>NC_081810.1:20682500-21282500 GCF_030704535.1 Vitis vinifera | reverse complement strand
TGTAATTCGAACATGATCTAATGTTTTTATATATATGATCCTATATAATAATATTAATTTTCTTTTTATATTTTTAAGAAAAAATATTAAAGCTTTTTTCAAAATTTTAAAGAATGTACAAATTTATGTTTCTTTTTATATTTTATAGTTATCTTGAAATTCTATCATTTTTACTATTTAAGTTTTCATATAAATGCATAAAAAAAATTACAAATAGATTCTAAATTATACAACTTGAATTTAGGGAAATAAGGTTGGTTGGATTTGGGTTAAACACCTTATGTTAAAGGTTGGATTGAGTTAAACTCGACTCAATTATTTCTCTAGGTTAATTATCAACCAGACCAATCTATCTAAATTACAGCCTCAATTCCAACTATTTTTCTAATATTTTGTTAGAAAAAAAACACTATTATCATTATTTGTCAAACATCACAAAGCTACCTGTGTGTCATTTGTTTGTAAAATTCTAGGTCGATTTATATAGAATAATTTATTCTTAATGCTTATGCCAAACTTGTAGAATTATATGGAATGTTTGGCTTTAAAAAAAAAAAAAAAAAACAAAAACAAAAATGAAAAGAATATATATATATATACTTTTTACATATTTATTTAATCATTTCACTTGCTTTCATCCTCGTAAATTAACTAAACTTGAAAAACTCATTCTTCTTAAAATTTTAAAAGTTAGGACATTATCATACAAACATAATTTTGTCGTAGAAACCGACATCCTTTTAATATGCAAAAGTTAAGGATGAGAATTATAATGAGATCAAATTTTCACATTTATGATTTATTCATACTTTTAATATGTCATATAAATCCACTTGAAAAATAAAACAAATTTTTAATTAAGAATAGGTATAATAATGAGATGGATTTTTCACATTCATTCATACTTTAATAAGTCATATAAATCCATTAGGAAACAAAATAGATTTTTAATTCACATTTGTATTTGAGCGATCAAAACGTGCTCTGCACTCAAATTTCGAAGTTTTATTTTTTCTATATTTAGTTAATAAATAATATTCAACCAAAGTGGATTATTGTGAAGAATGGAAACAAGTTATTTTCAAATCAATTCAACTTTGAGATTTCACCATCATTCCTTTCCTTATTTTCATTCCAAATCATGATAGTTGGAGGTTGTTTATAATTAGCATAATAAAGTATACGCATACTGGTGGTTGGGGGTTTTGGTGGATGGAATATAAGGAGAAAGAGAATTATGATGAAATGGTCCAAAAATGGGCAAGTTGACAGGGCGAGGTCACCACATTGCTTAGGTGGAATTGGGTTGATGGTCGGACCAACCCTTTAAGTACTATACTTATGATGTCCTATGAGAAGCACATGTGTGACAGTGCTGAGTAATGGATGTTGATCCCTTATTTAATAGGTGCAGGTGGAAACCTATACTCGACGCCATACTTGATTGTTTGGAGCTACAAAAAGAAAGCATATTAATGGTGGAGAGGGTTTGGAAGCCGTCACATTCGGTACTTTTCTCGGTAATTTAAAAAAGTTATACTTAAATTATTATAATAAAATAAATTATTACAAATATATGATAGTTTTTGCCACCTAGAAGAGAGGAGAGAGGGTGAACGGATAAATTTTTTTTAAACCAAAATCATCTTTTCAAATTTTAAAAGACGAAATCGTCTTTTCAAAAGACGATTTTAAAAAAATTTCAAAAGGGAAATCGTCTCTTCAAGAGATGATTTTCATGAAAAAAAAAAATTTTATTTTTTAAAAAACTGTCTCTTCAAGAGACGAGTTCCCATGGAAAAAAAAAATTCTCAAATTAAAAAAAAATAAATAAAGACGAGTTCCATGAAAATATATATATATTTAAAAAAAATTCCCAAATTATTAAAAAAAAAAAATTCCTCAAGAGACGAGTTCGCATGAAAAAATATACATTTAAAAAAAAATCAAAAAAAAAAAAAAAATCCTTAAGGGAACTCATCTCTTCAATAAACGAGTTCCATGAAATACATATATATATATATTTTAAAAAATTCCCAAATTATATATATAAAAAAAAAACAATTGTTTTTTTTTTTAATAATTGGGGAATTTAAAAATATATATATATATTTTTTTTCATGGGAAATCGTCTCTTCAAGAGACGAGTTCCCTTGAGGATTTTTTTTTTTTATATATAATTTGGGAATTCTTTTTTTTTTTTTTAAATCTTTTTAAGAGACGAGTTCCTTGTTTGTTTTTTAAAAATATAATTTGGGAATTTTTTTTAAAAAAATATATAAAAAAAATATTTTTTTTGAAGAAACAAGTTCCCTTGAGGATTTTTTTTTTTTTAATAATTTGGGATTTTTTTTTTTAATTTTTCATGGGAACTCGTCTCCAAGAGACGAGTTCCCTTGAGGAATTGTTTTTTTTTTATTCTTGAGGATTTTTTTTTCTTTTTTTATAATTTGAGAATTTAAAATTTTTTTTTTTTCATGGGAACTCATCTTTTCAAGAGACGAGTTCCTTTGAGGAATTTTTTTATTTTTTTTTAATAATTTGAAGATTTTTTTTTTTTAATTTGAGAATTTTTTTTTCATGGGAACTCGTCTTTTAAAGAGACGATTTCCCTTTTGAAATTTTTTTTAAATCGTTTTTTGAAAAGACGATTTCGTCTTTTAAAATTTGAAAAGATAATTTTGGTTTAAAAAAAAATTTATCCGTTCACCCTCTCTCATTTCTTGACAAAAACTATCATATATTTATAATAACTTCTTCTACTACAATAATTTAAGCATAACTTTTTTAAATTACCGTACTATTGAGAAAATTCCGTCACATTCGTCATATTCATGCCATTGAAACAGTGCTGGTGCCGTTTTGGAATGCAGATTGGGACTTGAACATCGGTTCGGTCTCCTTATCCAATGATTCAGAGGTTGTATTGGGTGCCGGGGAGGTTACATATAAATTTGGTAGCTGCGGATATATGCTGATGTATTAGTATTAATGAACCAAAATCTTGGAACGTTTGGTAGTGTTTCTAATTGACAATAATAATGGGTATAACAACGTATTTTATTAAAGTGTTATAGAAGAAAATATTTTTAATAAAAA
Organism: Vitis vinifera; assembly: GCF_030704535.1. NCBI lineage: Eukaryota > Viridiplantae > Streptophyta > Magnoliopsida > Vitales > Vitaceae > Vitis > Vitis vinifera. The sequence continues at coordinate 21,279,401 of NC_081810.1, read as the reverse complement.
TATTTCCATTAAAAACATTATCAAATAAACTTTTAATTTATTTTAATAAAATTAAAGGTTTTTTTTATAGTAATTTTCTTATTTGTATCATACAACTTTGGTTGGTTCTTATTTGTTTCATATTCCAAAATTCACCAAATGAAAAATTTTAATTTTTGATTTATTAATAAAAAGATCATAAGTTACGTTCATATATATTCATGTAGACTTTATTATTCATATATGATTTTTTTTAAATAATTAAAGTAAAATTCATTTTATATCAAAATTGTAAAGATTTTTTTAAAAATAAATAAACAATAGAAATAAGATTAGACCGCATTTTTGTAAATAAAATTTGACAAATGGGGTTTTTTTTTTGAAATAAAATTGGGTAAACACTTTTATATAAATTCAAAATCTTAAAAAATCTTTTAATAGAATAAGAGATAATTTTTTCAAGTTGTAATAAAATCGAAAAGCCTTTCTACAATTCAAACAAGATAAAATCTTTTTCAATAAATCTTTTTTTATAAAATCAAATAACAAATCATTTTTTAAAATTAGAAAAAGAATTGGAACATTCTTATAAATAAAATTGTAAAAGTCTTATTTTTCATAAAAATAATAAAAACCAATTTATTTGAAAATAGAATTGAATTCAAGTGTGGTATATATTTCAATTTAATATAGAATTATTTTATGTTGCATTTTTTTTCAACTACAATTTTAATCGTTTTACAAAAATGTTTTATTTTACAAAAATAATTAATATAAAAATTGAAAAAATAAAAATAATATATATATATATATATATATATTAAAATGAAAGTTAGATAATATATGTCTCATATTAAGATCAGTAGTGTCCGGAGCAACGCGGCGTGCATCTATTGGAAGACTCCCAGTCCATCGCGGAAAGTGGCCGTAGACAATCACAACAGTGAGTTTCCCGCCATTTCTACACTTTCGTCTCTCTCGTTTCTCTTCGAGGGTGTCTCTCTCAGCAGTTGATGTTGGGTCTGCGTTCATGCCACTGTCTTGGCCACAACCCTCTCTCTCGCAGTCTCAACCTCCGCTTCTCTCCTCCTCTTTCGGCCTCATTCAAATCCTTCTCTCTTAATTCTTTCTTCTCGTCAAGCCCTAACCCTAAGACTAAACCTAAACCCCAATCTAAACGTAAACCCACCATGTCCTCTCTCCCCTCCGCCTTCGATGCTCTCATGTCCAAAGCCCGAGCCGCGGCCAAGAAGAAGCCCCAATCCCAGTCCGAATCCCAATCCCAATCCTCGTCTCCGAAGAAGCGCAAAACCCAAACTCAAACCCCAGACCTTGCCCCACCTAAAAAATCTACCAATTCCCAAACCCCCGATTCCAAGATCGAACCATTGGATGCGTTGCCGGCGAAGAAACCGAAGAAGGTTGACGTCGAAGAGTGTATTGGGCAATTGAGGAAAAAGGCGGCGGATTTCAATCCCAAAACGGCGGCGTATTGGGAGGACAAGCCAGTTCCATTTCTTTTTCTTGTCAGGGCTTTTGATATGATTTCCAAGGAGACGGGTCGGATTGTGATTACGGATATTGTGTGCAATATGTTGAGGACGGTGATGCACGCCACCCCGGACGATTTAGTAGCGGTTGTCTATCTTTCAGCCAACAGGATTGCGCCGGCGCATGAGGGCTTGGAGCTTGGGATTGGGGATGCGTCAATTATTAAGGCACTTGCGGAAGCCTGTGGAAGAAAAGAAGAGCAGATTAAGAGCCAGTACAAGGTAAACTATTGTCCTTCTTGTTAAAGGGGGCCTTTGGCACGCCTAGCCCAAGCCTCTCCTTAGTTGTAGAGCCTTTTGTCTTATTTTATTTTATTTTTATTATTTTTATTTTGCACTTTTATTCTTGAAATTTATATTTCCGTTGGTTTTTTTTGTTGAATTGACTCTCACTTACTCTCACTTCACTTGGACATGCCTTGCACCTTTCACAACTATGACTATTTTTTCATTTTGATTTTGATTTTTTCTTTATTAGTTGATTTTTGCTCCCATACTCAACCATAATTTGTTTTATGTTTTTTATTTTTCAAAATGTGGAAAAAAAGCAAAAATCTTTTCACTAGACGTTGAAGAGAAGTAGAAAGGGTACTAAGTTAGGCCATGCTGAAATTATAGTTTTTCTTTAATAATTTGGGTATCTGAAGTTAAAGATGCTCTAAGAAAGATGAAAACGGAAGATGCTTGGAAATGTTGAGTGTAAAGTTAATTGAACGGTATAAAACTTCAATTCTGAGTTATTGAATTTCTACAATGTATGCACGGACAAAAGAAAATATGAAAACAGAAACAAAGACTATTGATCAAGTAAAAGGAGAAATATGATGTTTTAAATATGGAAGATTGTGAAGCAAGAAATGGAGCAAGGGAGGCCTACAAGTCTTGGGTGATAAAAGAAGAGATTTTCTGGAGACAGAAGTCTAGGGAGTTGTGGTTGAAGGAGGGGGATAATAATACCAGATTCTTTCATAGGATGGCGAATGCTCATTGTAGAAGAAACTGGCTGTCCAAGTTGAAAGTTAATGGTTGTTGGCATTCAGAGGAAAATAACTTAAGAAACAGTGTGGTGGGGGCGTTTCAAGAGCTGTACCAGGAAGAAGAGGGGTGGCGTCCTAGTGTTGACGGGATCTCTTTTATGAGGTTAGATATCAGTGAGGCTGAGGGGTTGGAGATCCCTTTCGTGGAGGAAGAGGTGTTAGCAGCTCTTACGAACCTAGGCAAAGACAAAGCCCCGGGGCCGGATGGCTTTACAATGGCGTTCTGGCTTTATGGGTGGGATGTGGTGAAGTTTGAAATTATGGGATTTTTTAGAGAATTCCATGAAAGGGGCAGATTTGTAAAATCCCTAAATGCAACCTTCTTGGTTTTAGTCCCTAAGAAGGGAGGGGCAGAAGATTTGAAAGATTTTAGACCGATTAGCCTTGTGGGAAGCCTGTACAAGTTGTTGGCCAAGGTATTGGCAAATAGACTCAAGAAGGTTATGGGAAAAGTGATTTCGGAACCCCAAAATGCCTTTGTGGAGGGTAGGCAAATTCTTGATGCAGTTTTGATTGCTAATGAGGCTGTGGACTCCAGATTGAAAAGCAATCAAGGGGGCGTAATGTGCAAATTGGATATAGAGAAGGCTTTTGATCATGTTGGCTGGAAGTTCTTGTTGACTGTGTTAAAGCAAATGGGATTTGGGCAGAGATGGATTATGTGGATAGAGTGGTGTATCTCAACTGTTAGATACTCCGTTCTGATAAATGGCTCTCCTTCCGGATTCTTCCAAAGCTCAAGGGGTCTGAGGCAAGGGGACCCCCTATCCCCTTACCTGTTCGTGATAGCTATGGAGGTGTTTAGTTGCTTAATGAGAAGGGCCATCAGTGGGGGCTTTCTATCTGGATGGAGGATTAGAGGCAGGGGTGGAGAAGGGATTATGATATCCCATTTGCTCTTTGCGGACGACACCTTGGTGTTTTGTGAGGAGTCCCAGGATCAGTTGACGTATCTAAGTTGGCTTCTCATGTGGTTTGAGGCTTGCTCAGGTTTGAAAGTTAACTTGGAGAAGAGTGAGCTTATTCCGGTGGGGAGGGTGACTGATATAGAGGATTTGGCTCTGGAGTTGGGTTGTAAGGTGGGGGGTCTGCCTTCCAGGTATTTGGGTTTGCCTTTGGGGGCACCTTTCAAATCAGAGGTGGTATGGGATTGTGTTGAAGAGAGGTTTAGGAAAAGGTTGACTATGTGGAAGAGACAGTATATTTCCAAGGGGGGAAGGCTCACCCTTATTCGGAGCACTCTTTCCAGTTTGCCGGTTTACTTCATGTCTCTTTTCCTTTTGCCCAGAAAAGTTAGGATGCGGTTGGAGAAGATTCAGAGGGACTTCCTGTGGGGGGGAGGTGCTCTTGAACAGAGGCCTCATCTGGTTAGGTGGACTCTGGTTTGCTTGGAAAAGAAGAAAGGTGGTTTGGGGGTAAGAAACTTAGCGTTGATGAATAAAGCTCTCTTAGGCAAGTGGAATTGGCGTTTTGCCACTGAAAGAGAGGTGCTGTGGAAGAAAGTGATCAGTCACAAACATGGTGTAGAGGAGGGGGGTTGGTGTACTCGGGCCGAAAGAGGGAGGCATGGTGTTGGGCTGTGGAAAGCTATTAGAAAGGAATGGTTGGGTATGTATAGCAGTTTAGCCTTCCGTGTGGGCAATGGTCGAAGAGTGAGATTCTGGAAGGATAAGTGGTGCGGAGATGAGCCTCTCTACGAATCCTTCCCCTCTCTTTTTGCCATTTCTCAGGCTAAAGACGCGTGGGTTTCGGAAGTGTGGAACCCAGATGGTGTAGGCGATGGTTGGACCCCTTTGTTCTCAAGGGCGCTTAATGATTGGGAAATTGAGATGATGGAACAGTTTATGCTTAAAATCCAAGCTTTTAGGGTGCAAAGGGTGAACGAGGACAAGATAGTGTGGACAACATCTAAAAGTGGTGTTTTCTCAGTCAAGTCGCTCTACGCTATTTTGGAGCCTGGTGGTTCAGCTATGTTCCCTTATGTTGGTATTTGGAAAGCGAGTGTGCCGCCAAAGGTTGCTTTTTTCGCGTGGGAAGCATCTTGGGGCAAAATCTTAACTCTAGACCAACTTCAGAGGAGGGGCTATTCTTTGGCAAATAGGTGTTTTCTTTGTCTTGCTGAAGCAGAAACGGTGGATCATCTTTTACTCCATTGTGTTATGACGAGGACATTGTGGAATCTTCTTTTTTCTCTCTTTGGTGTGGAGTGGGTTCTCTCTGGTACAGTTAAGGATACTCTCCTGGGGTGGCATGGAGCGTTTGTGGGGAAAATCCGTAAAAAGGCGTGGCAAATGGCCCCCTTATGTATATTTTGGTCAGTGTGGAAGGAAAGAAATTCGTTGGCTTTTGGGAACGAGGTGTTGTCAATCCAAAGGTTGAAACATTCTTTTGTATGTAATTTGTGGTCATGGGTGAGGATGTTTATAGTTTTGAGCCCGCGGTCTCTGGTTAGCTTTATTGAGTGGCTAGGCTTTTGTTATAGGTAGGGGTTTTGGCTCGCTTCCTTGGTGTAGTGTCGAGGGGCTGCTTTTGTATACTCTTTGTATACCTAGAGGACACTAGTTTGGTGTTTCCTCTTTCATTTTAATATACTTCACTTTACTTATCAAAAAAAAAAAAATTGACTAAACAAAAATAAATGATTAGTCTTCCACGTTCAATGGGTGATTTGAAATTGATTTGGCAAGAATCATCAATCATGGAAGATTGTGTGATGATTTGTTTGGAGAATCCAAACTCTTGTACCATCATCAATGCCCTTGACCACAATTCCTCTCTCATCTCTAGTAACACCACCACTCAAATGTTTATAGAATATTTTCTGAAATCATTGACTATCTATTTCCTTATTAATGAAACTGCAAGAAATAGTAGCGGAACAAAGATTAAGCCATGAAACCTTTGTTTGGAAAGAGAAGAGTGTGCTGTAGATTATAGATTGGTTATCCACATGTATTATGCAGCTGCACTGGTGTTTGAATGAGAGGCAAGTAAGTTATATTCGTGGTAAGCTTATATTGAGTGTAGGAGTTAAGCCTTTCCTGATGGCATTATTAGTTATAGGTGTGCTTACTTGACATATACGGGATGAGATTGGATGGTATATGTTTTTGTTGATGTGACTGGCATGGGCAGTTAGAAATATGGAGAGACCTTAGCATATGAACTTTTGCCGCAAAGTTGGACTGAATGGGAGTATATAGAATGTAGCTTTAGTAAAATTGATTGAAATGAGGAAACAGTAAGAATTGTGATTATGAGATTCTGAAAAGTGGTTATGTTAAAAGTGGGTGGAAGTTAGCTTGCATAATTCTCTGCTTTGTTGTCCTTTTGTGCTGGTTTGCTTCTTGGTGCTTTTTCTATATCTTCTCTGTACTTGGATTGCTCCTATTGAGGTGATTGCAAAGACCCGTTTAGTTACAAGATAACTATAGTTTTTTTTGGCTTAATGACTCAGAAGTTCTGAAGAAATGAATGTTGAGAAGTGAGCCAGCCAAAATGAAAAGCAACACGGAAATAATGAGTGATTGCATGTATGAGTAGATTTACCACTAATTAGGGACAAGACTAATTAGACTTAGTCACTGATTTTGTCAAAATTGAAGTCACTTAAAGGACAAGAGGAAGAACAAAAGGAACTTGATTGGGGGCAGTGAGAAAATTCTTGATGGTCCTTAGATTAACAAGAACATGGCCCAGATAGAGTTGAATGGAGGACCCTCAAATAGTTGGTTTACTATTTTGCTGCTGTGCTCCTTTGTTTTATGCATTTATATGGTATTGGACGTTGATTTTTCCTGTCAGAAACAAAACCTGTGTTATTTCTATAAATCAGAAGGCCAAGAAGGATGTGACATCCTTCCATAGAATGTGAAATCTGATAAAAAAAAATGTAGAAAAGCACTACAAAGAGAAGTAATACAAGTTTTACTCTTCAATAAGAAACAAAACCAATTCAAGAACATACCAAAAGCTTTACTAATTACAATTCAGATAGTCAAAGTGTTCTCTACAAAACATACCAACAATTTTGCTCCTCTTTTAGCCATAAACTCTGCAACTTGATTGGCTAAGCTGTATAAAAAACATGGGGAATTCACCAACCATACCTCCATTGGTCTCTTTCCTTCTTATTTACAACTAAATTTCCTTCCACTAGAAAATCAGAAAGACCTAAAATTTTAGCCAAACACAAGGCCCTCCAGAAGAGCTAGAAGCTTAGCTTTAATAGTGAAACCCTCTTTTGCAGGTTTAGAATATGCTTTTATCAATGTAAATCTATGATTTTTAAGCGTTTGTCCAATCCCTAGTTGCATTGGTATATTCAAAGAACATCCATCAAAAGTTAACTTGACATAAATCTTGGGAGGCAATGATCATATTGGAAAGGTCTTCTCAACCAATCTCCTAGACCTGCATGCAAGGTTTAAATCTAATGATGGAACTATGGAAGGCTTAAAGGAGTGCCTGTAAAGAGTTCATTAATAGAAGCCCAAAAGGAGTAGAAAGAATAGAATAAGTCCCAAACTGCATCTGGCATCCTCCATTCATCTTTAAGGATCCTTGCATTTCTTGCTCACCATATAGTCCAACTTAGGGTGAGGCTTAGAACCTTGGCCCTAGGAAGTCTTTCAAAACCCATAAAGAAAATAATTAAGACCTCTGTTACATTTATGTGTGCCCTTTGACCTAAGGAATTGCTTCTTGATTGTGTGATTATTATATTGATTTGGGGGTTTACCGTACAGCTATTTATTTTTTGTGGATTCTGTTCCTTTTACCTGATGTTAACTGGTTAGTTTGTTTATGACTGTGTGGCAGGCATTGGGAGATTTGGGGCTTGTTGCAAAAGCATGCCGATCATCCCAGTCTCTGATGCGCAAGCCTGATCCATTAACCGTTGCCAAGGTTTTTAATACATTTGGACTTATTGCCAAGGTGCATTATCTTTATCTTTCTGTACTTAGACATCAAATTTGTGCGTTACATGTGCGCTTTCTGATGCCTTATCTTGTTTGGGCATGGTGCTGATTTTATTTGTTATTTTATTTTTATGTTTTTAATGAGAATGGAAGTGACAAATCTTTAATTTGTAAGTTGCCTTAGACTCTATTTTGTAACTGTATTTAGAAATAGTTTTTTGTTTCCCAAAATAAAAAATAGGAAAACACATTTGACAATAAAAAAGGGAAAACAGTTTTGTGGTCTTAAAAATAGAAAACAAAGTGTTTTTAGAGAACATTTTTTGTATTTTCAGTTATTTTTAGTTGTTTTTTGAGGGTTGTTTTAAAAAATAATTATATAAATGTGGAGAATGATTGAAAAAATAAAGCACTGCATATAAAAGTTGTTTTTAAAATATATTTAAAAACATAGAAAACAGGTTAAATTTTGGGTTTTCAAACAGACATTTGTTCTACAAAAAATCAGAAAATAGTTTTTTAAAATTGTTCTCAAAAACCATTTTTCAGAACTATTTTTGAAAACAGTTACCAAATAGAACTTTTGTTATTTAGTTATTGTTGTTATCTAAAGGTGGACATGTTTACCGGAAAGCCTAACTCTACGCATTGGCCTGCAAAAGTATGGTTTTGATGGCATGTTTGTGTAGAATTTCTTGCAGGAACAATAATAACTAAAGTAAGGTGTCAGAAACTATGGTGTCCTTGATCCACCAAAGGCTTGCCTCAAGTGGCATGTAAAAGGAAAAAGTTACCTATCTGAACAAAAGGAGCTTAATGCAGTTAATGCATAAAAAGAATGATTCTTTGTGCTTGAATTGATTCTGCTTCTTAGATAATAGTAATTCAACCTTTAACTTATGTTTGAAAGTTGAACATCAAGTGTCTATTATTGATGACATAGTTTGTAACTTCCTTATCTTATTATTGATTTTTGTCCTGCTTTGGAACTCATTAGGAATCTGGAAAGGATAGTCAAGAGAAGAAAAAGAACCATATCAAGACACTTCTTGTTGCAGCCACCGACTGCGAGCCACAGTATTTAATTCGTCTACTTCAGGTTGATATCTATTAGACACCAGTTCATTTGGCCCTTTTCTCCTTATGTAAACATATATTCCTCCTGCAGACGAAGTTGCGAATTGGTTTGGCAGAGCAAACTCTGTTAACTGCATTGGGACAAGCTGCTGTATATAATGACAAAGAGTTGACACAACCACCTCCACATATCCAGTCGCCTCTAGAGGAGGTGAGTTGATGTTCTTTTAGATCATATAAAATGCTGCCTTTTTGTTCTGTAATTCATGTGATGAATTTTGTGCTTGAATGTTTTTGAATAAGTGTCCACTTCATATTGAAGCCTGTTATGGGCATGATGTGGATGTTTCCATGTTTCTTTGTGTTTATATTTTGGTAATGTTAAAAAAATTGCACCATATATATTTATGAATCATAGGCCCTTAGCAATGTGATGCATATTGTTTCTTGATTTTGGAACCACTGTTTTTAATATCTTCACATGTGGAAAGGATGCTTGCTTGTTTGATTTAGGGTTGGAATTTTATGAATAGGAATGTCTAACTTTCTGGGTGCATGGAGAGTTGGTTTCAGGAGCAGGATGTGCATTTATGTCTTTCAAATAAGAGTTGCTCATGATGGATGGTATTGAAAAGTAAGGCAAAATCATGGTAATTAAAGTTGGTGTTTCTAGCTCTTAATGCACTAGCTAGCATTTTGAATGATTCTGAAGCACAAGCAGAATATTGGCTCAAAAATTTCATTGACTGTAATTTGTATATCACCATTTCTGCTTATTGTGTGCATATTAGAGTCGTACCCTGTGAGTTTGGAGGCCTGGATGCCCTCTGCTCTCTGCTAAGTATCATGTGAACTGTGGTGGTTCATCTTTTCATGTCCTCCTGCTCCCCACCTTTTCCTTTTATTAATTTATTTTTGACACGAAATATGGGATGAAAAATAATAATTTCTATCTATTAGATCGACTATACACAGTTTATATAGGAGATTACAAGAGAAGAAATAGGAAACAAGAGACATAATAGGAAACTAACTTATTCCTAAACTAACTTATTTCTAAATCATAAAACTATCTATTTATATAAATAGGAAACTAATAAATCTATCTATTTACAGAAATAGGAAACTAACATAATAGGAAAATAATTCTCCCATTCTATTTATAGCTCATCACTCCCCTTCAAGTTGAGGAATAGATGTCATCCATTCCCAGCTTGAATACAAGATCGTGAAATATTGAACTATTCAGCCCTTTTGTTAGGATATCAGCTAATTGATGTTCTGATGGAACATAGGACATACACACTACTCCTTCCTCCAATTTTTCTTTGTTGAAATGCCTATCAATCTCAATATGTTTTGTCCTATCGTGTTGTATAGGGTTATGAGCAATATTGATAGTTGACTTGTTGTCACAATAGAGCTTCATAGGACCATCCCACTTGATTCTCAAATCATCTAGAATAATCTTCAGCCAAAGTAGTTCATACAATCCTTGAGTAATAACCCTAAACTCTGATTCTACAGACGACCTTGCTACCACATTCTACTTTTTACTTCTCCATGTTACCAGATTACCTTCAAGAAAAGTACAATACCCTGTAATTGATTTTCAATCCACTAAGGAACTTGCATAGTCAGTGTCGGTGTATGCTTCTAGAGCAAGAGTATTGTTCTTCTTGAACAAAATTCCTTTCCTGGGGTTGCCGTTCAAGTAATGTAGCACCTTGTAAGCAGCTTGAAGATGAGGTTCTCTTGGATCATGCATGAATTGACTGATCACGCTCACAAAGTAGGCGATGTCTGGCCGAGTGTGGGCAAGGTATATGAGTCTACCAACCAGCCTCTGGTACATTCTTTTATCTACCACCGATTTTTCTTTAGCTTCTCCCAACTTGTGGATTGGATCCATCGAGGTAGAGACTGGTTTACACCCAATTTTCCCTATTTTTGCCAATAAATCAGTCACATACTTTTGTTGAGAGATGAAGATCCCTTGTGTGGAATATGCCACCTCAATTCCGAGGAAGTGCTTCAGTTTCCCTAGTTCCTTTATCTGCTTCACTTCATGCTTTTCTCTCTCATCAGTTTCAGTCACTATGATGTCGTCAACATAGACTAGAAAAACAGTTACTCCCCCTGCAGCCGAGTGCTTAACGAAGAGAGTGCGGTCACCTTGGCTTTGTTTGTACCCAGACTCTTTCATGACTTTTGCAAATCTCTCAAACCAAGCCCTGGGAGATTGTTTTAGCCCATAAAGGGCTTTCTTTATCTTGCACACCTTGTTACCCGTGTTTCCCTCAAATCCTGGTGGGATGTTCATGTAAATCTCTTCATCTAAATCACCATGAAGAAATGCATTCTTAACATCATACTGTAGGAGTTGTCGATTGTAGTGGGCAGCCAGTGACAGCAGGATTCTTACAGTATTCATTTTTGCAACTGGAGCAAAAGTCTCCTGATAATCAACTCCATAAGTTTGAGCTACCAATCTTGCTTTATGTCTCTCAAGAGATCCATCGGCCTTATATTTCAGTGTGAAAATCCACTTGCAATCAACAATGTTTTTCTCTTTCGGTCGTTCAACAATCTCCCATGTTTTATTCTTTTCTAATGCACTCATGTCCTCTCTCATAGCATCCTTCCATTCCCTTTTTGTCAATGCCTCATAAACCGTGTTAGGGATGATAGTGGTGTTTAGACTCACAATAAAATTCTTGTGGGCTGGTGATAGGTGTTTAAGAGACACATAGTGTGATAGTGGATAAAGTGGTCGGTTAGTGCATTCTTTGGTGCCTTTTTTGACAACAATGAGAAGGTCTAGGTTTAGGTTGTCTGTTGAGTCAGTGGAAGTTGGTGGGTCTAATCTTACCATGATTTCATTCCCAAGGTCTGAGTTGGATTCTTGGACCTGCTTTTGTTCTGGAATGACCTTTTCCCTTGAATACACCTTAGGAAATTGTGGAAAATTGTGAGTGACACTGGTTGGAACAGAGGATGACACGGGTTCTTCATCACCATGGGTTGAGACATGAGGAAGATCCAGAGGTTCAAAGGACTCACAAGGACTATCTTCCATCATTGAAATCTCCCCCTGAAGAGAGGACTTGGGGAAAAAAAAGTTTATTTTTTGTGAAGGTGACATTTGCAGAGATATAAAATTTTCTGGCTGAGGGATTGTAACACTTGTATCCTTTTTGAGTGGACAAGGAAGACACATTTTATGGCTCGGGGGTCTAGCTTGTCTCTATGTTGGCTGTGGACATGAACAAATGTAGTGCAGCCAAATACCCTAGGAGTAAGCCCATTTGGGGTTTTGAAGTGTGAATAGAAATTCTTAAGTATCTTGACGGGGCTTTTGTTGTCTAATACTTGTGAGGGAATTCTATTTATCATGTATGTGGCAGTAAGAACAACTTCCCCCCAATAGGACTTAGGAACATTCCCTTGAAAGAGTAAGACTCGGGTTGTGTTGAGTAAATGCCCATTTTTCCTCTCAGTTACCCCATTTTGTTGGGGTGTGTTAACACATGATGAGTCATGGAGAATACCCTGTGATTGAAAATAGGGTGACAAAATCTGGTTGAAGTAATCTCTAGCATTGTCTGTCCTAAAGCTTTTTATTTTAACCCCAAATTGGTTTTGAACCATTGAGTGGAAATTAGGTATAACAATGCTAACATCAGATCAAGGGGGAGTAACTGAAAGAGCCAAAGAACAAGTTCCAGTAGGTTTGTCAAGGGAACCCAACAAGCTTCTCAGTTTCTCCATTTCTTCACTATTGAACCCACCTATTGCTGAATTTTCCCTAGTTTTGGGCTGCTCTGCCATGTGTGCTTGAGGCCTTTGCTGCCCTCCACGGTTTCCTCATTCACAACTTGGTGGTTTACCATTTAGCTTCCAACACTTTTCTTTTGTGTGCTTTGGTTTCTTGCAAAAGGTGCACCAGAGATTGTCCTTGTTCTCCTTCCACTAATTGTCTCTACCTAAGTGTTTAGGTAGATCATTCTTTCCTTGTATTGAATATTTTGTTTTTGCAACTAGGGCTGATCCATCCAAGGTTTGTGGTTCAAGCATAACACTCCTTCGGCTTTTCTCGCCTCGAATCAATGCCACCACCTCATTAAAGCATGGAACCTCCTGCTTGCCAAGAATTTGGATTCTCACTTGATCAAATTCTGGGTTAAGCCCAACAAGAAAATCATAGACTCTATCTTGTTCAATGAAATCCTTTAGAACAGCGGCATCCTCAGGACATTTGGTTTTTATCACCCTATAATGATCAAGTTCTTGCCACAAAGCTTTCAATTGATTGGCATATTCAGTAACTGTTTTACTTCCCTGTTTTGTAGCAATCGTCTTCACCTTAACCTCATATACTTGAGCCGCATCTCTAGCTTTTGAATACGTTTGTTGGATTACGTCCCAAATATCCTTAGCTGTAGCCAAGAACATACATGTGTCGCTAATCTCAGGAGTCATAGAATTCCACAGCCACGCCATAATCATAGAATCTTCTTCATCCCATGCTTCAAAACAGGGATCTCCTGGTTTCGGCCCTGTACCCATAAGATGGCTGATCTTCCCTTTCTCTTTCAGCACAGTGCGAACAAGTGGAGACCATTTAAGGTAATTTTTTCCATCCAACCTATACGCAGCCTGAATGTTTTGCAATTCCTCGGGATGTTGAGATCGAACAATCTCCTCCGATTGTGTTGTAGTAGTCATCTCTGCAACCTCCGACATCTTCCACAAAAAAATATGATCTCTTGGGAATTAAGGCAGATCGCGAAAAAGAAAAAAACCCGCAACAATGAAGGTTGGTAAAAGAACACGTGAATAAAAAAAAATCCAGCTATGAAGGCTAGAAAAATGGCGATGAAGGCTAGAATGATGCCTAGGTCTTAAAAACCTACAGCTTTGATACCATGACACGAAATATGGGATGAAAAATAATAATTTCTATTTATTAGATTGACTATACACACAGTTTATATAGGAGATTACAAGAGAAAAAATAGGAAACAAGAGACATAATAGGAAACTAACTTATTCTTAAACTAACTTATTCCTAAATCATAAAACTATCTATTTACATAAATAGGAAACTAATAAATCTATCTATTTACAGAAATAGGAAACTAACATAATAGGAAAATAATTCTCCTATTCTATTTATAGCTCAACAATTTTTAAAAAATTAACTATAAAAAAACTCCAATATTTCTTTTTGGAAATAAACTGACATGTGTATGAGCTGCTGCTTACACCCCTTTCCTTAGTACCTTACTAGTGTACAGTGTACTAATTAGTGGCAAATTATTTCATATGCAAGGGTGTTGGGCATGCTACTTGATGATCAGAAAAGTAAAAAATTGCCTAGTTGTGTGGTGATACACAAACATTCACCCCCTACTATATTGAGATGAAAACCCTAAACTCTAAACCCAAAATGTAAGTCTAGAGAGAGAGAATGAGATTAATCACACTTGCCATAGAGCTTTCTTGTTCATTCATGCAGAGGGAAAGAGCCTGCATTAATGAAGGTGCATGCTCATAGTACACACAACGACCACTATATCAATATACCTCAATTTATTTTAAACAGTTATTAAAATTTTTGGAAGTGATTTTTAAAGACATAAGGTAAATCAAAACTTTTTGTACAAGTGGCTGTACTTTTTATAGAGAATTTATTACTAATTTCTATTTTTAAAACAAAAATAATAAGTGTACTCAAACAGGCAGTTAGCTACTTCTTTGGTGACTCCTTGTCTCTTTTGAAATAACTGAAGATTGAAAGTTCAGAAAACCCATTTTCTTTTTTTTTTTAAAGTTCAATTAATTACTAAAAAATTCTAACATGCCGAATCTAGCTATTAATTTGCCTCACTGCCTCACTTTATTGTGGATTGTGTGGCAAAAGAGAAATGCTAGGATTTTTGAGGAAAAGTGGAGGTCGGAAGGGATGTTGTGGGATTTGCCTCACTTCTACTCCTCTCTTTGGGCCTCTTGTATTGTTGCTTTTAGAGGAGTTCCACTTAATGTTATCCAACACAGCTTGCTTTTGGCTTGTGATTCAAAAGTTTGAGATAGTTGAGGATGCCTTTGTATATAGTTTTTTTTTATAGAGGGTGTGTCTAGTCTTACTCGGATTAGGATATGTATTTTGATGGAAGGACCTCTCATTCTTCTCTTGTACCTTTGTTATTATTGATATATCTTTTGTTTCTGATAAATTTTTTTTTTGCCTCACTACCCTCTCATTTGTTTCTTCCCTGCATGAATGGTGAGCGATAAGAAGTCACTAAATTCAATCTTTCATCAGCATGTCAGAGCTAGGCTTTTTTGAGCCTATGTCACCCCTTTACATTTTGGCCATAATCTTTATATTGGACATATGACATGTGCAGCAGATCAGAATGTGATATGGTTAGGAGTTTATTCTACTTTGTGTAATTGCGCTAGTTATGGTTCTTAACATAATCAAGATTTTTAGTCATTATGTGTTGCAGGCATTATGCATTTAAAGAATTTCTGTGGTGTAGTTAGTAGTTGAACTTGCATAGATATGCATTGTATTTGAATGCCCCTTATGATAAGCATTTCTGTCATTGCGTGTGTCAGGCTGCAAATATTGTTAAGCAATCGTACTCTGTACTTCCTGTTTATGATAAAATAGTCCCTGCTCTTCTTAGCGGTGGTGTATGGAATCTTCCAAAGACATGTAGCTTTATGCCAGGTGTCCCTGTTGGACCTATGCTAGCAAAACCAACCAAGGGGGTATCTGAAATCATTGATAAATTCCAGGATATGGAATTCACCTGTGAATACAAATATGATGGAGAACGTGCTCAGGTAATAGTACCTAGATAAACCACTTCTGTTTACTGTTTCTCCTTGTGTTATATGTTCCATGCTATGACTATGTTCATCCAAGCAGATACACTACAAGGAGGATGGGTCAGTTGAGATATATAGTCGCAATGCCGAACGAAATACTGGAAAGTATCCTGATGTTGTTGTTGCAGTTTCAAGGTAAAATTTCCTTGTGATTAATATTCTCCGTAATGTATCGGTCGTTGAGAATTTTGGTATTTAGCTTGTATGTTTGGAACACGTACCATGTTATAAACTTTTATGGGTAGGTCCTGTGTTTGCTAGTGTATTGGAGAGATCTAAGTATAAAATTCAACTGGTTTACCTGAATGGCTTATTAGATCCTTTACTCTACTACTACATTATATGAGTTGCTGTGTTAAACATTTTATGCCATGTAGTGGGGCAGAATTTTGAATGGTGGTTAATTGGTGAGAGTTGTTAATTTGAACTACCTGCATTTATTTGTTAGGTGGTGTTTGATTGGTGTTCAAAAGACATTTTAACATTAAATACAAAACTGGCTATAACTGATGCTGTCTGGTTTCATGTAGTTTTAGTTGATTTTATTTTTGGGCTTTTGGGGGAGTGTTGTTGAGTGGAGAGTAACCCTTTTTTTTTTTTATTATTTTAATTTTTTTTTTACTTTTCATTTTTTCCTTTTTAGGTCATAGCCACTTTTGTTTTTTGTCTTTCTTTTCATTTTTCTTACCCTTTCCTTTTCTTTAAATTCAAGAAAGGTGGGAAACATGAGTTCCTATCTTTTAGAGCCTGAGAATGATTTTTCTTTAGTGATGTATTAATTTATTATTGTTGTTGTTTTTTCAAATATGTAGATTTGAAAAGTGTTCAAGAAGAATTCGGGTTTCATATTAACAATTCTTGTAAAGAAAGATTTTTGAGAACGACTTTTGAAATATTTTCACTTGACACCTTTTCGTTAGCTAACTTAGCTTCAGATAATTAGTGTTCTAGTGGAAGTGAGATAGCTTTATTTGAGTTTACAAGCTGAAGTTGAATAGGCATGTTATTTAATTTCGAGTAATGAATATGTACAATCTTATAGGTCTAAGAACTATCTTTCTAAAGTATCTGTGCTAAAATTTAGGAATCAAGGAAACTATTATTACATGGAAAAATAAGTAATTTCCTAAATTTGAAAATCATCTAATAATCAGTCTTTGACTTCCCTATTCTATAGGGATTCTGAATTGATTCATCAACACTTTGGCTCAAGTTGGTGAATAGATATTGTCTATTCTTAACTTGCTCATAATTATCTAGAATGCTTGACTTGGAAGTCTTTTAGTTAAGGTATCTCCTATACCTCCTTCCATTGAAACATAGGGAGTGCAAATTAAGTCACTCTCCAACTTCTCTTTGATGTGACGTATCTGTCAATTTCCACATACTTTGAACATCATGTTGGATAGGATTGTGAGCAATATTAATAGCTTACTTCTTGTCACAATAAAACTTGGCTGTTCCTTCCTGTTTCACTTTAAGATTGTCAAGAATAATCTTCAACTGAAGAAGCTCATGTATTCCCTATTCCATGGCCCCGAATTCCAGAATGGTGCCCTCTTAGATTGGTTCTAGCTAATGGAAAAATAGTGGATCTGGCTGGGGTTGAGTTTTCTGGTGTTGTTGGTGCTGTGATGTCAGAGAATGGGAGAGAGATAAGGGGACGAGGGACTAAGAGGATGCTCTTTGTGAAGGGGCGGTTTTGTAGGATGATTGGACCAATAGTTCTTTAGCTGCTTTCAGCAAGTTTTTGGGGATGCCTACTGCAGGTTTTGAAGAGGAGATCTTGGCGCTTCTGATTAAGATGAGATGCAGAAGTGAAGTTTAAACATGGGGAGTTTACAAAGGGGAAGAGATTGGCAACCTCTTCAAAGTTTGATAGGGAGCTCAAAAGGTTGGAGACCTCCATACTTCATACTCTTCAAAGCTATTTCAAAGCTATTCTTTACTTGGAACAGCTTCCTTATTTTTCTAATCACTTTCTACTGTCAAACTCCATACTCTTCCATTCTTTCACCAGAATATCACCCGCCCTCACCAAATTTATTTCATGTAACCTGCCTCCAAGACGTGTCCCTACATAGAACAAATTTCTAGCTCCACTTATCCATTTGTGCCTTGGTGAGAATAAAAAGACTTCTAATGCATAGGTCACCTTTTGTCTTATCTAAACGCATCATAACCAGTTAAGTGAGGTTTCTTCAATCTAGGCAGTTCTTATCTATTTATTTTTTTTATTTGAGCAATAAAACAGCTGAATGTTGTAATGCTGGGTCTGTTCTTGTTATTGGTTTATATTAGCCTTCTGCTCTTTCTTCACTTTGAAAACATATGATGATTTTCAGAATTGGAAAATAGACTTTTTTATGCTATAATGCTCTAGAATTCCAACTCTAATTAGGGGCAAATAAAGTAGCTGATGTAGGACCATCCCTAAAGTAGTTTTCTACCATCAAATAAAATCAACTATGGTTTCACTCTATTAGGATTTAAGAAAGGGGACAAGGATTTAATATTATGGCAGCAGAAAAAGAAAATAGGTGAAAGTGAGAAAGAAAATAAGATAGAAGAGGGAAGAGAAAATTTTTTTTTAGTCTCATGAACCCCTTAATAAGAGTCTCACAAGGCCTTATAAGAGACTCATCTAGGAGAGAAACAATTGACTCTCACTATTGCAAGTTGCAAAATATGGGGAGAAAAACCATTTATTCATTGTTGGTTACATCAAGTAGTCTTATTTATGGGCTTTAGAAAACCCAAAAGATTCAATAAACTATAGAAAAAGGAACCTAATTTATATGTTAAGTTATCATGATTTTTAACCCTTACCTGAAACTATTATGCCTTCCATTTAAAAGAAAATATCTGTTTTATAGAATAGAAAATTCTTATAAACTAGAAGTTTCTAGAAAATGAAAACTTTTAAAAAGTAAAGACTTTAAGAAAATAAAAAGATTTTAGTACATTAGGAAATTTTAAAAAACAAAGATTTTTGAAAAATAAAAATATTTAGGAAATAGAATATTTTTAGAAAAAAAGACTAGGAATTAGAGTTCTTAAAAATAGAAACATTTATTAGAAGCTGTTTAGAAAATAGATGCTTTTAAAAGGTAGAAACATTTTAGGTAATAAACACTTTTTAGAAGTCAGAAACTTTTTAAAAATAAGAGTTCTTTAGAAACTGAAAATGTTAAAATCTGTGAAATTACTTATATCCTTGATAGCGAAATTTTTGTTTTTTGTTTTTTATTGTTTGCTTCCGTTCCTTTCTTGAGTAGACCTTAGAGGGGCTCATCCTTATCAGTAGCTCTAATCTCAATTTGTAGTCATTTACGCTTGGGAAATGCTGGATGCCATTGCTTTTTTTTTCCCTGATTTTTCCAATACAATGATTGATAATTTATGGGAAGTCATGCATATCAAATAATAAATAAAGATGCATGAATAAAGTTTGTATGAAATAATAAGGTAAGATTAAGTTGAAAAGTAAAATTTGGAAAAAGGGAGGCCTAATTAGCTCCCCAATAACAGTAAACTATACTCCTGCTAGTATTCTGTGCTTATTAAGAAAAAGAAGCTGTTTTATGGAAGTAAAACCTTTGAAGAATTTTGTTCCCTGTATCTGTTGTTTTGCATGTTGATGTGGTGTAAACTGGTTTGCTTCTATTAAAAGTCTGAAATGAAATAATTGTTGTCAGCATAGTTATCGCTAATGTCTACTGTCAGATTGCAGATTAAAGAAGTCATCTGTGAGTTCATTTGTTTTGGATTGCGAACTAGTTGCCTATGACCGTCAAAAGGGGAAAATTTTGCCATTCCAGGTAATATGTTTTCACATCAAGTTGTTTGTGATTCTTTGTAGATGCAATCTTAGGATCTTAATTGCTCCTGGAGCACCATACCGCTCTCATTTTAGTTTGCATATGGTAGAGATGTAGAAAATTCCAAAATATTTTCTCCCTTATCATGATTTGAATGATGACCAGATTACAGTGCTTCAGGAGGATCTTATTTATTTATTTAATTTATTATTTTTATTTTTTTATCTTTGCAACCTATGATTCAGTGTTTAGATGTCTTATCTCATTTATGTACAGTTTTTTATTACATTTGTTTATGTACATTTATTGAAGCAATAAATATGCATCTTTATGTTTTGCTCTTCTCCTTTAGTTTTATTACCATTATAAAATAATATCTTACTTGAATGTATTGGTAATTGACTTTCCATATGATCATTTATTTTAATATTCTGTAACTTGAAATGCTGGAACAGAATGCATATATAAGGAAAACGCCTGATGTTGAACCTCTATGTATTAACTTACAGAATGCCTGATGCTATCATGATAAACTAATTGCATGGATGTTTCCCACTCATGGACTATTTGCATGGATTCTTGTGTCAGATTGATTTCATCATTAATGGATGGTTAAAGGCTTAATGAGCAAAATAGTGCTATTTTTTATTTCAAGAAACTTTAATTTACTTCATATTTATGGACTTTTAATTAGTAATGTCTAGGAAAGTAAAAGAAAATTTGTGGGGTCGTACCAAAATCTATAAACTGTTAGAATTTGATGCATTCTTCACATGGGTACTTTCTCATAACCGTGTATGCAACATTGACATAAATACATAATTCATGCAAACCTTCTTATTATTTTCTTTGTTTGAAGCTATTCTCTTAGTTCATTTATGGTTTTGCAAAAGTTATCGAATATATGAAATGCTCTGGATTTGTGAGATTAACAATTGCATTGTTAGTATATTATTTTTCATTCTCTTTGTTGTTCGTATCATAATTGCATACACCAGCTTTACTTCACATACTGTGCTTTCTTTCCATCTTACTAAGAGTAAAGTACTCTATTTTTTCTCCCCCCGTGGCTTTAAAACCTTCTTGATAGGTCTAAATATAGAATATTCAATTAGACAATTAGATGTTTCATGAAACCTTTTCAACTTATTTGTTTATACATTTTCTTCACAAATAGATGTTTATGGCAGGTCCTCAGCACCCGTGCTCGTAAAAATGTGGTTATGAGTGAAATCAAGGTTGATGTTTGCATATTTGCTTTTGACATTTTGTATCGTAATGGCCAACCACTTCTTCAAGAGCAGCTCAAAATTCGTCGTGAGGTACATCTAATTCATTGTTGCTCAATTATCTCACAACACTTTTCTTCATTTTGAGAAATAACAATTTGTGTTTCCCAGGTTTAAAATTTAATGCTTTTCTAACATATTTCAAGGTTATGCATGTAACATAATGTCATCATATATCCCAATGTTTTTTTTACTCTCTCTCTCTCTCTCCTTCTCGATAGGGAAGTAATATTGAATATCATTAAAAAAGCTCCAGGAAAAATGATGCACTATCCAAGTGCACAAGATGTATGAAAAGAATGCTGGAAGGCAGAAAAGAAAGAAAAAAGGTGGCTCTCTCCAAGTACAAAAGATACTTGGAGGACTTTCAGTGTCTTTGGTTAATATGTTTCTTAATATGCCAACAATGGTGGCACTATTCATGTTTCTCTGTACTTCTCTAACATATTTTATCTTCAAGGTTATAGTTGGCTGTGCTGTTTATGATCTTCTTGTGCTTGCCTATCAAAAAAACTATCCAAGCACACAAGATGCATACAAAGAGTGCTAGAAGATAAAGAAATAAAGACACATAAGAAAGGGAAAAATGCCCTACACTCTTCTAAAAAGCAACCCTTCTAACACCACTCAAATAAAATTTGAGGAAGAACTCCTTCAGTATCTTTCAAAAAGCTTCATTGTTTAAAAATTCTGTCATTGCAGTTTTCCAAATGTACCAAAACGACCAAAGGCAAGCATCCTTCATACCCTGTTACACCACTGCCCACAAAGTTCCAGTGCCACCTCAATTACAATTCTTTAATCCACCATAGGAAACCCATAAAAAAATCCAAATAAGGAGTGCAAAAGATCTCACAACATGTGAGACAAGGCAGAAATGATGAGAAAATGGTTTTCCATCTCCTTGTTCTTGTTGAGGCAGCATCAGATAACCAAGATTTGATGGACCTCACCTTATGAGCTGAAAGTATGTTAGGATTGTCTCCTAGGGCTGGGCTGTGAGGGATAAAGTTGTTGCTGAGTGGGGCTAATGATGGAAAATTTATTGTTTATGTTGCTAGATGGAGTCTGATTTTGAAGGTCCTTCCACAATCAAAGAGGTGTGGGGCTCATGAAACCGGGTTTCTTTGCTTGGGAGGTGGCATGGGAAAAAATATTGAGAATGGAGGCCTTAGCTAACCAATGTTGAAGAGCAATGAGGAATCAATGAACCAAATTCTTCTTCATTGCGAGATAACAAGGAGTTTGAGTTTGGGGCATCTTCTATTCTCACTTTTTGGTTTATCTTGGTTGCTTCATTGGTTGTTGCATTAGGTGTTTTTGTAGTAACATGAGTTGTGTGGGGAAGAAAACTAGAAAATTGTGGAGCTTGATCTTTGTTGTGTTTGCTTTGAACCATATGGCAGGAGCATAATCATTGAAAACCATTCATAGAAAATTGAGGACATCCAAAGGAGTGGGGAGTTCAGTTACATCATTGAAGGGCACTTGTCCAATCCATTTTTCTTTGATCCAAAGCCTTTCTGGGTGCAGATTGAATAATTGCTAGATTTTCTTGATTTGATTTAGCATTGCTATTGTAGTTTTGGATTTTTTTCCCCTAGCCTTTTGGAACCTGTGTATACTTCTTGTGTATTTGGCGGGTCCCTGTTTTGATTGGCTCTTCTTAATAAAATGTCATCTGCTTATAAAAGAAAAATGATCTTCTCCTACATTGCCTCCAAAGCAAGCATGGCTTAAAAGGTGCTTATTTACCTCACACATCCTTAAGAGGGAATGAGTAGGAAATCCCATAGGATAATAATAGCATGACTTAACATTAGAAGCACCTCTTGCATCCATCCATATTAACCTATCCTTAATACTGCCTTAAACAACCAAAGAATGAATGTGTTGAACAACAAGCCCATCATACTCAAAGCCTAATAAAGAAAAATCTCATAAAACAGAGGTTTCCTTGTCCTGCTTGACACATCCTACCCATAGAACTGCCATCATAGCTTTTTTATGAGAAGTAAGTTTAATAAAAAAGAGGACGTATTCTTTCACAGGGAGTCTAAACACCATTATCAAACCAAAACATGGCCTTCAACCCATTTTCCAATAAAGTGCTTGTTCTAAGCCAGAAATCCTTCCAACCTCTTCTAATAGCTTTCCACTACCTATTATGAACCCCTTCCCCCCTTCCTCGGAACACCACTCCCATCAATCTCCATAAATTTGGGAATGTGATTCTTGAAGGAGAGAGGGAGGGAGTGCTAAACTCTCTTTTAGATCCTCTAAAAGAGGTGAATGGAACAAAATTAGTGAGGGATAATGGGGGCTTGGCAATTCCTTTCCATTGTCTTGGAATTTTAACTTTCGCCGCAATCTAACGGATTCAGAAATTGATGTCCTTTAGAGATTAATGTCCTCTCTTCATTCTGTGCTTCTTTCCCCTTTTTCATCAGACTCAAGAGCGTGGTCTTTGTCTTCGTCAGGCTCGTTTTCAGTGAAATCTTTTTTCTATGCATTGTCAAGAGATTCAAATCCTTTAATGTTCCTTCCGGCCAAGTTTTTATGGAGCTCAAAAGTCCCTTCAAAGGTTAAGGCCCTCGCTTGGTTAGTAGCACATGGGAAGGTAAACACTAATGACAAGTTGCAATTGAGAAGACCCTACAAAGCCCTCTGTCCTCAATGGTGCATTCTTTGCAAAGGAAATGGAGAGTCGATTGACCACCTTTTTCTTCATTGTCCTGTCACCATTGGACTTTGGCACAGGTTGTTCAATCTAGTAGGTGTGATTTGGGTTCCTCCAAGGAGCGTTGAGGATATGTTGGTTATTTCTTTTAAAGGCTTGGGGAACTCAGTAAGAGGCAAGATTCTTTGGCAAATTGCTTGCCTTACTTTGATTTGGATGGTGTGGCAAGAAAGGAATAATAGAATCTTTGAGGATAAAGGGAGAACGGAAGAGGAGGTTTGGGATTTGATTCGGTTTTACTCGTCTCTATGGGCTTCTTGTACTGAAGCTTTTAGAGGAGTTCCTCTAAGCATTCTACAAATCAATTGGATTGGGGTTTGCGTTTCAAGAGTTTGAAGTTTGTTGGGTTCTCTTTTGTTTCTAGATTTCTATTGTTGGGTGTTCTCCTTGTTTCTTGTGTAGGAAGGACTTCTCATCCTTCCCTTGGTTTTTTTTTTCTTTCTGTTGTTTCTTTGTTCTCTTCTGTATTTGTTCTTTTATTAATATAAGCTTTATCGTTTCTGATCAAAAAAAAAAAAAAAAAAAATAATGGGGGTTAGGCATTCAAGCTGAGTGGATAGGGGAACAACTTTCATGTGGAGGTGAATAAAGCCAAATTATTGAGGGGTGATATAGGCATTCAAGTTGAGGGGCAACTTTTGTATGGAGTCCTTATGTTCAAGAAACAATGGGATAGGGCACCAGCTTATAATAGAACCAAACTGGTTGTTTCTAATCCAACGACCTATACAAATGCTTCAAGTCATTCCCATCATTTTGTGGTCGGTCGTGTCCTCCATTTGCAAGCATTAATCTTTTATGGAGCTTTGGGCAATATCTTTGATGTAGGACAACCCTAGGATGGTTGCCTATACTTAAGGGTAGGTGGGTTAGGGTTTTATTTTTAGGGTATAAGAAGAGGAACAAAGAATAAATTTTATGGTAGAGAAAAATATAAGATAAGAAATAGAGAAAAAGAAAAAAACAACGAAGAAAAGATCAAAACCTTAGAGTCTCATTAAAGTCTTCTAGGAGTCTCACTTAGAAGAAAATCAATGGAGTCTCACCATTGAGGGTTGCAACCTTGCAATGAAAGAAAACATATTATTATTAATATCAATCATCCCTTTGATTTACATTGATTAGCCCATTTATAGGCTTCTTTAAGAAATTCAAAATTTACTAGGACTTTAATAACCTGTTATGATTCTAATTCCAATTATAACATCCAAAGTCTACTAGGACTCTAATAACCTATCATGACTCAAATTCTAATTATATTATAACTTAACTAGTTAATCCTAATTAGACTTCAACAAATACCAATGCTAATTCAATTCTAATTAATATTAATCCTACTTAAAGTTTACTTAGGTCTTCCCTTTCCTCCTTGAATAAACTTTAAAAGGCTTCCCCCATCAATTCCCCCTGGCTTGAAAGAACTTGGCTTCGACGAATTAGATGCTTGATACTATTAATAGAGATCGGGGTTAAGCTTTTGAAAATCCGTTGTCATAATCCATGTATTTTTAGAGTGTGGTTTGCCTCACCATTTCACCAAAAATTTTTGGTATCCACCTTGTCGAGTAGACACAAGTTGATCATTAAGAACATACTCGATCTCAAGACGTGGGCTAAGAGTAGGTGGTAATTGAAGATCCAACTCTTCACTTGCATCGTTGTGATGGCCATGATAGATACACAAATCTTCCACATTAAATATTGGACTAAAATGCAAGTCTAAAGGGAGTTCTAACAAATAAGCATTCTCACTCAACCACTTTAGTACCTGAAATGGACCTGTTTTCTTAGCTTGAAGCTTTTGATATGTGCTCAAATGAAATCTTTTTGGACGTAAACGAACCATCACTAGATCACCTTCTTGAAACTGAATATATCTTCGATGTGCATGTGTTGTCTCTTTATAGTTCTCATTGCTGATTTTGATTTTTTTCTCGTACCTTTTCATGCATATCCCGTATATGACATGCAAATGCATCACCATCCTGGCTGGTGCAGACAGAAGTAGGTAATGGTATAAGATCAATAGGTTGCTTAGGTTTCAAGCCATATGCCACTTCAAAAGGTGAGTACCCAATGGTACGATTAGTGGAACTGTTGAAAGCAAACTCAGCTTGTGGTAAGACATTGTCCCAATTTCTTAATTGATCTCTCACAATGCATCTCAAAAGATTACCAAGGCTACGATTGACAACTTCTGTTTGTCTATTAGTTTGAGGATGAAAAGAACTTGGAAATTTTAATTGAGTACCTAGCTTGGCCCACAAGGTTTTCCAAAATTGATCTGATACCCATATTGATGTAGGACAACCTTAGGATGGTTGTCTACACTCAAGGGTAGGTGGACTAGGGTTTTATTTTTAGGGTGTAAGGAGAGGAATAAAGAAAAAATTTTATGGTAGAAAAACTTATAAGATAAGAAATAGAGATAAAGAAGAAACAATGAAAAAAAAATCAAATCCTTAGAGTCTCACTAAGGCCTTCTAGGAGTCTCACCTAGACGAAAATCAATGGAGTCTCACCATTGAGGGTTTCAACCTTGCAATGAAAGAAAATATAATATTATTAATATCAATCATCCCTTTGATTTACATTGATTAGCCTAGTTATAGGTTTCTCTAAGAAATCCAAAGTCTACTAGGACTCTAATAACCTATCATGATTCTAATTCTAATTGTATTATAACTTAACTAAATAATCCTAATTAGACTTTAACAAATATTAATCCTAATTTAATTTCAAGTAATACTAATCCTACTTTAATTGTAACTAATACTAATTCCCTTTCTTGATATATATCTTGGAGATTCATCCTCATCAATTCCCCTTGACCTGAAAAAAAACTCGACCTCGAGTTTTAGTGATTTTTCACAGTCAATTGAAATTCCAAGTAATGCCTTCCACCATTTCTTTCTTCGTCATCTCTTTCCCATGGTAAGACAAGATCTCAAAATCTCTTGAACTTGTTCAATTTCATGCAAGACAAATATTGGACTTCGAAAAGCTTTTTGATGTTGTACAACAAGTTGATAATTCTTGAAATAATTATGTGTCTTTAACAAGCTTGTGGAAAGTTGTTTCCCACATTCTTCTTGTACATTGTCTTATGGAAGAATAAGATTTTTGAATTCCCTATGTTCAAAAGAAATTTTAGCAGATTCTTCATGTTTGCCACCACTCACGATAATGTTTGGCCTTAGGAAGTCAAGAATTGATTCTTTTGAAGCTTCTACAACTTCCTTGAGCTCTTCTACTGGTTGATCTAGGATTAGTTCCATCACCTCTTGCTTTCTAGATTCATCATTGATGATTTCTTCCTCCTTTCTAGTAACTTTGACTTGCTTTTTAGTAAGAGTGTTTGATGGCTCTTCTTCTAGTTTCAAGGGTGCTAATTTTTCCTCTGGTTGCTTATGTGGTGGAATTTCCTTCATTGGACGAAGGATCTTCTTACGCCCATTATACACAAGTGTGTAAATGTTCTCATATCCATCATGTTGGACCCTTTCATCAAAAAGCCATGGTCTTCCAAGCATAATATGGGAATTGATGGGGGAAAACCCATCAACCTTCAATGATGAGACTCTATTGATTTTCTTCTAGGTGAGACTCCTAGAAGGTCTTAGTGAGACTTTAAGGTTTTTGATCTTTTCTTCGTTGTTTTTTCTTTCTCTCTATTTCTTATCTTATATTTTTCTTTACCATAAAATTTATTCCTTGTTTCTCTTCTTATACCTTAAAAATAAAACCCTAGCCCACCTACCCTTAAGTGTAGGCAACCATCCTAGGGTTGTCTTACATCAATTTTGGTATCAGAGCAAAAATTCTTGGCATGAAGGCATATGTAATTGAGGAGTGGAGCAACATATGCAAACATGGTTGAAGGCTACAACTTTTTTATGCAGCCATTGGTGAACATACCAAGGCTAAATGAAGAGGAGGATTGTGATGTACTAGCATCTTCCGTACTCGTGTTGCTTGCCAAGGGAGACTATGTACTTTGATTATTGATGAAGGTAGTTGTTTCAATTTAGCTTTAGAGGAGCTTGTTGAGAAGCTTAATCTAAAGACAGAAGATCATCCACATCCTTATCAAATAGCATGGGTAAATGACACATCTATTTTGGTGAGTTCTCATTGTTTAGTGACGTTTAATTTCAGTAATAATTTTGAGTTATTAGCATGGTGTGATGTTTTGCCAATGAAAGCTGCCCATATTATACTTGGAAGACCATGACTTTTTGATGAAATGGTCCAATAGGATGGATATGAGAACATTTACACACTTGTGCGCAATAGGTGTAAAAAGATCCTTCGTCCAATAAAGGAAATTCCACCACATAAGCAACCAGAGGAAAAATTAGCACCCTTGAAACTAGAAGAAGAGCCATCAAATACTCTTACTAAAAAGCAAGTCAAAGTTACTAGAAAGGAGGTAGAAATCATCAATGATGAATCTAGAAAGCAAGAGGTGATGGAACTAATCCTAGATCAACCAGTAGAAGAGCTCAAGGAAGTTGTAGAAGCTTCAAAAGAATCAATTCTTGACTTCCTAAGGCCAAACATTATCGTGAGTGGTGGCAAACATGAAGAATCTGCTAAAATTTCTTTTGAACATAGGGAATTCAAAAATCTTATTTTTTTACAAAACAGTTTGCAAGAAGAGTATGAGAAACAACTCTCCACAAGCTTGTTGAAGACACAATTATTTCGAGAATTATCACAACTTGTTTTACAACATTGAAAAGTTTTTTAAAGTCTAGTATTTGTATTGCATGAAATTGAACAAGTTCAAGAGATCTTTATATCCTGTCTTAGCACGGTAAAGAGACGACAAAGAAAAAAGGAAGGCATTGCTTGGAATTTCAATTGACGTGGAAAATCACTAAAACTCGAGGTTGAGTTTTTTTTTCAAGTCAGGGAGAATTGATGAGGATGAATCTCCAAGATATATATCAAGAAAGGGAATTAATATTAGTTGCAATTAAAGTAGGATTAGTATTATTTGGAATTAAATTAGGATTAATATTTGTTAGAATATGATAAGAATTAGCTAGTTAAGTTATACTATAATTAGAATTTAAATCATGATAGGTTATTAGAGTCCTAGTAGATTTTGGATGTTATAATTAGAATTAGAATCATAAGGTTATTAGAGTCCTAGTAGACTTTGGATTTCTTAGAGAAGCCTATAAATGGACAAATCAATGTAAATTAAAGGGATGATTGATATTAATAATATTATGTTTTCTTTCATTGCAAGTTTGCAACCCTCAATGGTGAGACTTCATTGATTTATCTTTTAGGTGAGACTCCTAGAAGGCCTTAGTAAGACTCTAAGGTTTTCGATATTTTATTCATTTTTTTTTCTTTTTTTTTTTCTATTTCTTATCTTATATTTTTCTCTACCATAAAATTTATTTCTTGTTCCCCTTCTTACACTCTAAAAATAAAACCCTAGCCCACCTACCCTTGAGTGTAGGCAATCATCCTAAAAATGTACTTTCATGAGCCCTAGTATTGTATTTCTAGGCTTTGTTGTGTCTTCTAAGGGTATTGAAATAGATCCGGAGAATATCAAAGCTATTGTTGATTGGCCAGTACGAACAAATATCCATGAGGTGTGAAGCTTCCATGGAATGGCTATATTCTATTGACGATTTATTTGAAATTTCAGCTCTATTATGGCCCCGATTACTGAATGCATGAAACCTAGTTTATTTATTTGAACCAAGGCGGCCAATAAGGCATTTGAAGAAAATCAATGGAGTCTCACCATTGAGGGTTGCAATCTTGCAATGAAAGAAAACATAATATTATTAATATCAATCATCTTTTTGATTTACATTGATTAGCCTATTTATAGGTTTCTCTAAGAAATCCAAAGTCTACTAGGACTCTAATAACCTATTATGATTCTAATTCTAATTATAACTTCCAAAGTCTATTAGGATTTTAATAACCTATCATGATTCAAATTCTAATTATATTATAACTTAACTAGCTAATCCTAATTAGACTCCAACAAATATTAATCCTAATTTAATTCAAACTAATACTAATCCTACTTTAATTGCAACTAATACTAATTCCCTTTCTTGATATATATCTTGGAGATTCATCCTCATCAATCTTACTCATGTACCATCATGGTGCAATTTCTTCAAGTTTTGTGGCCTTAAAATTTTTGGTAAGATTCTTGTTCATGGGTGACAAAGGCCACCAAGATAAGCAACCCCAAATCTTGAGATGCAATGCTTCTAACTGATAAGGAACCTTTCAGTTGGGACACTATGCCATGCCTTTAGGACATGTTTCATTAATAAAGTTCTTAACTTACCACTTCTTCATGGATCTGTTGTTATCCAAAGGGGCCTTTACTTAGAGTGAAGGATAGGATGGATGCTCTGAATTGTGCTTGGACCAATTTCTATTTTCTGGTGATTGGGAGGTCCATTTCTCTTTCATATTTCAATTGTTACTTCTAGAACTTGTGTTTGACCACTCACCTATCTTGCTCGATTTTAGGGGGCTCATAGAGGGCAAGGCATTTTTCAAATTCAAAAACATGTGGAGGATGGGTAGAGGGCTTTGGTGAGCTAGTCAAGGCTTGGTGGCAAAGTTATGAGGTTAGGGATAACCCTAGTTTTTTGTTTGAGATGAAGTTGCAAGCTTTGTAAGGTAACTTAAAAAAATGGAACAAAGAGGTTTTTGACTATGTGTCAATTTGCAAAGAGATCACTTTGGAGAAAACAAAATTTTAGGACAACAAAGGAAGGGAAGGTCCTTGTCTGAAGAAGACAAGTTTCTTCACTCTATGGCAAAACATAAATATAGCCATTTAGCAATCATGGAGGAAATTTCATGGGGATAGAAATCAAGGGTTTTATGAGTTAAGGTAAGGGACAAAAACACAAAGTACTTCCATTGGATGACCAACACTCACAAGAGAGCCAATCTCATAAGCAAGCTTAAAGTGAATGGAATTTGGCTTTCAAAGGACATAGATTTGAAGAGAGGAATCTCAAATTATTTTCAGTCCATGCTTGAGAATACCCATCTAAGGAGACCTAAGCTAGAGGGAGATCTATTCAAGCTCAGTCAAAGCTCAAAATGTTTGGAAAACCCCTTTGGGGAGGAGGAAGTGGTAGCCTCTCTTTCAGAGTTGGGAGGCGATTAAGTGTCTGGTTTAGATGGTTTCTCCATGGTATTTTGGAAATTTTGTTGGCCTATAGTGAGCAAGGAAGTGATGGAGATTTTCAAGGGGTTCTACTTGAAGGAAAGTTTTAAGAGGAGTCTCAATGCCACATGTTTGTTTCTTATTCCTAAAAAAGGAGTGGTTTGAAGATATTAAGGACTTTGGGCCGGTTAGCCTTGTTAGGAGCCTTTGTAAAATCCTAGCCAAGGTTTTAGTGAATATACTAAAAAAGGTGATTGCCAAGGTGGTGTCAAGGAATCATAATGCGCTTGTGGAGGATAAACAAGTTCTTGATGCAATTTTGATTGCTAATGAGACTAGCTTCGAGAAAAAGAAGCTCTAGAGTGGGATTGGTGTGTGAGCTAGACTTGGAAAAAGATTATGATCACGTGAATTGGAACTTCCTCCTTTTAGTCATGGAGAAAATGGGTTTTGGTTCAAGATGGTTGAGGTGGATTCAATCATGCATTTCTTTAGTGAGAATGTTGGTTCTTGTTGGTGGTGCTCCAACGAAGTTCTTTCGAAGCTATAGAGTTTTAAGGCAAGAGGACCCTCTTTCCTTTTATCTGCTTATTCTACTTATGGAGGCTTTTAGTTGTTTAGTCTCTAAGACTGTTTAAGAGGGTTTTTAAAGTGGCTTTAAGTTTGAAGGTACAACTGTTATAAGGGTGGATGTCTCCCATTTTTTGTTTGCAGATGATATCTTGTTTTTTTCCCCAAGACCAATGTTAAACAACGGAAATATTGGAACTGGACTCTTCTATGTTTCGAGCTCATGTCAAATTTGAAAAGGTTGCAAAAGAGTGAGATAATTCTGATTGGTGAAGTGAAAGTTTTGGACATTTGGATTCTTTGTTTGGGTACAAGGTTGGAGGGCTTTGTTCCATCTATCTTTGTTAGTGTTGGGTGCTTCTCGTAAGTCTTGTGTAATACAGGATTTAGTTGAGGAGAGGTTTAAAAGAAGATTGGTGCCTTGAAAGAAACAATATTTATAGAGGGGAGGAAGATTGAACCCTAATAAAAAGTAGCCTCTCAAGCCTTTCCATATACCTCATGTCCCTTATTGTGATACTTAGGAAAGTAAGGGGAGGGCTAGAAAAACATCAAAGGATTTCTTATGGGATAGTCATTTTGAAGAGAGAAAAATGCACCTCGTGAACTAGAGGATACTGTAATGGTAAGAGGAATAGTGGTATGGGGATTTGAAAGTTGGATGTTCTTAATAAAATGTTGTTAGGAAAATGTTTGTGGAGATATACCCTTGAGTATGATTGCTGGTAGAAAACTATAGTCCAAGGCAAATATGGAGAGAGAAGGTGGGCGGGTGGCAGGGTTGTGTACTCTAGAGGTGAGAGAAGCTTTCGGTATGGGTTTATGGAAAACAATTAGATAATGGGAAGAATTCAGCCATGGGACCTCTATTTTGGTTAGGAGGGGCCTCAAAACCAAATTCTGGTTGGATAGGTGGATGGTGTTCCCTTTTGTTTAGGATTGCCTCTAATAGCAATGTAATAGTAGCTGACTTATGGACAACAAGGTGATCGTGCTAGGGAGGGAGAAGGCTCTTGGTCCCCCTTGTATAGAAGACATTTTCAAGATGAGGAGCTAGGAGCTTTGATGCAAATCATGGAGCTCATCCACAAGGTGAGTGTGCTAGAGTAGGGGAGGATATCTTGCTTTGGAGGGAGGAAAGGACGGGGACATTCTAAGTGAAATATTTCTATAACTCCTTGCATGATGAGAATCAAGCCATGTTTCCTGCCAAAGAAATTTGGGGCAAGAGGTTTTTTTTTTTTTTTTTTTTTTGCTTGGGAGACCACATGGGAGAAGATCCTAACCATTGATGTTCTTTTGAGGAGAGAATGATTGATAACCAATGGATTTAGTCTTTGTAAAGCTGGTGAGAAATTAACAAACCACGTCATTATCCATTGCAAAAGAACTAAAAAGATGTGGGACATGTTGTTATCCTTCTTTGGGCTTCGATGGGTATTTCCAAATTCTTTGAATGAGCTCCTTTTGGGTTGGAAGGTGAAAGGCATGGACAAAAGGTGGAGGGTGTGAAGTATGGCCCCTCTTTGTTTAGTTTGGTGTGTGTGGCGGGAAAGAAATAGATCTTCAATGGGGTAGAGCTCAACAACCTTAAGCTACAAGAAGCCCTAATTAGGTCTCTCTTATGGAATGGTATGGAATCTTGTTGAGGAGGGATTGTGCTTCTCTGTCGGACTTTATTGATGATTAAGATTATAGATGGTGGTTGATAGTTGTTCTTGTATTTGGTGTCTCTTCTTTTTTGTCTAGGTGGCTCCTTTTGTATACTCTGTGTACATAGAGTGTTCCCCCTATTTTTGATTGGTGCTTTTAATATACCTTTTTGTTTGCCTATCCAAAATAAATAAGTAAATGAATAAATACTTACCACTTCTTCATGCATCCTCTTACAGATTTGGGAACTGTTGAGCAATAGTGCTAATCCATGCTTCCAATAAAAGAAGAAAGTGTCATGGCCATGGAAGTACCAAAATCTTGCTTCATCACCTGCCCTAACTTTAATCTACTTTTATCTTGCAACATATCCAAGTAATTTCATGATTGTGTTTCATGAAATCCTGCTATACTCACCACTACAATTTCTTTAACCAACATAGTCAGTTAGTGGAGCTCTCTATTCATGGTTATGAGTGAGTTTTTTTTTTCTTGTTCCTACTGAACGTTACTTTTACTAGGCCTGGCTTAAGTTTCTTTTCTTCCAAAACATTTCAAATCGTCTATTTTGTTTTATTTTTTCTTGGTGCTTATTATGCAGTCCCATATATTTTATGTGAAAAGGGTGGTCCCTTGACTGAATGTAGTCCAACGTATTTGTTCTAGTAGACTTTAGCCATGACTTCTTGCAAACTATATCTTATGTTGTTAGTTTTCCATTGAACATAGTCTTATATATAACATGCCTAAAACAGAACCAGTAATACGTTCATACTTTTGATCTCTGGCCTTGTGCAGCATCTTTATGAGTCATTTGAGGAAGAACCTGGATTTTTCCAGTTTGCAACAGCAATAACATCAAATGATCTTGAGGAAATACAAAAATTCCTTGAAGCTGCTGTTGATACCAGGTATCTATATGATGTTTTTAATGTTCTTCACTGGAGCTATGAACCTAGTACGTATTTTTTGAATTAATCTTTATATTGTCCACGTTATTTCTTTTAAAGACTATGTGCTTCAAGCTAGCTTGATTAAGTCAGGCCATAACATCCAGAGCAGAAGGCTGTGTGACATGCAGCAATTGACTTAATTCTGCTGAAACCCAGATAAAAAGTATAAGCAAGTCTGCTGGAGAATAATGCAACTGGAAATACTTCATATTCTCTAGTACAAACAATGCCTCAACTGTACTAAGAAAATGGACAGACCTACCGATATCTAACTATATAACATTTGCCTTTTTTTCTCCCACCTAAGATTTCTTACCTTCCCTTTGGCATCCCACCACCTAACCCTTGTACTAGGGTTTTGGGTTTTTGTTAAACCTCAACATCTCCTAGATATATTACAGCACCGTTGCAAACTGACAAATAAAGAGTGGATGTAATCATGTAATTACTCTGAACCTGTTGCTACAAAATTGTCTGAACTTATGAATTTAACACTCATGACATGAGCAATTTTCAACCCTTAAAGATTTTCCTTTTTACCTTTTTATCAAGGAGTTGTTTGTTTTATCAAGTCTTAGAGCAAGTTGCTTAAAGATTTAAGATAAAAGTGAAAAAAATTACGTTTTCCATTAAGACAATTATTTTAGAAAATGTTATAAGGAAAAAAGCAAATTTTAAAAATGACATTGCAATCACTGGTTGAGGCATATATTGTGCTAGCACCAGTTTTATTCTAACCAGATTATAT
Organism: Vitis vinifera; assembly: GCF_030704535.1. Taxonomy (NCBI): domain Eukaryota; kingdom Viridiplantae; phylum Streptophyta; class Magnoliopsida; order Vitales; family Vitaceae; genus Vitis; species Vitis vinifera. The sequence continues at coordinate 21,244,982 of NC_081810.1, read as the reverse complement.
TTTATTCTTGAATATGAAAGGCGTTTTGGAAGTTCATGATGACTTTTTGGGGAAGTGTCTAGATGAAAGCTGGAGCATAGTCTCGGTTATTGAGAAAACACCTGAAGTAAAGATGCTTTGAGAATAGTTTTTCCCTTAGTTCCTTTGAATTCAGTGATAGGCTTGCTCTTGGGGTGGAGTTTTATATGGTTATATGTTGGCATAAAACTTATTTTGAAGAGGCTTTAGCAATTAGGAAATGGAGAAGCTAATCTGCATTTTGGGAGAATTAGTGCAAATAGCAACTCCTTTATGGCAGATTAAATAAGGCAAACATTCTGGTCTAGGGGGTGTATAGGTGGTTCTGACTTTATTTTTATAATTAAAATATCCATCAGTTCTTGAGTATGACACTGCTATTACTCACTTCCTTAGGAAAATGATTCAGGCTTCCCAGCCTCAATTTAGGTGGTCTGCCTTTCTGTTTTTCCTTTTTTTGGGACAACCAAATCATGAGATTTTCCTGTAATGGAGAGTGGATACATTATGATTGATGGTTGTGCTAGGATGACAAGGAGTTGACCTTTTGCTTTCGGTTTCCCTTCATCCATTGAGACTGGCTTGTATACTGCTTTTAATTTCATGGGATTCCTTAATTATTCAATTTTTGCATGGCATAGCATTGCCTTTGACTCCACAATAAGATGGGTGGGTGACTACTGTCTGCAGTTTTTTACTTAAATGTTATGTATGTGCTCAAGCGATTAAAATTGTTCTGATGTCATTAAGATAGTTAACTTGTCATTTACTGCATTAATTGTTGTGTTGTTGTGTCATCAATTCATTTTAACTGGCAGTTGTGAAGGCTTGATCATTAAAACATTGAATGGAGATGCTACATATGAGCCTTCAAAGCGGTCACATAACTGGCTAAAATTGAAGAAAGATTACATGGAGAAGTAAGGGCAGAATAACATTTCTTTGTTCAGATGAATTCTGATTTAAGGTTCTGTGACTGCTACTTATAGTATTGATGGTGATCTGCAGTATTGGTGACTCGCTTGATCTAGTACCTATAGCTGCTTTCCACGGTCGCGGGAAACGTGCAGGTCTATTAACAGAAATTACTCTTTCAGAGGAACAAATGTTTCCTTGCATGCAGTTGATATTACCTACTTGCTCAGTTTTAGTCAACCAAGTGCAGCCATGAATTTGATTATTCTTTGCATTGGTTGCCTTAAATCTCTCCATTTATTGGATATCCATCCTATTCTTCTTATTTCCTGAACTTCAAAATTTCATATTTGTGTCACTGATTGTATAATATTCATCTATAGGTGTCTATGGTGCCTTCCTCCTTGCTTGTTATGACAGCAATAAAGAAGAATATCAAAGCATTTGTAAAATAGGTAATTTTCTTTCAACCTTTTAATGGCTATTGATTTCTTATTTGCAGATACTCATAAAATGAACAATGTATGAATTTCATGTCATGATGGATAGGCACTGGATTTTCTGAGGCAGTGCTTGAAGAACGCTCAGCCAGTCTTCGTTCTAAAGTGATTTCCAGACCAAAGGTAATCTTTCTTTCTTTTCTAGTGGAACCACCAATTTGTGTATGTAGAAGTCCATATACGATTTTACAAGCTGATTCTAACACTCAAATAATTTCCAGCCTTACTATCGGTATGCTGATTCAATTGATCCAGATGTATGGTTTGAACCCACTGAGGTAATAATTATGGTTTTACTTGCGTGTGAATATATTCTTTTTTTCACTACCTTCTATATCTGTTTTTTCCTTTAAATTTCTTGACTCGTGAGACATGACTTGTGAGTGTAGTTGTTTTCTCCATAATCTACATCCAGCATCACCTTTTGACATGAATACTAAATCCCCTATTTACTTGGGGAATACTAATGCAAGTCAATAAATGTCATCTTTAATTCTTAATCCAATTTGACCAATCTACTGAGCAATTTTAGCTATGCTAATTCTTGCCTGATAACCTTGTTTATCATCTCAGTTGAGGTCAATTGTTAAAAAAATAAGGTTCTATAGGTATTACCTTCTGGTTAGTAATCTGGATGAATAAACATCTGTTCTCGAGACATGGCATTTGATCATCAGAGTGCATATGTTATATTAAATGTAAATATAAAGTAATTCTTTTGCAGGTTTGGGAGGTGAAAGCTGCAGACTTGACCATTAGCCCTGTTCATCGTGCTGCAGTTGGAATAGTGGATCCTAACAAGGTTAAATATTTGAAGGCGCTTTTATGTATTTTTAAAAAAAATATAAGTTGGCTTTGTTCATATATTGCAAATTACAGGTTGACTTACTTTATCTCGTTCATGTGCTTTCTTTTCAATAGGGTATTTCTCTTCGGTTTCCACGTCTGGTTCGCATTCGAGATGATAAGAATCCAGAGCAAGCGTCGTCATCTGACTTGGTAAGAAGTAATTACAATTTCCTGATGTGTCCTTTTCTTTGTAAAGAAGGAAACCCGAGAACTATTCATGTGCTTTTCTTGTTGGGGTCATTTGTTTACTGATTTTCTTTTTGGAACTCCAGGTTGCTGAGATGTATAATGGCCAAAAGCTCAATCACCAGTCCAATCAAGATGAAAATGAAGAAGACTGATGGAACAAATTTACCATGTTTCAATTCTTTCTGAGGTGATTTTTCCTCGTGGAAGTGAAGATCTCTAGTCTCATACCCAGTCAAGCAGATAGTGGGTTGTTTGCCATTTTTGCCATTAAAGAACACGTGCCTCCTGTACAACAGTGCAGGACCCCAATGCTGAAGATGTACTGAATGTATTGACGCTATAAAATTTCCTGTCTTCCCATCTGATGTAAAATGAATTTTAAAGAAATTTAAGTTTGGCAAGACATCCGTGGATGATCCTAATTTTTGCCAAAATTTCAAATACTAGTGGATCTTCATTTTCTAGCAACATACCGAAATTCGTGTTTGGGAATTGTCAGAAACTGACTTTGGGGTAGCTGGCAGAGGGATATATGCGGGAATCAATCATCACATGAACATAGAGTAGTTGGTGCTTCTGTCTGCAAGATAAATGCATCTAAATTTTGAAGGGAAGATGCACTGTCTCGTCAAAAACATCTTTTTCATGCTTTCGTTGGTTTTTGTTTCTGCATTAAATGGTGTAGGTTATATGTGAAATCAAGGAATACACATGATCCACATTCTGAAGGGAGTGGGGTGTAGGCAGCAAGCAGGAAGTGGAAGGGTGGTCATGAGTCATGGGGGACATCACGTGAATGCATACGCATTCAGCGGGGGTTTTGGGGGTTGTGATGACTGATGAGGGTATGGATTCATCTGGAAAATAGAATGACTGAATTATGGAAGTAGTGGTCAAAGTGTAATAGGACAAAGGGTGGATTGGGCTTATGGGTCAAGGAGGGGGGGAGAAACGTGATCCAAGTCTCTGTGCCGTGTGGACTACACCTTTCCCACATGCTCTTTGGATTTCTTTTCCCCTTTGCCTCTGCAAAGTCCATCTAATCTCTCTAATGCCAACAGGCATGTTTCCTTCACTTGTTTCATTTCTCTTTCAATGCCGCCTGTTTTAAAACGGTTATTCCTCATTATTATTACATGGATCATATTTGACTTGTTGATTTTCACCAGTTTTACATGATAGCTGTTGGAGAGACATCCGGTAAAAAATTTTGCTTTGTTGAACGAATTTATTAATTTCATTGGGGTGAATATCCATCCGCAGGCGGATGAGCAGCCACAAACTGAAACAGGAGCTGTCTTGCACTGATTGCAAGTGAAACATCTTCCCAAATCCCTGTTTGCATGCTGGGGAAAGCATAGAGTTAGATCCTTCCAACACCCAACCCATGTACTACTTTAATGAATAAAAAAATTCTATGTTCTTTGCAAGGTAGGTGTGACTTGTGACTTGTGAGACAAATTCCAATGTCTTAATTACAAGAGACAGTGTAAAAAATGCTGACTCGTCGGACGCCATTGGATGAGAAGAATATTGACATGTTTGAGTGACAGAAATAAAATCTAAAACAAACAAAATGTCATTTGGAATTAGTGCTTAAGCGTTGGAAGGATGAAATGAGCCCAAATTAAGTGACCTAAATCCAGCCCACAAATCAAATCAACTAAAAAAAAAAAATGAAAACACGTCCTGAGATATTCTCGGAGGCAAGAATCACAAGAAAATACTAGTGGGGGTTGAGATGGTGATGGCCCAGTGTGACACAAGTAGTGGCAGCATCCTTTTAAATTGTCATCTGGTATACTCATGCCGGAAAACCAGGGGACCCAACCCTTTTCATTTGCATTGGCCCCCAACGCAGTGATATAATATCATTGGGGGCCTTCAATCTTAACCCTACATGGCTCCACTTTTGCTAGAAAAAGTTTATATGCTAAATAGGTGTGGAAACAAGTTGTATTTGTACGAAGGAGTTAAAGGAAAGAAAAATGATTAGCGAAACATGAGATGAGACTTACAATAATCATACATCACACTAGCAGTAGATCCCGATTCCGATTTGTGGGATCCACTGGGCCGACAAGTAGGGCTTCAGGCCCTTCTGGTTGTTGGCCACACTCATCTCTCAATCTCAACAACTCCATACCCAAATCTCAAAGCTTTTGATGTGATCTTTCACACCTCACTCTCCCTCTCTCTCTCACACACACATACAGAGCTAAATATCAGAATTACATGTTACATCTTAGCACTAATTTTTGGAGAAATAAACCCCCTTTTCACATCATGCTGGAAAATTGAAGTGTAAAGGAAAATTAAAAAAAAAAGAAAAAAACAGAGCAAATCTCCAATCAGAACACTGGCGGAAAAGCCTGAAACAATGGTCTTCTCTGCTTCTCTCACTTGTCTCTGCTTCTAGTTAAATTCGACATCTTTTCTAGGACAAACTTCTGTACAAATGCTAGATCAATCTCATACCCATCTGGCAGTTTCAGTTTCACTAACCTTTAATGGTATTTAAATGGGGATATAAATATTAAATTATAAGGATTACTCTCTGTAGTGGTGGTCAAGGGAGAGCAACCCTTTGGTACTTGGTTTCTATGGAAGTGTCGGAGTCTTCACATAGAGCCCTTTTCCGATCAACTCTACCACAGTTGATGTTGTTGTTGTTGGGGCTAGAATTGATCAGAGAGTCTTGGTGGAGCAGTGGTTGTGGTGGTGGTGGTTGTGAAGGAATGGTCACAGGTGGGATCTCAAAAGACTCCAGATGCGGTGGTGGGTGTCGCCACTGAGGAAGCGGTCCGGCCAGCAAAAGGGTCTGAAGGAGTGGACCGGCTTTCATCACTGCCTGGAGAAGCTTCCCTTTTTCAGGCAATGGCTTATCGGACACCAATTGCAATGCTGCTTCTGGCATAGATGGTGGTTGTTGCAATTGTGGTGGTGGGGGCGGCGGCGGTTGCTGTTGAGGCAATTGTGGGGGCGGAACCGGGTCGATGACCGGAGAAGAAACAATGCTTTCTTCACAGTCCGAAGAGGAAAAACCATTGTTGGAGTCAATGCCTCTTCTGGGTTCATCCTCAATGCTAGAAATCCCAGAGAGATTAGCAGTTTGTTGATGCTGCTGATGAAGCAGGATTTTCTCAAGGAGGAGCCTGTGGCACTTGTCCTGAGCTTCATCCCTTTCCCTGATTGTCCTGGTAAGAAGATCTTTAAGATGTGCCAATTGATCATCCCTCCTCCTTAGCTCCTCCTGAGCTGCTAGCCTCATGGTTTCCAGCTCCAGAGTTGTACACACAAGAGAATGCCTCAGCTCCTCCATATTCTGCACCATCAAAACTAACACACCATTATACTCGTGAAAATCCACACCTCAAACTGCAAACACATGACCCCCATTTCACACAACCCACAAAACAAAAATGCGAAAAATTGAAAACCCCCATTTCATATTCCCCCCTGAACATTACACAAAAGAAGAAGAAGAAGAAGAAGAAGAAGAAGAGGAGGAGGAGGAGGAGGAGGAGGAGGAGGAGGAGGAGGAGAAGGAAGCATTAACTACCTTGCCTTGGCAGTAGTAAGCCCAATTAAGCAGAGGAGTGTGGCGCTGATTGTCCATAATGTGAATGAGTGAAGGCTCTCAAGTGAAAGGAAGATGGATCTTGGAGTGGTTCTTGCAGTTCTTATAACCAAGTGAAGCTCTTGTAATTACTGTTATCTTTCTCCCTTTTGGCTTTTATCCACCGCCTGCTTTTCTTACTGACAAGGCCCCTATGGCTATGGGGTTGGAGGTTGGACTCTATATTCTACTCACCCTCTCTCTCCATGTCTCTCTGCATATGCCTGCGCCGGTATTCACAATCCACCGCTAAAAGCGGGAGCTCAACCTTACTTCCCTCTAGTTTTGAGATAATAAAATCATTTTATCAATAAATTGAAAAAATTATATAAAAAATAAAAAATCTACAAACATAGTATGATCTCAAAAGGTACCTCAGCAATGAACCTTTTGAACATATGTAATATCATAGTATTGGAGGAAGTTAAGGTTTATTTTCCTACGTGGAAATTTTGGTCACGTGGGCTGCTCATTGAGTAAGTTCCAAGCGATCCTCATTGGGGTTAATTGTTGTTTTACTAAGAAAAAATGCATGAAATCATTGGATTTTTTTTAATAATAATTTTTTTTAACCATAATACCAGCCATGGTAAAGTTGTGACCTACCCATCATTATTGGATGCTTATGGGGCCATGCCCGAATAGTGGGCTGCCCGCAAGAATATCCCAAGAGGTATGTTTAGAATTAATCAATGACATTTTTTTTTATTATAATATAAAGTCATTATACTACTTAGTTTATATTATAATCTAAAGTCATATCACCACTAATTTGAAAATGAAATTAGGTAAGATTCTTTCTGTTCACTTAGAAAATCGAGAGAATTTTTGTTTTTTTCACTTAAAAATTTTTCCCTCCAACAAATAATCTATGTATTATCATATTGTCACGTCTCGTGTTTTAAATTTTTGTTTTATCTATGGAATTTCTTGGAACATTCAATTTAATAGTAAAAATGGTATGACTTTATTTGATTTAAGAAATAAGGATTACATTGAAAAAATTTGATTATCATTCAAGTGGATGCGTTCTTTTAATAATGTTAGAAATTATAATACATATTGAAAAACTTTAATGGAATCTTGTCCAACCTTTTGCTTCTAAGTCATTGCCCGTGCCCATTCTTTATCTCGTATGATTAAAAATTTTAATTAAAAATGATATTTTTCCCTAAAAGTTGTAAAAATTTATTATTTATTTTTTAAAAGAAAGTGTAATGCAAGTAAAGCTATTTTACTTTAAAATGAAATGAAAATAGTTGCTTTATAAGAAATAGAACTTTTCAAAAGACATAACAACCCTTCTTTTATTTTATTTTATTTTTTTACAACATAAAAATGGACAAGTATGTTTGGAAACCCTAAAAAATGTCTTTATTAGGGTAGGAAAACCTTTCAGAGAGACAATCATTTTTCATAATGGATTTTTACATGGTTTAGAGAGGCTGTCAAACTCTAATGAAAATAACATTATTCCATATGAATGAGCCCAAAAAGCCCCACAATTCAAATGTTTAAGTTTAATTTAAAAACTCTTGCTATGAATGGAAAAAGTTGAATCATCATTTCATCTTTGATTCAGAGGTTAAACAAAGCAAGGCCTGCATGTGCCCCCCTCATGGCCACCAAAGTAGCCTACCCAATTTCAAAAGGCATTTCCAAGCATAGGAAACCTTTAATCAGAGAGCTCTTCTCCTTCTTTTTTGACTTGGAACCAAAAAGAGTTAGCTAGAAATTCTTGGATATGTATGCATTGAATCGTTCATGCCCATGGACCATGGTAGATTTCAATAGTTTAATTTGCTAACCTACAAAATAGGCATCAACCCATTACAAATTTCATATGCATTGACTCAAAATGCCCTAGTTCCGTTAGTCAAGAAAGGGGGGTGGGAAATCAAATTTCCCCACCAAGACAGCACCCAAATTAAAGAAAATATGAGAGAGACCCATTGGAAGTTTGGAACACCAAAGTCCTCCTTGGAAGAAAAGATGAAGGCTTCCATTGGACTAGTTCTAAGACTCTCCACGCTAGGCTTCACCTACATCTTCATGTCCTTTGCTTGGTGGACACGTGGATCAAGGGTTGTTAGTTTAACATAATTGGATGGTTGGTGATTGATTATAGAAGATGGTGTAAGTTCAAACCATGGAGGGTAAAACTTTTGCAAAAAGAGTGGGGAAAATCCAAAATAATAACAAAGTAAAATGGGCGCCGCGCCTTTAAGTCCCATCCATGGTGTAAACCCCTTTTTTCCCCTTCTTCTTCTTCTTCTTCTCCCTTTTTCTTTACCGGCGCTCTCATTTTACCCTGCATCTTTGGTCTGCCTTAGAAAGTGGCGACTGCAATGGAAAGTCCTGAAAACCCACTTGCCCTAGGGTACCCCGGGTTACAAATCATAAACAGACGTGGACATAGAGGTTAATCAAACATGCAGTGACTAGGGGATATAATTGTCTGAGTTTTGAAGACTGTAAAAAAAACTAGCTTGATTAAATGCTAGCTAGTCAGATTTCTTTGACGCAAATGGATTGGATGGATTAATTAATTGGTGGGGGGAGGCGGGGGAGGTGATGGTGGGAGACCACATGGGGGATACTTGAAATTGATGCATGGGAGAGAGTACAACTATAATGTGATGTTGAGGTAGTGTGTAGTGTAATATATTGGATAAGGGCATGAGTCATAAGTCATAAGCAATAACTCCGTTTCACGTCTCCTACGACTTTGGTGTCCTCCATGTCCCGAACAAATACAACAACCCCCACTAACCACACCTCCTTTTAGCTACTATTAACCTCCTTCTAACCCTATATATTATACTTTAGGATATATCATATGCATGCTTATTATTACTTTTACTATTATTATTGTTAATAACGCCCATAAACGCATTATCATTATTATGTTTATAGTTAATTGGATCTTATACTAAAGCTAGTAGCTTCCTTGGTCTTCCTTTTTCATACACCATTTTGGCACAAGAATAAACTTGGAAAGAGAAAAAAGTTAAAGGGATTTTATGTGAAAAAAAATAAAAGAATTCGAAAGAGTATAAAACTTTCAATAATTTTCATTATAATTATTTTTTTCATAACCAATGAAAAAAATTCTCATTTTTTTTTATTTTTTATTTTTGCTTTCATTTTTTTTTTCCAAATCTAGACGGAGGAGTAAAACACTTTTAAATAAAGCAAATTAAAGGCCTAAAAAAATATTTATATTTTTCATGAGATTGGGCAAAAGGTGCCTTTGGACAAATGCTTATACCAAGATATTTTTGAGTTGCAAATTTTTTCCATGTCAAATCAAAGTCTATTCTTTCAACTTATCTACTAAAATTAAAAAAAAAAAAAATCAACTACTCCATTAAATGAGCCACAATAAGGTTTATGAACATTTAAATAATTAATTAATTGAATATCTCATTTTTAAAATTTTAAGTTAATTTCATTTACCTTCTCTAAGACATTGATTAAAAATACATGATCTGAATTGGTTTGAAACTTTATCAAATATTATTCATATTATTTTAATTTTTAATTTTCACTCACCCCATTTCTCATTCAAAATAAGAGAGATATTTGATAAAACTTTAAATCTATATAAAAATTAATGGTATTTAATCAAAACTTTAGAAAATACTAATAAAATTAACCCATTATAAAAAAGCTCTTGAAAAATGTAAAGTAATATAAATTCTACCCTATAGGGCCCACCCCATGAATCATTTTCAATATTCCTTTTCCTTCACAGGTATCCCTAGTAATTATAAAAATATAATCACAATAAAGGGATAAAGATAGAGGGTGAGTGTAACTAGACTAAGTTAAAAATACATAAAATAATTCAGGTAAATTGTCACGACATGCAAAAGGGGGAGACAGGGAAAATCATTACAAGATCACTTTAGCAACATATCAATTCATTATACTATAATTGTAATTATTTTTTTAATACAAAACATATCCATCAATAAGGTAGAACCATTCAACCATATAGTCCTCAGTCCACCACTCCTTTTCGGTGCAACCCTTCTCCACGGACTTTTCACTCAATTACCCCACTTTTCTGTATCATATTATTTTATTTAATGTTAAACCAATATTTATATGTACGTTTATTTCAAAAGAAATATCTCTTACTCTTACTCATCGGGATAAAGAATGACAGTGGCGTCTTTTCATGGTCACTTTTAACGCCCTCTCTAGGTCCAATGTTATGGCTGTGGACCAATTGGGAACATGGTCTGAATTTGTGAGCCCCTTCAAACTTTTCAACACATAATATCATTAAGACCCTAGCCAAGCCTATTTTCCTTGTCATATATTAGATCCCCTAATTTTCTAAACATGTGTTTTAAATTTTAACCCATACTATTATTGAATAATTTTATTAATTTAAAATTTTATATATGTGGTATTTTAAAATGGCATTAAATTTTGGGTTTGTAAATGGTTTGAATCATAACGGATTGATTAAAGAGCACGGGTGTTAAATTTTAATATAGTTGTAGAAATGTTTTGGAATTATTGTAACGTTAACATACCACATAGAATTCAAGTGCCAAAAGTCTACCGAAAACATTGAAAAAAAGAATATTTTTAGAGTTTTTTGAAATTATGATCCTGTTAGACCTTATCGATCAATATATATGAATTGTTTAGTGGGATTTTAGTAAAATTATTTTTAATTTATAATCCTTGGCAATAATATTTTATTAGAATTGCTTTTATGAAAGATGAGATATTATTTAAACATAAAAATATTATTATTTTTGAGTATAAAAGAGTAGTAAGGAAGAGTTCATATGTATGGTTATAAAAACTTTCTCTTTTATCCTAAATAAGATAATACAATGTAAATGTTTTTCTAATCATTTTCCTTTACAAATGGGATTTATATTCTTAATTTTCTTAGATTTGTTTTTTTTGGTAAATCCACTTGGAAGATGTAGTCACGTGTGACATGAAATGCAAAATGACACACAACTGGACAAAATATCTAGTAATCCAAAAACTTTGAGATTTGTGATGGCTTGGCATAGAAAATCTAGAGGAACCAATTTTGTAATTAAAAAAAGAAGGAATAATAATAATAAAAAATGGAATAAAAGTGGAGGTTGATAACATGATAATAATTGAGGCTACGTGGAGGTGGAATATACCTAATTCACTTTGAATACATGGACGGGTAGTGGATTAGTCGCCAATGTGGGGTCATAACGGCTATTACCTGTCGGGTACCCCATAAAAAACATTAAAAGAAAAAAATAAAAGAATCATGATGCCAACTTTGTTCAACCGTGTGGGTCCCAATTCTCTGTTGATTTGGCCTTTTAGGTCTTAGGTGGGTCGTCACTTCATTTCATGTCTTGGATTCCCAACTCGACCTTTTTTATTAATTATAATTTAAAAATAAAAAAATAAAAAAAGGAAAGGAAAGGAAGACGGTGAAAAGCTGCTCTCTCTGCAGTCTGCACTGCTACCCGACCTTTTCCAATTTTGTTTTTGGGGCTGACAGGGTCCGGTCCGTGTGCTCACGCGGCTTTGGGTCTCGCAGTGTGCAGAATGATGGGGGATTTTGTCCTTTAAGGCTTTAACCAATGGAGGGAGGAGGGTAATTAGTAGTTATTAGTTAAAGTAAAAGCTGGGTTTGTGTCCCTATGCCTTGCCTAGTTGGAATTGGTGAGGTAGGATAATAGGATGATCAAAGTTTTGGGGATTGGGATTTGGTGGTTGCATGGATGGTGGGTTTTTTGGAATATTTGGTCAGATATAAAATGATTGTTTCATGATATCTGATTTATCTTTTTGCAATGTTTTTATTTTTTAAAAATGTTGAGAGTATTTTAGTTAATAACTTGAAAATGACTTAGGGAGAAAAGTGTCAATGACTAAAACAAAATATAATGTTTTAAAAATCATTTTAATTTGTCAAAAGTGGTGGGAATTGAAGAAGATGAAGAAGGCGGGAAGAATTAGGATGTGGAGAGTATAGAATCATAGATAGGATGGTTTGATCTCTTTCAAATCATTTTACTTTATAGCTTGAAAACATGTTGAAATACATATATTTAAATACAAGAAAAGGACATCGATATCATACCCATTCAGGCTTCATACTTTTGGTGGAGAAGAGTGGCCCACACGGTTAGGGTGGAATGCAATCCAGCTAGTTGTAGGGAAACTGTGTAAAGACTTGTGAGGCCACATCCTCTGAGGAATTGAGCGGGGGTTGCTGGTCCATTCAACTCTCTCTCTACCTTTCTATCTTTGTCGCACAAAATTCTTGACTTCTAATGCCATTTTTCTATTCTTTGCTCCATGGCTATCGGCAGAGCTCTAGCTGCAACCCAAGTTCAGTTATTTTCTGGATTGGGCTTTGCTTGGTCCACCTCAAAGCTGATCTTTAAGTGGGGTTGGGGCTTTTACAACTCGGGCCCATTTCTTTGGTGGATTGGGCATGGGAATGCTCAGCCATATCAGCTCTGCTGAAACCTGGACACACATGAAGCTTCCCAAAACTTGCAGACACGTTCACCATTCTTCCTGAATATGGAAAGAAAATATTCCATTGTTGGAAGTCATATCAGTGGTAGCGAAACCAGGACAAAAACAATGGACGTAGAAACAGGGATACAATTTAGCAATGATCCTTGTGCGTATTGACAGCTGCCTTGGAGAATAATATGCAGATGTATGAGTTGGCCATGTTTTGGCGTGTTCAGTGTTGTGATATACGTGTGAGGATGCGGCGTCTTAGAGTGTAAATGGACAATTTTTATTTCATAAGAAGCAGGTCATTGTAAATGTGATCAATGCGCCGCCCTTGACCAGATGTGGAAGCCCTGAATGAGTGTTCAGATTGAGCTTCCAATCCCATGTCCTACCCCGTGGAATTTCTTTATTAAATAAGAACTGGTTGCATATAATGAGATGAATAATACATGAACATTCCAAAGTAAGGGATGAGACTGGTTTCCTACTTCTTACTTTTAAAAGGATTATCAATTTCACACAGAGAGCTAAAGTTCATAATTATTACACCGAATACAAGAGAAATTTCACAGCTATCACCCAATTGTCTCAGCAAAGCATAGGAAAACTTCGATAACCTTACAAATACCACCATAGGAAATGCATAAAGCGGAAAACCAACTCGTTCTTATAACTGACTTATGATCAAAAGGTTGATGCCTCCATCTTTTCGAAAAAGAGGCCAGAAGGTCCTCCCTCTGGAAGCAAAGCCAACATAACAGCGCCTTTGGCACCCACTTCAACAGGAAAGAAACCGGTGTTGGAATTTATATCAGTTTTGACGAAACCAGGACAGACACAATTTATGAGGAGACTTGGGTATGATTTGGCAACAATCCTTGTGTAGGCATTCACGGCTGCTTTGGAGATTGTATATGCAGATGTCTGAGTTGGCCAGCCTCTGTCATGTAACCTGTCCTCCTTAACATCATTGAGGAATTCATTCACTATCTCATCTAATCTCTCTACTGAGAGTACATCAACATCATTTAGCTCCATTCTGACCCTTTCATTGGAGACAAACTGATAAAATAAGGAAGAGCTCAACATTAATGGAAATGGTAGACAGGACTAGTGCATTATAAACTTTGAATTTGGTTTTAGAATTTCCCCTTGAAGGTGCAATTACATTTACATACCTGAAGGCTTCCAAGACTTGAAGACACATTCACAATTCTTCCTGAATTTGATAGCAGAAGGCATGGAAAAAGGGCCTCAGTCACTCCTTTGGTGCCATAGTAGTTTGTTTTTACACATTCTTCAGCCAACCCATAAGTTTCCTTTGAGGCTTTATTCAGCAATTCAGCTACATTAGTATTATTCTGCAAGAGTGAAACAATATTGAGTCATGGATTCTATCAGACTCTGTCCTCTTTAAATTTAGAAATGAAACAAAATTATTCATTTCAATATATGGTTGATAGACATTGATAATGAGCTTAGACTTCCTAGTTATGATTTTTCAAGAGCATGTAATTACATACCTTACTATCCTCAAGGTATAAGGTCTTAAATGCTTCCCAGTCGGTAATGGCTCCACTAACCCCTGCATTATTCACCTGCATGAAATTTTGATTTCATATTGCTATAATCAATTCAGAATCCCTCTGATTCTCCTAATATGCTAAAAATGAATGGCAGATTACCTGATTTTCATTTTCTTGAATTCTCAAATTTGCGTTTATTGTTAATATCATAGTAAAATGAAGTAAGGCAACAAGAAATGTTTCTCTACATGATTAAAATGTTTTTGCTTTGCTTCCTGATTGAGGTATAAAATTTTCAGGATCCTCTAAGTTAGGTATCATACTAATCTCAAACTCGCGAAACCCTAAGAATTTTTTTTCCATAGCAGAAGGAAAATGAGTAAAAAAATGTCCTTCCAAAAAGGGTTGATTCCTTACTAAAATATCAAGCTTCCCATAACGGGTCACAATGAATTTTGCCAAGGTAGTGATACTCTTGGCATCCATCACTTCAAGCTGATGAAAAACTACATTAGACAGGCTAGATTCGTGAAGCTTTGCCACAGCTTCAAGACCCCTCTTCTCATCTCTAGCTGTTAATACCACCATGACTCCATTAGAAGCTAACTGTCTGCATATCTCTAGTCCAATTCCTTTACTTGCTCCGGTTACAAGCGCACATCTGAAAACCAAAAATAAATAGTAATTAAGAATAGGCAAGTGCCTTTTTATTCTCAACAGTTATGGGTTGTAGTTTACAACTTGTAGCTCAAAAAAAGTATACACCTCATCGTCGCTGAATCTGAGATGGTTGATGCCATTTTCTTTTGAATCAGACGGGGAATGTTAGGATCAACTGAACAGTTCTCCAGGTTCTTTTTAATGCCCACCTCTTGGAAATGGTGATCTCCAACACAGTAATTCTCACCCTTCTCCAAAGTCAACCAATACAGTATTCATTTCACCTTTATATCAGTGTCTGTCCATCAATTTTATCCTATTTCTGATTCATTTGATTTGGGTAAGCTCTAAAGATTCATTTCACTTGGGTAAGCACTATAGAGATATATTTGAGCTATGAGGGGATACTGGGTGTAAAGAAAGTAACATAGATAAGAAAGGAACGTAACAGAAACTGAGAAAGTAAAGTGATTTTCTAATTTATTTTTCTCTCTTTCTTTATTATGCTATTTACAGAGTAATATATATAGTAGACCTAACTAACAAATTCTCTAACAATAATAAAAAAACCAATGAGCATATGACACGTGTACATCTTGTAACCATATGAAACTATCTCTTAACATTCTCCTTCAAACTTAACGTAGAAAGATTTTCTTCTTTGAGTTTGTTTCTTAGATTTACAAACTGAGTGCTTGAGATAGCTTTTGTCAAGGCATCTACTACTTGATCAATGGAAGGCACATGTTGGACTGAAACCTTTCTTTGCAAAACCTTTCCCTTGACAAAATATAAATCCAATTCAATGTGTTTTGTCATGGCATGTAATATTGGATTAGCAACAAACATAACAATGCTAAGATTATCACACCAAATAACTGGTGGTGTATTCAAAGTGATTTTAATTTATGAGAGAAGAGATAGTAACCAAGTGATTTCTGCAACCAAACTAGCTAGGCTTCTGTACTTTGTTTTTATACTTGATCTAAATACAATATATTTCTTTGACTGCCAAGTGACTAAATTTGAACCAAAATATACACCAAATCCTGAAGTTAATCTTCGGTCATTAGGATTAAAGGCCCAATAGACATCACAAAATGCTACAAGATCAAGAGTAGGAGTGTGGACCCCGCATTTCGGCTCATGCGTTTCTCACTCGATGACGAGCTCGATTTTTATTTGAAAAATTGATTTTTATTGATTAAGAAAAATGACTTGGAGTCGCCACTTATTTTTGTTTTATTTTTAAAAGGTAAACAAAATAAGAAAGAAAAACCCTAAGTGTGACTCCTTGTTTTGGAAAAGGTTGGTCTACGAAAAATCGGATTAGGTTCGGGGGTCAGGTTACTTATCGGGAAGGTACGATAAAGACCGTAGCACCCCTCTAAGTCCCTAAAGTCGGGTCTTTACTAATAAAATAAAGCTGACGTGACAATGATGAGAAAATCAATGAATACACCATCATGCGCTATCAAGAAATGGGGTTAGTGCACAATTAATGAATATAAAATATAGCCCGCGAGTCAGTAAACAGATAAAGAACTATCAACATCACACATGGCATTTCACTCAAATTCAGTTTTATTTGATGAAAATTCATTTGATGTTGGCCCCCACCAAAGCCCTTTTATTTTGCATGAATTAATTTCATAAATTCCATTATTCGGAATTACAGAATTTAATCCTTGTTTATTTTAAAACATTTTTAGAAAACAAAGAAAATTCAAAAGTGGCTTGCCGGAAAGAAAATGGCAACCAAATTTTATTGAAAATAGGATTTTTGGTATCTTAAAAAAACGAAAGGTGAAAGTAGAGGAGTCGGGATTATTTGAAAAGATGAATTGAAGAAAATATTTACAAAACGGGACATGGGGCAATTGTTTTAAAATCAAAGATGATGAAGAATAAAAGAAAGGAGGACACGTGCCTAAGGCTCCATGCAAAAATACTTGAGTGGGGGAGTTGGTGAGGAATGGCCATGCAGGGATGAAATCCTGATCATAACTGTGCTTACTCAATCAACTTGTGGATTGGGATCATCAAATTCTGAAAACCCTGCGTCAAACTCAAACCATTGAATGTACCGCCATCAATCACAGCGCTGCTGACCTTCTTAAACAGCTCGTATGGTGCCTCTATTTCACTCACACTAAACACTGTTTCCCTTGCCAGAACTTCAGGATCATGAAGACCTCTTGCTTGATTCTGCAGAGAAAGCCTGAAGAGGAAGAGTGAAGATGCCCGGGTACCTGAAAATTCTCATTATCAAGAACATGAGTGACAGCCTTTGCAGGCCCTTCTTGAACTTCTTGCATTTCTAGCACATGAGCAGCTACGTGATTTTGAACAGGTACAAATTCAGCCACTTCTTCTGGACTCATTTCTGAGCTACTTGGTTTTTCTTCAGTTCTTTCAATAAAGGAGGCCGCTTTGAGGTCATCCTCTGTATTTTCTGCTTTCGAATGAAGGTATTTGACTGCCTGCGTATACAGAGCACGACCTTGATCCTTGCTAGACCCCATCTCATCCAACCAGTCATTTACTCTCTTGAGCTGAGTAAGCATTCCTGTTATCTGACCATTGTCTGACAATGCCGAGATGTCCACATCAGCATCCATATCTCCATGACGCCATCTCCATCTAGCACCTGCTTCATATAGGTTAGACATCACTACATAATTCCCGACATTGCCAGATTCGAACTTAGAGATGATCAGCCGCTACTCTTCCTAATTCAACCTCATGGTGAATCCTATAACACCTCCCATTTGTGCTTGCCATGTACTTCCATAGCAACAGTGTAAAAGACGGGGTAGAGGCAGAAGCTGCTTAAAAACAAAGATGCGAACACTTGGAGGTGGTGAATATTCGAGACTCATTGATGAACTAGAGACAAATCATAGGAGTGCCAGGACCTACTCCTGACACTAACACATTAGCGCGTTTTGACCGAGCAGGGAACAGAAGAAATTATTGGCACTAGATGAATGCACAGGATCTCCGCCAGAAGCACTCGGAACGGCGGAGTTGCTGGAGTGGATGGTCCCAGCGTCGTCAACAGTGGCCAAGGCCACGACCATGGCAGATTTGGTGATGATGCCCATCGACGACGCCACGCAAGACCTTGAGAAATAGACATTGCAGCTGAATTTGGTACCCATCTGGACTAAGTTGGCAGTGGTGGATGCCGTAGCTGAGTTTGATACCCAGCTGGACTGAGTTGGCAGTGAGGTGGTGATGGCGGAGGCGCTTCGCCGCCGGCGTCGTTCGAGAACAACTTCTTTTTGGCTTTCTTATAAGATTTGCATCTGCTACATTGGTGCTGGGGGAAACAGCATTCAGTTCTTTCCACCTTTGCACAACCTAAGCCCTGTCAACCTATTTGTCATCCTTCAGTTCATTCTGTAGATCTTGCTACTGTTTAGACAAGATTAGATTATCTTCCTGTGCCTTATGGAGCTCAGAAAGACGGTCAGCTGCCAGTATCTTCGTTTCCTCAACTGAATCCTTCAATTCTCTGAAATCCATTGTCCTGTCTGCATGCTTTTCAGGGGACAAGCTTCCATTTATAGCACTCTGAATTGGGGTATGCACCAACAGATGCTACATCCTTTTGCATTTTCAGATTAACTAGCTTTCTTCTACTTTCTTCAAGTTCTTCCAGGCTCTCTTCCAGCTCACCTCACGCAGATGTTAGCCTCCTCTTTCATCAAAACATCAATCTTACTTAATTGGATGATAGCATCTTCTGCAGATAGCTTTCCATGCAAAACCCGTGCTATGCTTTCTGTTTTGACCCTCTGAGCATCGATGGTATCTTCCAGAGGTTTCATCAACTCCAGAGTAGAAGAATGTCGAAAAGCAAGGGCTTCTTCAACATATTTAACAATTCCATCATTTCCATTGCTTTCAAAAGAATCTGTTTATAGCAGCCTACAGAGAAATATCTCCTCAGCAGGATATGATGGAATCAGACCCCAAGAATGGTCCGCATGGCCCAAGGTTTGCATAGCATTTTGACCTTCCCCCACTTGTACTCCAAGTAGGATTAAATCATCAACCAACTAACTCCAGAGTTGGTTCATGGTAATCAACGTACATGTCATCATATGAAGTTGGCCTGTCTTTTAATTCTTTGATTCTGTCTTCAAGATCATGCAACTCATGCTTCTGCACCTCTAACTGCTGAACAAGATTTTGATTCTGACACTGGAGGTAAGTTGCATCAACGCTTCGATAACTGGGGGAAACACTGGAGTTTCAGGCCATGGGGGATGACATAGCGTTCAAATGAGGCCTTTTCTGCTCTGTTAACACTCTCAACTAAGCATCCAAACCTTTATTCTCTAAGCAACAGTATCTCATATCTGATAGGTGGGCGACAACCTTGCCCTTGTTGAGGCTCGAATATGTATCCAGAATCATCAGTAGCTGAGAGATAGCATTAATGCCTTGCTATGGCCGTCACCAATCTTTTTGAGCAAAATTATCCAGCAATCTCACGAACAAACAAAACAATTGCTACCCAAACTCAGAGACTGTGCCCATACAGAAATCAAAGCAATGCTGGCCAAAAAAACTCTTCTCCTTGGAGGACATGAATGGCCATCGAGAACAGAGTATGAACAACAAGGGAACAAGCACAAAAACAGAGTATCAACTGAACCAAAGAAAACACCGACCCGAGCTCCCTTTCATATTGGAGTCAAAAGGCTCATGTACATGTGGGAAAATCAGTGGAAATAGGACCCAAAGATATGACTCAAAGCACCCAATGAAGAGATAAAAAGGAATCGAATCACTTTTAAATAAATTTCATATGAAGAACAAGGCACACATCATTTATAACACAGTCACAACAATATCAAGATAATCAACTGCAATAAGTATATGGTCCAGAAAAACGCACCTGAAAGGCTTCCTCCCAGCTGAAATGAGCAAGGAGACTGCTGTGTTTCTCCTCTCTTGTAACTCGTCTCCTACTCTCAAGCTATTCTCTGTTCTTCTCAAAATCCTCCCCTCACAGCTAAAAAGAACCCCCTCTCAACAGCACCCCCTTCTCCTGCAGCTCCCATGAACCCCCCTCAAAATATCTCTTCTTTCCTCTCTCCAAAGCACCCCCCGAAAAGCACCACCTCTCACAGTTTTCGCTCCTCTAACTCCAGAAAACTTCCCTTGGAATCCCTCACCTCTCACAGTTTTCGCTCCTTTTTTAGCTCCAGAAATCCCTCTCTCATGGAAAAAAACTCCCTCTGCAATCCTCTGGCAATCCCCGGACGGCCTGCTCAAGACCCTCTTCCTCTCAACTTCTCTCAGACTAGCATGAAAAGCTCCTCTAGGAAGCTCCCTGCCCAAGCTCCCAAACGGCTCTCCAGAATTCCTCATAGTTGTCAATGGGATCCCCCTTTCCTTTGCTGCAGCTGCCAGCTAAAAGTATCCTCAACGGCCAGACGACACCACCTCTCTTTGCAGCTGCCAGCCTCCACTCACTCTCACCTGCAACTGGCTTTTCTTTCTCCCTCAAAAATATCTTCCAACGGCCAGGAAAGAGACCAAGCAACTGGCCACCCCGCTCCTCTAACTGTTTGCAGCTTTTTGCAGATTCTTTGGACACGTGTCGACTCCTGATTGGCCTTCAAAAGCACTACTCTGATTCCATGATGGCCAATCAGGGATTGACAAGTGGATGCTTAGGATCGCGACACCTGGCCAAACAAGCTGCAGCAAAACAAGCCTCACATGGGGGTCTACAAATATGCCCCTCTTCGGTAGAGTTCACAAGTGTAAGGAACATGAACACTGGAATGAAAAGCAAGTGTGACTAGTGAGTGTAATGAAGTGAACTCTACCGAAGAATCCAAAGAAACCCCCATAAGGATACGAGTGAGATACGAACTCACTCGGACTAACAGATGAACAACGAGGCTCTAATCCTAAAGGAGAAAGATGTCTCAAAATGCCTCTGAAGCCACACTAAGGATCCAGGCTCCCTCTAAGATGTCTCCAAAAGTGACTCGAAGATCGACGTCAAAGATGAGTAACGGTCGAACCACCCTGGAGTACGAACAAAAATACGTCTAAAGGAGACTGCCCTATGTGGACTACGAGATGAATAGGCGATAAGCACGGGGTAACGAAGTGAGGAAAAATCGAGGAATAATGCAAAACCATGAAGGTAAGATGCGCAATGTCAGTGAATATGAACGCTAGGAGCTGTGACTCTGAATGACGGGACTGACCCTAAACGCTAAACTGAGAAAAACGATGGCTCTGGAAGCCAAACCAAAAAGCTAACTCTAAACGCTAAACTAGAAAATAACAGCTCTGAAAGCCAAACCAAAAACTAACTCTAAAAGCTAAACTAGAAAACAACAGCTTTGGAAGCCAAACCAAAAACTAACTCTAAATGCTAAACTAGAAAATAACAGCTCTGGAAGCCAACCAAAAACTAACTTTAAAAGCTAAACTAGAAAACAAACAGCTCTGGAAGCCAACCAAAAAACTAACTCTAAAAACTAAACAAGAAAATAATAGCTCTGGAAGCCAAATCAAAAACTAACTCTAAAAGCTAAACTAGAGAATCACAGCTCTGGAAGCCTACCAAAAACTAACTCTAAAAGCTAAACTAGAAAACAAACAGCTCTGGATGCCAACCAAAAAACTAACTCTAAAAACTAAACTAGAAAACAAACAGCTCTGGAAGCCAACCAAAAAACTAACTCTAAAAACTAAACAAGAAAATAACAACTCTGGAAGCCAAATCAAAAACTAACTCTAAAAGCTAAACTAGAGAATCACAACTTTGGAAGCCTACCAAAAACTAACTCTAAAAGCTAAACTAGAAAACAAACAGCTTTGGATGCCAACCAAAAAACTAACTCTAAAAACTAAACTAGAAAATAACAGCTCTGGAAGCCAACCAAAAACTAACTCTAAAAGCTAAACTAGAAAACAAATAGCTCTGTAAGCCAACAAAAAAACTAACTCTAAAAACTAAACTAGAAAATAATAGCTCTGGAAGCCAAATCAAAAACTAACTCTAAAAGCTAAACTAGAGAATCACAGCTCTGGAAGCCTACCAAAATCTAACTAGGAGATTTTCTTAAATGTAATCCATGATGAAGAGTTCCTTTTAAGTATCTGAGAATTCTTTTGACTACTTTCCAATGAGATTCTAATGGAGCTTGCATCTATTGACAAACTTTATTAACACTATAGGCAATTTTAGGCCTAGTAACTGTTACATATTGCAAAGCTCCTACAATTGATTTGTACAACTTCACGTCTTGAATTGATTCACTTCCATAGCTTGAAAGTTTCTGTCCATTAGTCATGGGAGTAGAAATAGGATTGGCACCTTGCATTTTGGCTTTGCATAATAGATCAGTTATGTATTTTCCTTGAGAAAAGTGGATACCTTTAGTAGTATGCTTCACTTCAATCCCTAAAAAATAGTTGACTTCTCCAAGATCTTTTAAGGCAAACTCTCTATTTAAACTAGTAATGAGATGCATCACAACTTGTTCACTACTACCAGTGATTAGAATGTCATTTAGATACATAAGAATATAGGTAGAATGACTTTTTGTCACACGAATGAACAAAGACTGATCTGACTTGGTAGAGATAAATCCAAAGGAATATAGGGTTGCACTTAACTTTTCAAACTAGACCCTTAGTGCTTGTTTTAAGCCATATAAAGCTTTATGTAATTTGCAAACAAGATGAGACTGGTTATGCTGAACAAATTCAGGAGGTTGTTTCATAAAAACTTCATCATGCAACACTCCATTCAAAAAGGCATTGTTAATGTCTAATTGATGAATTCACCAACCTTTAGAAAAAGCTATAGTAAGCATACCCTGAATAGTTGCAAGTTTAACAACTGGATAGAAAGTTTATGTGAAATCAAAACCAACAACTTGATGAAACCCTTTTGCCACTAACCTAGCTTTGTATTTTTGAATTGAACCATTGGGGTTTTCTTTCACTTTAAATACCTATTTGCAGCTAATAAGTGTTCTTCTAGGTGGTAATGGGACTAAGGACCATGTATTATTCTTCAGAAAAGCCATCAATTCATAAGTCATTGCTTGTTTCCAATGATGTATGCATAAAACTTCCTAAGCACAAGTAGGTTCACATGTGGTAGCCAAAACCTTTGGTTTAAAAATTTCAGTTTTAGACCAAGTGACCATAGAATGAGTATTTTTGTAAGGTTGCATTGGAACAAAAACTAAATCTTATTGTATTGGTCCTGTGAAAGAGCTTTATGACCAGCAACATTGTCATAAGTATTAGTAGCTAGAAGAGAGACAATAGGTGTTGAAGCATTAGTAATAGATTGGACAATTTCTGGATGAGTAAAGCTACCAAAGGAAAAAATTATTGGGGAGTAGCAGAATGATGAAAAGAGGGTGAGATAGAATTAGATAAGGATGATTGAATTTTGTGAGCAAAAGGAAATGAAGACTCATTGAAAATGACATCCTGAGAAATAATAATTTTGCCATTAGAATCAAGACATTTGTAGCCTTTATGATTGAGACTATAACCCAAAAAGGTACATTTAGTGGATCAAAATTGAAGCTTGTGTTTGTTATATGAACGAATGTTAGGAAAACAGAAGCAATCAAATATTTTTAAGGAAGAGTATTCCAATAGGGTTTTGAACAAAACTTCTAAAGGAGTTTTATGATGAAGAAAAAAT
Source organism: Vitis vinifera (assembly GCF_030704535.1). Lineage (NCBI taxonomy): Eukaryota > Viridiplantae > Streptophyta > Magnoliopsida > Vitales > Vitaceae > Vitis > Vitis vinifera. The sequence goes on along the minus strand of NC_081810.1, from coordinate 21,221,492 downwards.
ATTGATAATCTATTGCTAAAATAAACAGAAGCTCTAAAGGCTTCATCCCAATATTTCATTAGGATTGAAGCAGTTACTAACAAGGTGGGACCATGTTCTACAATGGTTCTATGCCTCATTTCAGCTAAACCATTTTGTTCATGAGTATAAGGACAAGAATATCTATGAAGAATGCCATTTGAAGTTAAAAAATTTGTGAAAACTCTATATTCTCCATCCCAATCTGTTTGTATGGCCTTGATTTTAAAACCTGATTGTTATTCAATTGAGTTTTGAAATTGAGAAATGCTTAAAATGCATCTGATTTATGTTTAGGCAAGTAGATCCAAGCAAATCTTGAGTAAGCATCGACAAAGTGAATGTAGTAGTAATAACCACTAGATGATTGAAGTGGAAAGGGGCCCCATAAATCAGAGTGTATAAGTTGTAAGGGTTGAGTGTAAATAGTGTTAGAAGAAGAAAAAATAAGTTTATGAATCTTGCCATAATAACAAGCTAAGCAAAAAGAAAACTGCATTTTTATTAGGAATAGAAATATTGCAGTTAGACATAACAAACTTTACAATTTTAAGATATGGATGTCCAAGTCTGTGATGCCATAGACCTAAAGTATTCAAAGAACTAGAAGAATCCTTAACTGCAATACAAGATTCAGGATTATATTGAAAATGACTAGAAATATGATTCTGAAATGAAAAAATGGAGGACTCATAAGATGCTGTAGAAGATGGAATTGAGAGTGGTTTTGCTGAAGACAGAAGTGCAAAATCATCAAATACATAAAATCCATTCTTAACTCTCCCTACCATGAGAATTTCCTTGGAAGCCCGATCTTTGACATAACAGAAGTTAGGAAAGAATTCAAAATACATAGAGTTATCTTTGGCAAATCTAGAGACACTCAGCAAATTTTTGGTAATAGAAGGAACATGAAGAAGATGATTCAAAGAGAGCAATTTCGAAGTAAATTGAGACTGAAAAGATGATTGTCCAATATGTTTAATGCTCAAACCTGTTCCATTACCCATCATGATCTTATCTTGCCCAACAAATTTAGTTTTATTCATCAGATTATGAATGTCTGGTGTGATATGATTTGTAGCTCCAAAATCTGGGTATCGGTTAGAGTCATAGGCAAATTCAGGAGTAGTACCAACCATGGTAGTCATTCGTGATGAATCTTGAGCAAAAGAAAATCCATTTTGAAATGAAGATGAGCCTTAGAATGATAGATCGAATTTGTAGTAACATTGTTGCACCAAATGACCACCATGACCACATAATTAGCATTGAGGTTTATTGAAATTCCAATAATTCCGACCAACATTGAAGCCTTCACAACCTTTACTACCAGAACCTCTAAATTTATTGAATCCACGACTACTAGAACCTTCTCTACTAGGAAAATTATTGAGACCACGAAAATTGTCTTGAACAAAAGTAGAAAAGCCATTTTTGGAAGAATTATCAAACATTTTTTTTTTGTCTTTGTTATTCTGGCTTTGAGTTTCTAAGTTAGCACTCAAATTAGAATCTAAAGCTTTTGTAGCCTTCTCAATGCGACTTTCTTGAGCCAAAAAAACAGACTCTATTTCATCAACAGTATATGAATCTGTGTGTGTGGTAACAACAATAATCAAAGTGTCATACTTTGAGGATAATCCTTCAAAAATTGCGTCAATAAGATCTAAAATAGAGATAGAATAGCCAACCAATAATAGGCTATCTACAATGCTTTTGATTCACAAGAGATAATCATTCATGGATGATGAATCTTTCTGAGAGCTCTTGAGTTGCGTCTTGAACTGATCAATCTTGGCACAAGTTTGAGAATAAATAAAACCTCCAATTTCTCCCAAATATGAAAAGAAGTTACATATCCAACCATTCTCGTTAAAAGCCCTTCGGGCATTGATGAAAGGAGCCAAGAGACTAGTAATTGGTCATGTTGTTCCCAATCAAAGAAATCTGGATTGATTTTACCACTTGTTTCATTTGTGGAAGAAAGAAATTTTGGAAGTGCAGTATCGATTCCATTGATGAACTTTGAGAACTTGTAACCCTTGATTGCAACTTCAACTTGTTGACGCCAAATCAGAAAATTATTCTGATCAGGTTTTATGGAAATTGAGTGATTAAAGGAAATCATAACAAATTAGGATGAGAATGAAGAAGTGGAGGTGAGGGAATTGACCATGGATGAACGTTCTGATACCATGTAAAGAAAGTAACAAAGATAAGAAAGGGAGGTAACAAAAACTAAGAAAGTAAAGTGATTTTCTGTTTTATTTTTCTCTCTTTCTTTAATCTATTATTTATAGAGTAATATATATAGTAGACCTAACTAACAAATTATCTAACAATTCATTTAACAATAATAGAAGAAAACAATGAGCATATGACACGTGTATAACTTGTAACTATATGAAACTATTTCTTAACACTGGGAAATAGGATATGATAATTTCATGTACTCTCTAAAACTATCGGATGAATTTTCTGATGTGACCATGTGTACAATGGAAAGTGAGTGGAGACATCGGGTTGAGGAGTCAAAGAATCTTGTCCAAGAACTATGACCATTAGGTGTATGGGTACCCCATAGAAAATCGTTGTTTGTTTGTAGTTACAATCACATTAGTTTTATCGAAACACGAAACAAGATTAGGGAGGAAAATAACATGACTATTCGAAAAACTAGGGTTATAATGCTACAAGAAGTACACAACAACGAAGTTGTAAATGGTTAAGAACTAAGTGCAGAAGATGAAGAAGAAATTCTCTTTTTGTCGTAAGACAAATCAGACTTTGAAATATTTGATGAGGAGTAGTAACATGTTCACCCAAGACGGTATGAAATGAGTTCTTTAATTTAAAATGCATTTGAATGATCTTAGAAAATTTACCCTTGGGTTTCCTATTTAATATTGTACTTCAAATTTTGGGATAAATGTGGTAACTAATTAACCAAATGGCTTTGAAATTATGATAAACTTTGTTTTTCTCCTCAAATTGCAAACAAGATATGCATAGTGTTGTATGTAGATGTGACATTTTTTTAAATTTACCACCAACATTGATAAGATTCACATATTGCATGTGTTAGGAAATCGAATATATTCATTTTGAAAACCTTATAGGATAGCATAATACAATGACATAGATTAGGTAAAATAGATTTTGGTATGAAAAAAAATAAAAACTATATTTTACAATTGACTAAGAGTGATTGATGGTTCATTGCAGTAATACTATTCATTTCAAATATGAATTCATAATTACATTTTTTACCAACCATGCATATCTTAATTCAAACCTATATATAGTTGTTGTGTATATATATATATATATATATATATATATATATATATATATATATATTGTATTGCAAGTAGGCCCTCATGCCAATCTTGCAAATAGGTCCTCCGACCAATCTTCAAAGTCTATAAATAATATAACCTTCAACACCATTGGTCGGTTCCATGCATCGTCTAAGCAACCTTGATTTGTAATGTCGATCAAGCATCTTATTCAAGTATTTTTATGCGAATAAGTCAATATTTGATGTTTTCATTTAAATTTGTGTGCCAATATTTTTAACAAACATGGAAGAAAGACTCATAGATAGATGTTGCTTTGTTTTCATCACTATTAACAATATAGTTGTAGGTGTGCTTACAAGAAATCGGAGATAGGAAATGAAGACAAGTTCTATGTTGTTTTTGTTGGGACGAGACTAGGTGTGTACACATCTTAGCTTGAATGCCAAACTTAAGTTATAGATTACAAGGGTAACATTTACAAATCATACAAGAGGTTAAACAACTTATCACAAAACAAATTTTCTTGCTCATTTTCTATTTGGATGTGTTGTAACATTCACAATCATGTTTGTTATTTAGAAATTGTTTTAGTTATGTTTGAGTCTGGTACGAGTATGTTATGTTTTGCATGTGCTCTTATTTTTCATTAAAATTAAAAGCTAAATATTGTCATTCAAAAGCTGTATTATGTTTCTTCCAAGCAATGGTACTAGTATGCTATGGATTTCTCACAAAAAAAAAATTGTGGAAGATTTAAATAGCATGGTTAATCCTCTTTCATAAGAGATGAAAATGTGCAAAGAAAGAATATTGCTAAAACTACAAAAAGAAAATATGTAATTAGAAATTTTGGATGCTAAAATTTAAAAATATGAGTTGAGTGAGTTTTTCATAATCCCTTGAAATGCTTTAAGAAATGTAGTATTTTATACCCTTTGTGGTAAATACTTCATACAATAGCACAAATTCCATAAACGTAGAAGTGAATGTGTGCATTTGGGTAGGTTAACCATGTTTCCATTTAATTGGTTTAGAAAAAAGGATAAATTTATTCCAAATTTATTCTCCAATTATTATTAGTAGGGTAGGTAATTGAATGAACATGTACGAGGTCAATAAATTGCATGAGATGAGTATATGATCAAGCAATGTGTGTGACGAATGTCCCTCATTCTTGGCAAAGGGAAATAAACGAGTAAGTTTTTCAGAATTCCTTTAAATGCTTCAAGAAATGTAATATTGTATACCCCTTGTACAATTAGTACAATTGTCTTATATACTTAGTATAAATACCTTATACACTAGAGCAAATTCCATACAACTACTAGTGAATGTGTGTCTGTAAGTGGGTTAACCATGTTTTCAATGTTTTGGTTCAAAAAAATGAGGAAAAGTTGAATCCAAATTTTGTTCCCCAATGATCATTGGTGGGGTAAGTGTTCAAATATCAATGTGCAAGTGTAATAAAGTGCATGAGATGAGTGTGTGATGTAGGAGTGTGTGGCATGAGAGTGTGTAGTTCTCAGGTTACAAGAAAAAAAAAACATCATTCATAAATTGATTAAAATACTACAAAAAGGACAACATTGTACGTTCTTTGTACAATTAGTACATTGACCTTGTACATTGATTACTACCAAAAAGTGCTATTTTGTAGACCTAATTATAATGGTTTTAAGCACCTTTGAGTAGTAATCATATTCATTTAACCCAATTAATTCATTAAGGTCCTTAGTAATTGGTTTTAACTATTTTGTGGCAAGTTTACATGTTTTTATCAGCTTATGAATCAATTCAAGCATGCCAAATGATGGATGAGCTATTTGGAATTCATGGCAAAGCTTTTGGAAGCTCAAATTCATGAAGAAACCAAGCTTTGGAGCTCCATATCCCTTTGCCAAAGTCGTTCAAAGTATGCAAGGAGAGAAGCAAGGAGAAAGGAAAAACAGAGTGAAGAAAACAGAGGACAAGCAGCTGCAGTCTTCATGCGCACTTTTGGAGTACTTCCCGAAGTCCATTTTCTACATTCTATATACCATTTCAAAGCTCAGGAAGTCAAGAATCCAATGCTTCAAACGGTGCACGATTCGGAGTTGAAACGAAGGAGTTACAGCCATTGCAAGCAGATCACTCCAAAGTGTTGCGAAATCAGCCTTTTGTTGCGAGAATTTCGCAGCCTTTTTGTACAGTGCTATGGAATTCCTCCTGAAGCTACCCGATACATGCCGCAAGCTGGAACGCTGAGAACCTCAAGGTGGAAGACAATTTCGCAGCCCTGCGAGTTTAACTTGTTGTTGCGAAAATATTTCGCAGCCCTCTTGAGTGTCTGCGAAATCTCGCAGACACCATTTTCTCCTGCGAAATGGTTCCTGAAGCTTCCCGATATTTTTGCACCGACTCTTTTAGATATTTTTCTTCAGATTTTTGTGTCTAAATTTCCATTTTCTCCTTGTATTCAACCACTCATGTAATTCCTTAGCTAGGAAATATCCAAGGAAGGGTAAATTACCTTCCTATATAAACTCTCTTGTAAACACTCTCAGGAGACGCTCGGAGAAGTATGTAATATAGATATATCATATATAGAATCAGAGAACAGAGCACTTGCTCTGTTTTTCATATATATTCTTGTCTTCTCTTTCATTTTCATTTTCTAGCCAACCAAACTTTGAGGATTTTTCCTCAGAGGATGAGAGGCTAAGCTTTTTGTCTCTTGGAGTAAGGAAAGCCGGGTAAGTTTCCACATACATAATTTGGAAGTTTTGTTGTTTTAGTTTTTAATGAAGAGAAAGTGTGACCCGTTAGTGATTTCTATGTTTTTAGTTAACTTAAAACACCTTAGAGTCACCTGGGCCAACACTTGGTAAGGCAAGTGATTTCCATCCATGGAGATTCACTAGTTTATCTCTTGCGAGCCTTTGGGAGGTGACTTGAAGGTAGGATTTTCTAGAATAGCCAACACTTGGTAAGCTTTTGGACTCCAAGGAGACATCCATTAGTTATCTCTTGCGAGCTTTTGACGGGTAATCCAAGGTTAAAGATCACCTTGAATGGCAAGTGCTAGGTGAGAGGTATGAGCCATTGCAAAGTGCATCAGTGAGAGGGATTTAGTGTTTGAACCCATTAATGGGAAGCATCTGTACAACACCGGTTGGAGAAGGAACTATATGTTAATTCTCTAATGCGAGGAAAATAAACAAGTGACCGGAACTCCCTTTTTGTATGAGGAATTTGAGCCTAGTGATCTAAACTCCAAGAAACACTTTTCTTTGTAGTTAAAATCAGTTACTATTTTTAGTTAGCTTAAAGCCAAACGTTTTTCATTCAAACATCTTTATATTTTCTTTTAAAGCTAACCTTGAAATGAAAAGGCACCAATTCAACTTTGAATTAATATCATTTGTGAAGTGAAAACCCATCCCAGTGAACGATCCTAGAGCCACTATGCTATAGTAGCTTTGTCTTTGCTATCCTAGTATATGGTGTAATAGGTTATAAATTTTGTTGATTACTCCCTCAATCAAGGAGCACCAGCTGGACACGAATCAGCTGAGACACCAATTGGGCACGAATCAAATGGCGCCGTTGCCGGGGATCGAACCCCGAATCAGATGGTGCCATTGCCACTGCCGCTGCTAGGGACGAATCATACATTTAGTGTAATACTTTTGTATAGTGGTGCAAATCTCATACACATGCATAAATTATGTATTCATATAGGTGTGTGTACCATGTTTCCAATGATATGATTCAGAAAAGAATAGAAGACTTAGGAACAAAAGGTGCGAACCATGTTTTCAATGGTTTGTTATGGTGAATCTAAACGCACTCCCCAATCATCTTTACTATGGTAGGTAGTCCAAATACCATGTTCAAGTGTACAAAGATTCACAAGAGGAGTATCTCACAAAGGAATGAGGGTAAGGAAATTGTGTAATCCTTGGGTGAGGGAAACAAGTTAGGGAATGGTTCAAAATCTTTTCAAATCTTTTGTACACCCTTTGTATAGTTAGTGCATTGTCCTTGTATAATTAGTCCAACACTCTTGTACAATATCATAAGTTCCATATACCTCCTATTGAAACATTGTCCATAATCGTGTTAACTATGCCTTCATTTGTTTGCTTGAAAGAAGGGCAAAAAACCATCAATTGTAAGAAAAGAAAAGTTTTGAACAATGATTCTATAAGAAATCATTTTGTTCCACCAATACTATTAAGCAACTTATCATTAACTTTAAAATTTAAATGATAAATCTAAACTGTAATCTTATAAAACCCATAGAAAATAAAATTGAAACCGTAAATGCAAATAATTTTTCTTTACTAGAAAGATTATCTAATACTAGAGATTCATCAATAAACAAAACATCCACACCTATCAACACTCTCTCCCATCTAAGAATTGTGCCAAGGGAAAAAGAGTTGGGAGAGGTGATTAAGGGAAAGAAAAACATTGATACTAGTCAAATGACATTGTTGAAGTTCTATGGAATGTGTTATTTTTGGGAAGTTGAGTGGCTGTAGCTAAGGTTAACTGCCCAAAGAAAGAAAGAAACAAAATAGACATCAACATCAAATAAACCAATACAAACTAACCAGCCACCTTGTTGTGTGAAAAATAAAGATAATATAAAAGTCTAAGTTGTAGGGTTAGGAACATACCAGGCTTGGCCTTAGTATATGGAAGAAAATATAAAATTGGTGTATCGAACTCATAAGCTCGATTCTTCTATCATTGAGTAATGAAAACTGATTTAAAAGTCGATTGAATTTACTTAATTGCTTTACTCTACTGCCTTTTTCAAAGTTGACAACTAGTCATCCTATTATTTATCTCCTACCATACAGATAGTCAATCCTCAAATATAAATGAGTTTCAATCATAAGGAGAAAGTTCAAAACTAAAAGACTTTTTGGTGATACTTGGATTCCATATGACCATTTGGGAATGCCAAAGGTGAATCCAGAATTGATTTACAATTAACTACCAATTATTTATAACCTTAGTAGTTTTTCATTTTCTATTTGCATTATTCTGTACAATTATTTAGAGTAACACCTAACTTACCAGTACTGTAGAACAACTAAACATCCAACTTCATTGATTAACACAATACACTATTCTAGCAAATTGGTGAACTTGAATATAGTCACAGGTCATCATAGTTGAGGTCTCCACAATTAACATTGTGCTTGGTCGCAAGATAATGAACTCTTCCTGGTCTTCTACTAACAGAGATGGAGCTCTGACATGACCTTTTTCTCTTTCAATTCCTTCAACATTGGTGTCAAGAGTGCCCAAGTGCATCAAGCTTATCATATACGTTGGGTACTTCTCTTAGATACCTTCACAGCAGAAGAATGTTAACAAATATGGATATGCCAATTGAACCTTAAAACTACAAACCTGGAACAAACACAGTCAATCTTGCACAAACCTGATTCCAAACCCAGAAAAAAGAAAAACCCTAAAACCACTTCAATAGGGAATATACCGACTTCAAACGAACCCAACTCGCAGCCCAGAAGAAACAATAAACTCAATAAAAAGTAGTTTGATTGAAAAAAAAAAAAAACTGCATTCCCACCCCAACCAAATTATTATTCTTTATATTATCATCATCTTATGCGGCTTTGATATTAAAATAGTTTGCCATTAACGAAAGTTTGGGAAGAAAAATAGAGAATTTCTTATATTTAATCAGATTTATTAGGGGTGTGTTCCAGGTCATAGCTGTTGAGGCTAAGCCAACCAGAGTTAGGTCCATCTAAATTGATTGAAGTCAGACGACCTTCCCCCCGTCTAAATTGATTGAAGTCAGACGACCTTCCCCCCGTCTAAATTGATTGAAGTCAGACGACCTTCCCCCCCTCTTTGTGCTTCTCAAAGAATCCGTGTAGCACTAATGAAACTGGATGGATTCAATTCCTGCACATAAAGGATGTCCGGACGGGTGGCCCGGACATGCCCCTCCGAAGCTCAAGTTAGGCAAAAATAGCTTAAACTGCTTTGTGGGAGAGAGTGAGCGTTTGAATGTGCGCGTACCTTGTTTGTACTTTTTGAAGGGTTTATAGAGGGGTGATGAGATTGCCATTGTAGTGCTTACCAATGATTAAAATATCGTGTATCGGTGGACCTCGACACGATATATGGGGATTTGGTGGTTGCATGGATGGTGGGTTTTTTGGAATATTTGGTCAGATATAAAATGATTGTTTCATGATATCTTATTTATCTTTTTGCAATGTTTTTATTTTTATTTTTATTTTTTAAAAATGTTGAGAGTATTTTATTTAATAACTTGAAAATGACTTAGGAAGAAAAGTGTCAATGACTAAATGCTGTTACTTTACAAAATATAATGTTTTAAAAATCATTTTAATTTGTCAAAAGTGGTGGGAATTGAAGAAGATGAAGAAGGCGGGAAGAATTAGGATGTGGAGATTATAGGTAGGAAGGTTTGATCTCTTTCAAATCATTTTACTTTATAGCTTGAAACATGGCGAAATACATATATTTAAATACAAGAAAAGAATATAGACATCCATTCAGAGTTATGATTGGGCTTCATGCTTTTGGTGGAGAAGAGTGGCCCACACGGTTAGGGTGGAATGCAATCCAGCTAGTTGTAGGAAAACTGTGTAAATACTTGTGTGTCCACATCCTTTGAGGAATTGAGCTGGGGTTGTTGGCCCATTCAACTCTTTCTCTACCTTTCTATCTTTGTCGCACAAAATTCTTGACTTCTAATGGCATTTTTATATTCTTTGCTCCATGACTATGGGCAGAGCTCTAGCTGCAACCCAAGTTAACTTATTTTCCGGATTGGGCTTCGCTTGGTCCAAGTTAAAGCTGATCTTTAAGTGGGGTTGGGGCTTTACAACTTGGGCCCATTTGTTTGTTGGATTGGGCGTGGGAATAGTCAGTCATAATCAGTTCTGATGAAATCAGGACATGCATGCAGCTTCCCAAAACTTGCAAGCACATTCACCATTCTTCCTTCCTGCATTTGGAAAAAAAACCCTCCGAGAGAAGGAAAAAACCACCAAGAAAGCTTCTTCCATTAATGAGAAATGGGAATATCACTGTTGTTTTTTTCCTGACTGTTTCAAAAGAAAATATTCCATTATTGGAAGTCACATCAGTTGTGACGAAACCATGACAAAAACAATTTAGCAATGATCCTTGTGTGCATTGACAGCTGCTTTGGAGAATAATATGCAGGTATATGAGTTGGCCATGCTTTTGGCATGTTGACATATATGCGTGTGAGGATGCGGCTTAGAGTGTAAGTGGAGAATTTCTATTTGATAAGAAGCAGGTCGTTGTAAATGATATCAATGCCCCACCCTTGACCAGATGTGGAAGCCTGAATGAGTGTTCAGATTGAGCTTCCAATCCCATGCCCTATCCCGTGGAATTTCTTTATTAAAAAAGAATTCATTTGCATATAATGAGATGAATAATACATGAACATTCCAAAGTAAGAAATGAGACCGGTTTCCTATTTCTTACTTTTAAAAGGATTATCAATTGTCACACACAGCTAAAGTTCATAATTAATAACATCGAAGATAAGAGACACTTCACATCTATCACCCCATTGTCTCAGCAAAGAATAGGAAAGACTGACTTGTGATCAAAAGATTGATGCCTCCATCTTTTGGAAAAAGAGGCCAGAAGGTCCTCCCTCTGGAAGCAAAGCCAACATAACAGGGCCTTTGGCACCCACGTCAACAGTAACGAGGCCAGTGTTGCAAGTCATATCGGTTTTGACGGAACCAGGACAAACACAATTTATGAGGAGACTTGGGTTTGATTTGGCAACAATCCTTGTGTGGGCATTCACGGCTGCTTTGGAGATTGTATATGCAGATGTCTGAGTTGGCCAGCCTCTGTCATGTAACATATCCTCCTTAACATCATTGAGGAATTCATTCACTATCCCATCTAATCTCTCTACTGAGAGTACATCAACATCATTTAGCTCCATTCTAACCCTCTCATTGGAGACAAACTGATAAAAGAAGGAAGAACTCAACATTAATCTTAAAAGAGTAATGGAAATGCTAGACATGACTAATGCATTATAAACGTTGAATTTGGTTTTACAATTTCCCCTTGAAGGTGAAATTACATTTACATACCTCAAGCTTTCCAAGACCTGCAGACACATTCACAATTCTTCCTGAATTTGATAGCAGAAGGCATGGAAGAAGGGCCTCAGTCACTGCTCTGGTACCATGGTAGTTTGTTTTTACACATTCTTCAGCCAACTCATAAGTTTGCGTTAAGACTTTATTCACCAATTCAGCTATATTAGCATTATTCTGCAACAGTGAAACAGTATTGAGTCATTGATTCTATCTGACTCTGTCCTCCTTAAATTTAGAAATGAAACAAAATTATTCATCTCAATATATGGTTGATAGACATTGAAAATGAGCTTAGACTTCCTAGTTATGATTTTTCAAGAGCATGTAATTACATACCTTACTGTCCCCAAGGTTTAAGGTCTTAAGTGCTTCCGAGTCGACAATGGCTCCATTAACCCCTGCATTATTCACCTGCATAAAATTTTGATTTCACTAATAATACCAAATGAATGGCAGCTTACCTGATTTTCATTTTCTTGAATTCTTAAATTTGCTTTTATTGTTATTATCATAGTAAAATGAAGTAAGGCAACAAGAAATGTTTCTCTACATGATTAAAATGTTTTTGCTTTGCTTCCTGATTGAGGTATAAAATTTTCAGAGCCCTCTAAGTTGGGTGTCATACTAATCTCAAACTCCTAAATCCCTAAGAATTTTTTTTCCATAGCAGAAGGAAAATGAGTGAAAAAATGTTCTTCCGAAAAGGGTTGATTCCTTACTAAAATATCAAGCTTCCCATAATGGGTTACAATGAATTTTGCCAAGGTAGTGATACTCTTGGCATCCATCACATCAAGCCGATGAAAAACTACATTAGACAGGCTAGATTCATGAAGCTTTGCCACAGCTTCAAGACCCCTCTTCTCATCTCTAGCTGTTAATACCACCATGACTCCATTAGAAGCTAACTGTCTGCATATCTCTAGTCCAATTCCTTTATTTGCTCCAGTTACAACTGCACATCTGAAAATAAAAAATAAATAGTAATTAAGAATATGTAGATGCATTATTCTCAACAGCTATTAGTTGTGGTTTACAAGTTGTAGCTAAAAAAAAGCCTATATACCTCATTGTTGCTGAATCTGAGATGGTCGAAGCTATCTTCTTTTGAATCAGATGAGGAAAGTCAGGCTCAGCTGAACATTTCTCCAGGTTCTTTGTAAGGCACACCTTGTAAATGGCGATCTCCAGCACATAGCGATTCTCATGCACACCTTGTAAATGGTGATCTCCAGCACATGGTGATTCTCACCCTTCTCCAAAATCAACCAATACAATATTCAATTCACCTTTGAATAGTTATTTGTTCATCAATTTTATATCATTTCTAATTAATTTCACTTGATGATGATTGCTATATAAGCTTAATATAAGATATATTAAAGTTACATATGTTGACAAGATCAATGCCAACTCTAACGTCATTTTTTATGGACTTCTTTGGACATGGTCATCTTTATATAGGTATGCACAAAATCTTGGTTTTTATAGGATTTTCACCATGCAATTTGGATATTCCATTTAGGTTTTCACAAGTTTTTCTCTTATTAAAGATTTTTTAGCATAATAATTCAAGTCAAATGCTTAAAATTATAAAAAAAAAAACTAAGATGGTGTTTGTTTTTTTGGCTTTTTGCTGAAAGTAATTTGTTTTCAGATTTTAAGTTGTTTGTTTTTCTATCTTTTCATAATTTATTATAAACTTTTTATTAAAAATAAAAAGTCAAAATATATAGTTTTTTCTAAATAAAAAAAATAACATATTAGTTTTTATTTACTTTTTAATACTTAATAGAAATAAAATACTATAAAAACAAACAACCTAATATTTAACATTATTAAACATTAAGGTTCTATTTAAAATTAAGTAAAAAAAATAAACATCACCTAAGAGGGTGTTTGTTTTTTTAACTTTTTACCAAAAGTAATTTGTTTTCAGACTTTAAGTTATTTGTTTTTCTACATTTTCATAAATTATTATAAACTTTTTGTTGAATAGAAAAAATAAAATATTTTGGCTTTTTCTAAATGGAAAAGTAACATGTTGGTTTTCTTTTTTCTTATTTTTTAATATTTAATAGAAATAACATATTATAAAAACAATCTAACGCATAACATTATTAAACATTAAAGTTCTATTTAGAATTAAGTAAAAAAACAAACATCATCTAAGTTTCACCATCTCCCACGACATTTCTTGACCAAAAAACCAAAAATACAAAATAATTAGGATTTATTTCCTAATAGAAAAATGAAAATAATCTGATATCATTTATAGCCATAGCGGGAGTCTGTAATTGACGGCCCTAGTAAACCAGACCCCTTTGTTTGTAGTAAAATTTGTTCGAGTTCTTCTGCTGACTAGCCCTATTTCCGCATCTGCAAGTTTCCGGAATACGGGTTCTGGGCCATATAATGTAACCTCAAACATCTGACCTGACCTGATCCGACCTGACTTGTAAGGATAAAATACCTAAAAAGTAAAAACTGAATAATTTCCCAACCATGCAAGTCAATGTTGTGAAATCTACATCTCTCATAAGTAGGCATTATCATCTGTTAAAATTTACTCATCAAACAAGATACTCCATGGTCATTAAAACTTTAGTATTCCTCAGGACTTGACTGGCTCTTGCTCAACTCCTCACTATATGAAAGGTTATAACTTGGTACAAATTAGAATCTATTCACTCAAATCTCCTCATTTGGGTATTAAGTGGAGCCTCCTTATAGGATTGGACCTTCTCAGCAGCTCTGAGCAAAGGTCTTCCCACTGATGATCTCTGTGATCCTCGAACTTCATGTTTTTCAACCCAACTTTCATCTCCCTCTTCTTTTTTGATCGGTGAATTAGATGGAGCCAGTCCACCTTCATGCCAATCAACTGGAAATTTAGCATCTTCTATCTCAAACAAGTCCCCGTTAGGTTCCCTCTGCTGTGATTTGAACCTACAAGATTGCCTCCTCAAACAACGCCTGAGCAAAGGGAATGGAAGACATGTTTTTCACTTTTAGCATTAGTTGAATAGGTGCAAGAAGTTGACAAGAGCATGAGGTGTCAGAATATGTTTGAGGACTAACAATGCAGATATCACATTTTGGCTTTTAAGGATAGGTCGACATTCATTTATTATGGTAAGAGATGGCAAATAAGAAAAAAATGCTTCTTTAGGAATGAAAATATTGAATTATGGCATGTCAAAAGGATTTCTGAGTCCATGTCAATTGCTATAATAGTACATGGGTAAACCATCCTTTTAGTTTCAACTGTCTCTTTTTCTTCAACCTGTTGGCATGCAGTAGAATATCCCATTGCTGCAAAAATGCCGAAAATGCCATATGTTTGTATAAATATTCTATTGAGGTATTGTAGATTCTTGTGACTACATTGACCTCTCGCAGGACGTCTTCTGTTGGGTTTGCAAAGTTTGTTGGCATCATGAGCTTTTGGTAATGATTCAGCTACTTTGTCCTCTACCTCCTCAAGCCAGAAGAGAGAAACAAGTTGTGCGTGATAGAAATGTGGAGAACTGAACGATTTCTAACAAGAGCGGATAACCATTGAAGAAATTAGATGAAATACCTGAATGCCAGTTCAGATTGAGCTTCCAATCCCATGTCCTATCCCGATGAATTTCTTTATTAAATAAGAATTAATTTGCATATAATGAGATGAATAATACATAACATTCTAAAGTAAGAAATAAGACTGGTTTCCTAGTTCCTACTTTTAAAAGGATTATCAATTATCACAAACAGAGCTATAAAGTTCATAATTATAACACTGAATACAAGAGAACCTTCACATCTATCACACCATTGTCTCAGCAAAGCAATAGGAAAAGTTGGATAACCTTACAAATACAACCATAGGAAATACATAAAGCAGAAAACCAACTCATTCCTGTAACTGACTTATGATCAAAAGGTTGATGCCTCCATCTTTTCAAAAAAGAGGCCAGAAGGTCCTGCCTTTGGAAGCAAAGCCAACATAACAGGGCCTTTGGCACCCACTTCAACAGTAAAGAGACCAGTGTTGGAAGTCATATCAGTTTTGACAAAACCAGGACAAATATCAATTTATGAGGAGACTTGGGTATGATTTGACAACAATCCTTGTGTACGCATTCATGGCTGCTTTGGAGATTATATATGCAGATGTCTGAGTTGGCCAGCCTTTGTCATGTAACATGTCCTTAACATCGTTGAGGAATTCATTACTATCCCATCCAATCTCTCTACCGAGAGTACATCAACATCATTTAGCTCCATTCTAACCTTTTCATTGGAGACAAACTGATAAAATAAGGAAGAACTCAAGAATAGTCTCATGATTAATGGAAATACTAGATATCACTAATGCATTATAAACTTTGAATTTGGTTTTAGAATTTTCCCTTGAAGTTGCAATTGCATTTACATACCTCAAGCTTTCCAAGACCTGCAGACACATTCACAATTCTGCCGGAATTTGATAGCAGGAGTCATGGAACAAGGGCCTCAGTCACTGCTTTGGTGCTTTAGTAGTTTGTCTTTACACATTCTTCAGCCAACTCATAAGTTTGTGTTAAGACTTTATTCAGCAATTCAGCTACATTAGCATTATTCTGCAACAGTGAAACAATATTCAGTCATTAATACTTCAGTATGCCTTACATGAGTTTAATAAATTGGTGTTGGATTTAGAGAGTTTGGACATTAAGATGGAGGATGAAGATAAGGCAATCATTCTCTTAAACTCTCTACCTAAATCTTTGAAGCATGTTAAAGAAACCCTGAAATATGGCAGAGATGCCATTACATTTGATGATGTTCAGAATGCCTTGAATGCTAAGGTGTTGGATATGAAGTCCTCTGACAAAACCAACAGTGGTGAAAGTTTAACTGTTAGAGGAAGACCTCAGAACAAAAATAACAATGGAAACAGAGGAAAATCTTGTTCAGGATCAAAGTCCAAAGGTAAGAAAGATTATAGGATTGTCAAGTGTTATCATTGCAACAAGATGGGAGAAGAATCTGTCCAGATCGACAAGAAGAAGAAAAGACTCAAGTACAAGGAAGTGCTACCATTGTAGATGATGGCTATGACAGTGTAGAGGTACTCACTGTTACATTGAACCAAAATCATGAAGAATGGATCTTGGACTCAGGTTGCACCTATCATATGTGTCCAAGAAGAGATTGGTTTTCATCCTATCAAGAAGTTAATGGTGGAAAGGTGATACTGGGAAGCAACATGAACTGCAGCATGGTTGGCATTGGTACTGTGGCTATTAACATGTTTGATGGAATGACAAGAACTCTCAAAGAGGTCAGGCATGTACCAGACCTGAAGAGAAATCTAATATCTCTTGGAAGTTTGGACGAATCAGGTTGTAACTTCAAAGCAGAAAATGGGAAATTAACAATTTCAAAAGGTGTTATGGTTGTCATGAAGGATCTGAAGAGGAATGGCTTATATATCCTAGAAGATCACACGTCAAAAGGTTTGTTGGGATCAGTGTTAAGAATTGAAATGATAAAACAGTTCTTTGGAATAGAAGACTTGGTCACTTAAGTGATCGAGGTCTAAAAGAACTGCACAAGCAGGGCCTGTTGTGTGGGGATAGCATCAGTAAGATTGATTTTTGTCAGTACTGTATTTTTGGCAAACAACATAGGTTGACATTCAAAGCTGCAACACACAAGTCAAAGGATATACTAGAATATATGCATTCAGATTTATGGGGGCCTGCAAAAGTCTCTACTCACCGTGGAAACAGGTACTTTCTATCCTTGATTGATGATTAGAAAAGTTTGGCTATACTTGTTAAAAATTAAAGATGAACATACTGCCTTAGCTAAGATTGAGGAGTGGAAGGCTTTGATTGAAAATCAAACTAATAAAAGAGTAAAGGTGTTAAGGATAGATAATGGACTTGGGTATTGTAATGAGGAATTTGAAATGTTTTGTAAATATCAGGTTATCTTAAGATGCAAAACAGTAAGAAATACACCTCAACAAAATGACCTAGCAGAGAGGATGAATAGAACATTGTTAGATAGAGTGACGTGTATGTTGTACAGTTCTGGTTTATCTAAACATTTTTGGGGTGAAGCTATAATGACAGCTTGCTATTTTGTAAATAGAACTCCATCTAGTGCTATAGACTTTAAAACTCCAAAAGAGCTTTGTTGGAAAACCTTCTAACTATGATCACCTTAGAATCTTCAGTTGCACGGCTTACGTTCACCAAAGGGAAAGAAAATTAGAACCAAGGTCAATAAAATGTATCTTCTTAGGCTATCCAGAGGGTGTCAAAGGTTATAGGCTGTGGAATAAGGAATCTCTGAGTGTTAAAATAATAATAAGCCATGATGTTGTGTTTAATGAAAATGAAATGTTTTCCATGAGGACTAACACTGCAGGTACAGAGAAAGATTCTAAAAACAGGAGCTTGACACTTGACAAAGACCATTTTGAGATAGAAGTGGAGTTATCATCTCAGGATGGTCATGATTAACAAAAAGATTTAGCACATGGTGGCCTAGAGACAGAAGATACTAAGGTGACAGGTTCAAATGTTGAAGGTGGTGCAGGCACTAGCTCACAAGAAGCAGGTCCTGATTATCTCTTGTCAAGGGATAGGGCTAAGAGGAACATAAAACCCCCAGATTTGGTTTTGCAGATCTGACTGCCTATGCTCTAGTGACTACTATGGAGTATGAAGAGAGTGAGCCACTCTCTTAACAAGAAGCTATAAACTGCAATGAATCAATAAAATGGCTCACAAAAATGACTGAAGAATTTGAATCCTTACAGAAAAATCAGACCTGTGTGCTTATAGAAAGAAAGCCAAATCAGAAAGTGGTAAGTTGTAAATGGATATTCAAGCGGAAACAAGGTGCCACTGAGAATGAACTAGTAAGGTTCAAAGCTAGATTAGTGGATTGAGGGTATACTAAGAGAGAGGGCATTGACTACACCGAAGTGTTCTCTCTAGTGTTGAAACATACCTCAATTAGAGTATTGATGTCCATTGTAGCTTAGCTTGATTGGGAATTGGAGTGGATGTTAAAACTGTCTTTTTGCATGGAGACTTCAAAGAAAAAATTCTAATGACTCAGCCTGAAGGTTTTAAAGAGCCAGAAAAGGAGCAGTTATGGTGATTGAAACAATCCCCAAGACAGTGGTATAAATGGTTTGATACCTTTATACCAAAGATTGATTTCAAAAGGAGCAGTTATGATGGTTGCTTCTATTACAAGAAATTACAAGAAAGACTGATGATGTTTCTTCTAATATATGTTGATGATACATTATTGGCTTGCAAAGATAAGTCACAAATTCAAGAGGTGAAGAGGATTCCAAAGTCATAATTTGATATGATGGATCTTGGGAAAGCAAGAAGAATACTCAGGGTGGAAATTGTAAGAAACAGAGAGGACGTACTTTGTTTTTGCCATAAAAGGGCTACTTAGAAAAAGTTTTGAAAAGGTTTTCCTTAGAGAATTCAAAACCTATAAGTATACCATTAGCTGGACATTTTCGATTGTCAACGACACAATAATGGGGAAAAGCCTTTTAAAGTTTATTCAAGGAAAAAAGTGAAGACCTAAGTAAACTTTAAGTAGAATTAATATTAATTAAAATTGAATTGGGATTGGTATTTGTTGGAATCTAATTAGGATTAACTACTGAGTTATAATATAATTAGAATTTGAGTCATGATAGGTTATTAGAGTCCTAGTAGACTTTGGGTGTTATAATTAGAATTAGAATCATAATAGGTTATTAGAGTCTTAGTAGACTTTGAATTTCTTAGAGAAGCCTATAAATAGGCTAATCAATGTAAATCAAATGAATGAATTGATATGAATAATATTATATTTTCTTTCATTGCAAGGTTACAACCCTCAATGGTGAGACTCCATTGATTTTCTTCTAGGTGAGACTCTTAGAAGGCCTTAATGAGACTCTAAGGTTTTCCATCTTTTCTTCATTGTTTCTTCTTTCTCTCTATTTCTTATCTTATAATTTTCTTTACCATAAAATTTATTCCTTGTTCCTCTCCTTACACCCTAAAAAAAAACCCTTAGTCCACCTACCCTTAAGTGTAGGCAACCATCCTAGGGTTGTCCTATATTAATTTTGGTATCAGAGCCAAGGTTCTTGGCTTGAAGGCATATGCAATTAAGGAGTGGAGAAACTTATGCAAGCATGAGTTCCAAAAAAACTTCTAGCAATCAAGATGCCGCTACAATATGCTTGGAGGAAATTTCAGCCACACAACAATCCCATCAAGATGCTATAATACAACTAAATAGCAAACTTGATGAGATTATGAAATTATTAGAAAAGAGTCAAGAAAAATGACCAATTGAAGAGGAGATCGCAAGTCATTAATTTAGACAATCACCAATTCGATCACGCGAAGAACAAGACAATTTTATGATGGGGAATCAAAGAAGGGCCAAACTTTTTGAGCTAGATGATGATATGACAAAAAAGGTACGTCTTGAAGTTGCTGAATTTTATGGAAAACTAAATCCAACAGCTTTTCTTGATTGGATTATGTCAATGGAAGATTACTTTGATTGGTATACAATGCCTGAAAATAGAAAAGTTCGTTTTGTGAAAGCAAAGTTGAAAGGAGCAGCACGTCTATGGTGGCATAATATTGAGAATCAAGTTCATAGAATTGGCCAACCGCCTATTGACACATGGGACGAGATGAAGTTGAAGATGAAGGAGCACTTTCTCCCAATTGATTATGAATAACTTATGTATACAAAATTGTTTTCCCTTAAACAAGGTACCAAGTCCGTTGAAGAATATACAGAAGAATTTCATGAATTGAGCATTCGAAATCAAGTGTGGGAAAGTGATGCTCAACTTGCAACCCGCTACAAAGTTGGACTTCGAATGGAGATTCAACTTGAGATGATAGTTGCACACACTAATACCGTAGATGACGTTTATCAACTAGCCCTCAAAATAGAAGAAGGCCTCAAATTTCGGGTTTCCAAGCATCCAAGTTCACAAATTGGGAGCACTTTCTCCAACAGGACAACAAGTAAACCTTTAAGCACATCAAACTTCAAAACTTCTAATCATGTGAATGGTGAGGGCAACACTCAACAAACTTTGAATGTGGCTCATAAGAATGGTAATAAGGGTAAAACTTCAATGAGTATTGGAGATAGAAAAGTAGACGTGACTCCTTTATGCTTTAAGTGTGGTGGGCATGGTCATTATGTTGTTGTATGCCTAACCAAAGGTTCACACTTTTGTGTTAAATAACCATAATCTGAATTGGAAAGTTACCCAAAGGAAGAAGAGACCTACAATGAAGATGAAGTTAGTGAAGAATGTGACTACTATGATGGTATGACGGAAGGACATAGTCTTGTAGTACGACCTTTATTAATTGTCCCAACGAGAAGAAGATTGGCGACATGCTAGCATTTTCCAAACACGTATTTCTTGTCAAGGGAGATTATGCACCATAATCATTGATGGGGGTAGCAGTTTGAAGATAGCTTCACAAGAACTTGTTGAGAAGCTAAACCTTAAAACAGAGAGACATCCAAATCCATTCAAAGTAGCATGGGTTAATGACACCTCTATCCCGATAAGTTTTCACTGCTTAGTAACATTCCTTTTTGGTAAGGACTTTGAAGAGTCTGTACGGTGTAAGGTCTTACCCATTAAAGTAAGTCATATTTTACTTGGAAGACCTTGGCTCTTTGATAGAAGAGTTCAACATGATAGCTATGAAAATATATATGCTCTCATACACAACGGACGTAAGAAGATCCTTCGTCCAATAAAAGAAGTCCCTCCAATTAAGAAGTCGGAGGAGAATGCACAACCAAAAAAGGTACTTACTATGTGTCAATTTGAAAATGAGAGCAAGGAAACTAAAGTTATTTTTGCTTTGATGGCTCGGAAAGTGGAAGAATTTAAAGAACAAGATAAGGAATATCCTACAAACGTACGTAAAATCCTTGATGACTTTTCTGACTTGTGGCCTGCAGAGTTACCTAATCAACTCCCTCCTATGCGTGACATACAACATGCCATTGATTTGATTCCCGATGCATCATTACCAAATTTACCAGCCTACAGAATGAATCCAACAAAGCATGCTGAATTGAAAAGGCAAGTTGATGAATTACTTACTAGAGGCTTTATTCGTGAAAGCCTAAGTCCTTGTGGAGTTCCTGCCCTACAAACACCAAAGAATAATGGATCCTGGTGGATGTGTGTGGATAGTCGTGCAATCAACAAAATCACAATCAAGTATCGATTTCCAATTCCAAGACTTGATGACATGCTAGATATGATGGTTGGATCAGTAATCTTCTCAAAGATTGATCTAAGAAGTGGATATCATCAAATATGTATTAGACAAGGGGATGAATGGAAGACATCTTTCAAAACTAAGAATGGATTGTATGAGTGATTAGTCATGCCGTTTGGACTAACCAATGCTTCAAGTACCTTCATGCGGGTTATGTTGTTGTCTATTTTGATGATATTCTTATCTATAGTCGATTTTGTGAAGATCATGAAGAACACTTGAAGCAAGTAATGCACACTCTTAAGGTTGAAAATTTTTACATTAATTTGAAAAAACGTACTTTCATGAGCCCTAGTGTTGTATTTCTTGGCTTTGTTGTGTCTTCTAAGGGTGTTGAAACAGATCCGAAGAAGATTAAAGCTATTGTTGATTGGCCAGTACCAACAAATATCCATGAGGTGCGAAGCTTCTATGGAATGGCTACATTTTATAGACGATTTATTTGAAATTTCAGCTCTATTATGGTCCCAATTACTAAATGCGTGAAACCTGGTTTATTTATTTGGACTAAGGCGACCAACAAGGCATTTGAAGAAATCAAATCCAAGATGGTGAACCTTTCTATCCTACGTCTACCAGACTTTGAGAAAGTATTTGAGGTGGCCTGTGATGCTTCCCATGTGGGAATTGGAGCAGTTCTTAGCCAAGAGGGACATCCTGTGGCTTTCTTTAGTGAGAAGTTCAATGGGGCAAAGAAAAAAAATACTCCACATATGATCTTGAATTCTATGGGGTGGTGCAAGCAATTAGGCATTGACAACATTATCTCAGTTATAAGGAATTTGTTTTGTATTCAGCTCATAAAGTCTTGCAATATCTTAATTCTCAAAAGAAGCTTAACTCTCAACATGCAAAATGGAGTAGTTTTCTTCAGTTGTTTGCCTTTAATTTAAAGCATTGTGCAAGAATTGAAAATAAAGTAGCCAATGCCCTTAGTAGGAAGGCCCTTCTCTTAGTAAACATGTTAGCCACTACAATTGGATTTGAAGAATTAGAGCATTGCTATGACAATTATGCTGATTTTGGAGATGTTCATTCCTCTCTTTTGAGTGGTTCAAAAGCAACACGTATTGATTTCCAAATTTTAGAAGGGTACTTGTTTTATAAAAATCGTTTATACTCACCAAGGACTTCCCTACGTGATCATGTCATATGGGAACTTCATGGAGGCGGAATGGGTAAACATTTTGAACGAGATAAGACCATTGCTTTGGTGGAAGATCGCTTTTTTTGGCCTAGTTTAAAGAAGGATGTTTGGAAGGTTATCAAACAATGTCGAGCATGTCAAGTAGGAAAGGATTCAAAGCAAAATACAGGGTTATATGCACCGTTACCAATTCCATCCGAACCTTGGGAAGACTTGACCATGGATTTTGTACTTGGATTACCAAGGACACAACGGGGCTTTGATTCTATATTTGTTGTGGTTGATAGATTTTCCAAAATGGCACATTTTATCCCATGTAAGAAGGCTTCAGATGTTTCTTATGTTGCTGCCTTGTTCTTTAAAGAAGCAGTTCGATTGCATGGATTACCACAATCCATTGTTTCTGATCGCAATGTCAAGTTTCTAAGTTATTTTTGGAAAACCTTGTGGGCCAAGCTAGGTACTCAATTAAAGTTTTCAAATTATTTTCATCCTCAAACTGATGGACAAATAAAAGTTGTCAATCACAGCCTTGGTAATCTTTTGAGATGCACTGTGAGAGATCAGTTGAGAAATTGGGACAATGTCTTACCACAAGCCGAATTTGCTTTCAACAGCTCCACTAATCGTACTACTGGGTACTCACCTTTTGAAGTGGCATATGGGTTGAAACCTAAGCAACCTATTGATCTTTTACCATTGCCTACTTCTATCTGCACTAGCCAAGATGGTGATGCATTTGCACGTCATATATGAGATATACATGAAAAGGTACGAGAAAAAATCAAAATCAGCAATGAGAACTATAAAGAGGCAACAAATGCACATCGAAGATATATTCAGTTTCAAGAAGGTGATCTAGTGATGGTTCGTCTATGGCCAGAAAGATTTCATTCGAGCACATATCAAAAGCTTCAAGCTAAGAAAATGGGTCCATTTCGAGTACTAAAGCGGTTGGGTGAGAATGCTTATTTGTTAGAGCTCCCTTCAAACTTGCATTTTAGTCCAATATTTAATGTGGAAGATTTGTATATCTACCATGGCCATCACAACGATGTAAGTGAAGAGTTGGATCTTCAATTACCACCTACTCTTAGCCCACGTCCTGAGATCGAGTATGTTCTTGATGATCAACTTATGTCTACTCGACAAGGTGGATATCAAAATTTTTTGGTGAAATGGCAAGGCAAACCACACTCTGAGAATAAATGGATTGCGACAACGGATTTTCAGAAGCTTAACCCCGATCTCTATGAATTGTATCAAGCATCTAACTTGTCGAAGCCGAGTTCTTTCAAGCCGGGGAGAATTGGTGGGGGAAAACCTTTTAAAGTTTATTTAAGGAAAAAAGTGAAGACCTAAGTAAACTTTAAGTAGAATTAATATTAATTAGAATTGAATTGGGATTGGTATTTGTTGAAATCTAATTAGGATTAGCTAGTTGAGTTATAATATAATTAGAATTTGAGTCATGATAGGTTATTAGAGTCCTAGTAGACTTTAGATGTTATAATTAGAATTAAAATCATAATAGGTTATTAGAGTCCTAGTAAACTTTGAATTTCTTAAAGAAGCCTATAAATAGATTAATCAATGTAAATCAAATGACTGAATTGATATGAATAATATTATATTTTCTTTCATTGCAAGGTTGCAACCCTCAATGGTGAGACTCCATTGATTTTCTTCTAGGTGAGACTCCTAGAAGGCTTTAGTGAGACTCTAAGGTTTTCTATCTTTTCTTCATTGTTTCTTCTTTCTCTTTATTTATTATATTATAATTTTCTCTACCATAAAATTTATTCCTTGTTCCTCTCCTTACACCCTAAAAATAAAATCCTAGTCCACTTACCCTTGAGTGTAGGCAACCATCTTAGGGTTGTCCTACATCACACAATGTCCTCAATCTAAAGATGAAAGAAAAGAAATGAATTATGTCCCATATGCTAATGCTACAAGGTCACTCATGTATGCAGTGGTATGCTCACGACCAGATATAGCTCATTAAGTGTTTTGAGCAGGTTTATGGCTTACCCAGGTAAGGAAAATTGGAATGGAGTTAAATGGCTACTACGATATGTGAGGGAATCTCTTGGGTAAGATTGAAGTTTGGATCTTCTAAAGAAGGTGTTGGTATCACACATTATGTGGATTCAAATTATGCAAGGGATCTTGATAAAAGAAGGTTAACTACTAGTTATATTTCACTTTATTTGGAGGACCTGTCAACTGGAAGTCACAGCTACAATCAATAGTAGCACTTTCAACCACTGGAGCTGAATATATAGTAGTTACTAAAGCCATGAAAGAAGCTCTTTGGTTGCAAGGACTTGTCAAGGAGCTTGGAGTGCTGAATAGTGTAGTGGAAATATTTTCAGACAGCCAGAGTGCAATTCAGCTATGTAAAAACCCCATGTTTCCTGAAAGGATCAAACATGTTGATATTAGATATCACTTCATTAGAGAAGTGGTAAGCTCAGGAACAGTGAAGTTGGCGAAGATTTCCGCAATTGATAATCTACAAGACATGGCAACTAAAGTTGTACCGGTAAGCAAATTCAGGTATTGCCCGGATTTGGTCTAAATCGTGTGCAACTAATGATTAAGTCAGATCAAATTCATCATCCGAAGAATCCAAAATCAATTATGAACCAAGGTGGAGAATGAGGAAATTGGTGGTCCAAAATTGATTGGCCACGTAAGTAGAGTTAGTTGATTAACTAACTGAAAGTGTAAGCTCGCACACCTGTTTTGCTTAGCATATTTTTCATGTACTCATGTATATGAGAGATATCTCATTGTATAAAGGTGTGAGAGGAAAAAAAAAAAAAAAAAGAGTTTCTGAATTGAAGAAAAGAAGTGAGGATTTCAGAATGCGAGTCTTTTTCTTTGTACTGTAGTGAGAGCTTGATGATTCTCAGAGGTTCTTGAGGGTGTAAACTGGTTCAATCTTAATGGATTTTTGGAGGTGATCTTAATCTATGGATGTAGAATTCAATCTTGGATCTGAACCACATAAATCCTGCTTGTTTTTTGTTTTTTGTTTTTTTTTTGTTATGTTTTGATTTTTGGTATTGTTTTCTTTGTCTTGGATTGGTGTTCGATCTCAATTCATTGAGGAACTTAGATAAAAACTCAACACCGTGGAATCTCTTTATCAAATAAGAATTAATTTGCATATGATGAGATAAATAACACATGAACATTCCAAAGTAAGAATGAGACTGGTTTTTCCTAGTTCCTACTTATAAAAATATTATCAATTGTCACAAACAGAGCTAAAGTTCATAATTATAACACCGAATACGAGAGAAACTTCACATCTATCACCCAATTGTCTCAGCAAAGCATAGGAAAAGTTGGATAACCTTACAAATACAACCATAGGAAATACATAAAGCAGAAAACCAACTCATTCTTAACTGACTTATCAAAAGGTTGATGCCTCCATCTTTTGGAAAAAGAGGCCAGAAGGTCCTCCCACTGGAAGCAAAGCCAACATAACAGGGCCTTTGGCACCCACTTCAACAGTAAAGAAACCAGTGTTGGAAGTCATATCGGTTTTGATGAAACCAGGACAGACACAATTTATGAGGAGACTTGGGTATGATTTGGCAACAATCCTTGTGTAAGCATTCATGGCTGCTTTGGAGATTGTATATGCAGATGTCTGAGTAGGCCAGCCTTTGTCATGTAACGTGTTCTCCTTAACATCATTGAGGAATTCATTCACTATCTCATCTAATCTCTCTACTGAGAGTACATCAACATCATTTAGCTCCATTCTGACCCTTTCATTGGAGACAAACTGATAAAATAAGGAAGAGCTCAACATTAATCTTATGATTAATGGAAATGCTACACAGGACTAGTGCATTATAAACTTTGAATTTGGTTTTAGAATTTCCCCTTGAAGGTGCAATTACATTTACATACCTTAAGGCTTCCAAGACCTGAAGACACATTCACAATTCTTCCTGAATTTGATAGCAGAAGGCATGGAAAAAGGGCCTCAGTCACTCCTTTGGTGCCATAGTAGTTTGTTTTTACACATTCTTCTGCCAACTCATAAGTTTGCTTCATGCCTTTATGCAACAATTCAGCTAGATCAGCATTATTCTGCAAGAGTGAAACAATATTCAGTCATTGATACTATCTGACTCTGTCCTCTTTAAACTTAGAAATGAAACTACAAAACTATTCATTTCAATATATGGTTGATAGACATTGAGAAAGAGCTTAGACTTCCTAGTAATGAGTTTTCAAGAGCATGTACTTACATACCTTACCATCCTCAGGCTTTAAGGTCTTAATTGCTGTCCCAATTGATTCCCAGTCGACAATAGCTCCAGTAACCCCTGCATTATTAACCTGCATAAAATTTTGATTTCATATTGCGGATCAACTTAGAATCCATCTGATTCTCCTAATATTGCTATCGTATTTATACTCACTTGGCTTGCAATCACTCCAAATAAATTGCAGCTTATCTGATTTCCATTTGTTTTATTCTTAAATTTGCTTTTACTGTTCTTATCACAGTAAGATGAAGTAATGCAACAAGAAATGTTTCTCTACATGATTAAAATGTTTTTGCTTGTCTTCCTGATTGAGGTATAAATTTTTCAGAGCCCTCTAAGTGAGGTATCATACTAATCTCAAGCTCCCAAATCCCCAAGGTGTATTTTTTTTCTTCCCTAGCAGAAGGAAAATGGGTAAAAAATGTCCTTCCAAAAAGGGTTGATTCCTTACTAAAATATCGAGCTTCCCATAACGGGTCACAATGAATGTTGCCAAGGAAGTGATACTATTGGCATCCATCACATCAAGCTGATGAAAAACTACATTAGACAGGCTAGATTCGTGAAGCTTTGCCACAGCTTCAAGACCCCTCTTCTCATCTCTAGCTGTTAATACCACCATGACTCCATTAGAAGCTAACTGTCTGCATATCTCTAGTCCAATTCCTTTACTTGCTCCAGTTACAACTGCATATCTGAAAACCAAAAATAAATAGTAATTAAGAATATGCTACTGCTTTTTATTCTCAACAGCTATGAGTTGCAGTCTACAACTAGTAGCTTAAAAAAAGGCCATACCTCATTGTTGTTGAATCTGAGGTGGTTGATGCCATTTTCTTTTGGATCAGAAGAGGAATGCTAGGTTTAACTGAACACTTATCCAGGTACCCTTTAATGCAAACCTTCTTGTAAATGGTGATCTCCAGCACAGAGTGATTCTCACCCCTCTACAAAATCAACCAATACAAATTATACAATCTTCATTCCACCTTTGAATAGGCCTCTGTCGGGCAATTTTATTGTATTTCTAATTAATTTCATTTGATGATGATTGCTATATAAGCTTAATATAAGATATAGTAAAGTTGGACGTTGACAAGATCAATACCAACTCAGACATAATTTTATATGGACATCTTGGGACATGGTCATCTATATATAGGTATGTACAAAAGCATAGTTTTTATAGGAATTTCGCCATGCAATTTGAATATTCTTTATAGTTTCTTCAAAAGTTTTTGTCTTATTGAAGATTTTGAGCAGAATAATCCAAGCCCCAAGCCAAATGTTTAAAATTATCAAATCCAAAAAGAATCTTCTGCAAGTTTCCGCAGCAGATTCTTGTTTGAAATACGGGATCTGGGCATGACTATATAATGTGACCCCAAACATCTGACCTGACCAGTAAGAATATAATACCTAAAGGCAAAAACTGAATAATTTCCCAACCATGATAGTCAATGCTGCATGGTTCCGCGCCGAGTCCGATACCCGATACCATCTTCGGCCAGGAATCGGTTAAACTCAGTTGATTCGGTCGAGATACCGAGTTCACTCGGGCGAATCATCCGAGTTACCGAAACTTTTTTGAGGTAAACTCTAAACAAACAAATTTCCTTTCAAATCACAGCAAAACAGCACCCAAAACTGAGAGAGAGAGAGAGAGAGAGAGACCAAAACAACAAACTGACAAATTTTTGAAAAATCAATAACTCTTCAAAAGGAAAATTTTTTGACTAGAATCACGACCCATGATTGAAGACCCGTGATGAAAAAGATGACCCCGATGAAGTCTTTGAAAAGTTTTTTAGTCCAAGCCGTGATTGTCTTTGAGGTGTCTGAGAAGAGGAGGTTAAGGGCATTTCTTTGCTAACCTCACCACGGGGTGGACAGCAACACCTTCGTGGATCCCTCCTCCTACATTGGCGACGATCTTGGGTGCTGGTATCTCATCTCTCTACTTCGTCTCCATAGTGTCACCGGCGTGGGCGTGGGCGTGGGCGTGGGTTGCAGAGGAAGCTCTCTGCTTTTGCTAAGTTCCCCACTCTCTCTCTCTCTATCCGTAGGTGGCTTGGTGGTGTTTGAGCGTTGGGGATTTCATTGCAGGGCCGACAATGTCATCGTTTTAAAGGCCATTATCAATCGATATATTCATTGTTTTAAATGCAAGGGAAAGTTGAGTTCGCAGCCAACTATTTGAAAGTGACATGACAATCAAATTCACTAAGCTGTAATATGAGACTTGACCGTCAAAAGTAAAATATTATCTTTATCGTGGAATCTTTGCTGACTCCGTTTTATGTTCCTAGATTGCCCCTCCTTGCCTTCACTATATCAGCAGCAAGCCATCCATGTCACATGAGAAACTTAAAATTTTAAAAATAGAAAAATCTGAATTTGAAATATACGAAAAATCACCCGATCGGCTGTTATTTCCCTAATATGAAACTTTTCTTCTCTCTAATTGGTTTCAAACAAATGAACTAAAAGAACAATAAATAAAAATTATTTACCTTCAAATTTCAATTTGGGGTTAGGGTAAAATGCGACTCAATGACAAGAAGAGATATCTTGTTAATGAACCCAATATTTTGGATTTTACCTTTTCGTTCGAGTACACGTTGTTGTAGTAAATTCACAATCACATATGTGTCTCTTGAAGTTGTCTTTTAATCGAACATTCTTAAGATGGAATGATCCATTTTGTTGCAATTTTACCTGGACAAGAGAGAAACACATAGGTTGTAGTTTTGAATTAATGATTTTTTTTCTCTCAAATGAGACCATTTTTGGGAAATTTTAGATGGATCTTGAGATTGTGTGGGTGATGAAACCAAGAGAGAGAGAGAGAAATGTTCCCAAATCAAATAGAAGAAAAGTTTCAAATTAGAGAAATAATAGTCGATTGTCGATTGTCGAGTCGGGTGATTTTTCATGAGTTTCAAATTCAGATTTTTTTGTTTTTAAAATTTTCAATCTCTCCTGTGACACGGAGGGGGCTTGCTGCTGATATGGAGACAAGATTATAGCTAACATGAAGGCAAAGAGGGGCAATTTAAGAACATAAAATGGTGTCAACCAAGAGTGCATGAGAAAGATAATATTTTCCTTTGAGAGTCAAATTTCATATTCCAATTGATTGGAGTTTGTCATATTACTTTCAAATAGCTGGCTGCAAACACAACCTTCCCGACAAGGGGACACCAAATATTCTATTGAGTTATTGTAGATTCTTGTGACTACATTGACTTCTGGCAGGACGTCTTCTGTTGAGATTGCAAAACTTTGTTGGCATCATGAGCTTTAGGTAATGATTCACCTGCTCTGTCCTCTACTTCCTTAAGCCAGCAGAGAGAAACAAGTTGTAAGTGATAGAAATGCGGAGAACTGAACAATTTCTTACAAGAGCGGATAACCATTAAAGAAATTAGATGAAATACCTGAATGCCAGTTCAAATTGAGCTTCCAATCCCATGTCCTATCCCGTGGAATTTCTTTATTAAATAAGAATTAATTTGCATATATTGAAATGAGACTGGTTTCCTAGTTCCTACTTTTAAAAGGATTATCAATTGTCACAGACAGCTAAAGTTCATGATTATAACTCTGAATACAAGAGAAGCTTCACATTCATTACCCCGTTGTCTCAGCAAAGCAATAGGAAAAGTTGGATAACCTTACAAATACAACCATAGGAAATACATAAAGCCGGAAACCAACTCATTCCTGTAACTGACTTATGATCAAAAGGTTGATGCCTCCATCTTTTCCAAAAAGAGGCCAGAAGGTCCTCCCTCTGGAAGCAAAGCCAACATAACAGGGCCTTTGGCACCCACTGCAACAGTGAAGAGACCAGTGTTGGAAGTCATATCGGTTTTGACGAAACCAGGACAAACACAATTTATGAGGAGACTTGGGTATGATTTGGCAACAATCCTTGTGTAAGCATTCATGGCTGCTTTGGAGATTGTATATGCAGATGTCTGAGTTGGCCAGCCTTTGTCATGTAACATGTCATCCTTAACATCCTTGAGGAATTCATTTACTATCTCATCTACTGTCTCTATTGAGAGTACATCAACATCATTTAGCTCCATTCTAACCCTTTCACTGGGGACAAACTGATAAAATAAGGAAGAACTCAACATTAATCTTATGATTAATGGAAATGCTAGACATGACTCATGCATTATAAAGTTCGAATTTGGTTTTATCATTTCCCCGTGAAGGTGCAATTACATTTACATACCTGAAGTTTTCCAAGACCTCCAGACACGTTCACAATTCTTCCTGAATTTGATAGCAGAAGGCATCGAAGAAGGGCCTCAGTCACCCCTTTGGTGCCATAGCAGTTTGTTTTTACACATTCTTCAGCCAACCCATAAGTTTGCTTTGAGGCTTTATTCAGCAATTCAGCTACATTAGTATTATTCTGCATCAGTGAAGCAATATTCAATCATTGATGATATCTGACTCTTTAAATTTATCCATTGCAATATATCTTTGATAGACATTGAGATGAGCTTAGTGTTCCTGGTGATGAGTTTTCAAGAGCATGTAATTACATACCTTACCGTCCTCAAGTTTTAAGGTCTTAATTGCTTCCCAGTCGACAATGGCTCCACTAACCCCTGCATTACTCACCTGCATAAAATTTTGATTTCATATTGCTGATCAATTTGGAATCCCTCTGATTCTCTTTATATTGCTGTTATATTTATTCTCACCTGGCTTGCACTCACTCCAAATGAATGGCAGCTTACCTGATTTCGATTTTCTTGTATTCTTAAATTTGCTTTTATTGTTCTTATCATGGTAAGATGAAGTAAGGCAACAAGAAATGTTTCCCTACATGATTAAAATGTTTTTGCTTTTCTTCCTTATTGAGGTATAAAATTTTCAAAGCCCTGTAAGTGAGGTATCATACTAATCTCAAACTCTCAAATCCCCAAGATTTTTTTCCCTTTTTTCCCCTAGCAGAAGAAAAATGAGTAAAAAAATGCTCCTCACAAAATGCTCGATTCCTTGCTAAAATATCAAGCTTCCCATGATGGGTTACAATGAATTTTTCCAAGGAAGTGATACTATTGGCATCCATCACATCAAGCTGATGAAAACTACATTAGACAGGCTAGATTCGTGAAGCTTTGCCACAGCTTCAAGACCCCTCTTCTCATCTCTAGCTGTTAATACCACCATGACTCTATTAGAAGCTAACTGTCTGCATATCTCTAGTCCAATTCCTTTACAACTACATATCTGAAAACCAAAAATAAATGGTTATAAGAATATGCAAATGCTTTTTATTCTCAACAGCTATGACTTGTAGTTTACAACATGTCGCTCAAAAAAAGTATATACCTCATTGTTGCTGAATCTGAGATGGTTGATGCCATTTTCTTTTGAATCAGATGAGGAATGTTAGGCTCAACTGAACATTTCTCCAGGTTCTTTTTAATGCACACCTTGTAAATGGTGATCTCCAGCACATGGTGATTCTCACCCTTCTCCAAAGCCAACAAATACAATATTCATTCTGACCCTTCTGGCCATCAATTTTATCGTATTTCTAACTAATTTCACTTGATGATGATTGCTACATAAGCTTAATATAAGATATACTAACGTTATATCTTGACATGATCAATACCAACTCTGACATAAATTTTATATGGACTTCTTTGGACATGGTCTGGGCATGTCCAAAGATCATGTATAATGTATAATGTATGTACAGCAGATTCTTGTTTGAAATATGGGTTCTGGGCATGACAATATAACGTAACCCCAAACATCTGACTGACCTGACTTGTAAGGTATTAAGTAAAAACTGAATAATTTCCCAACCATGCTAGTCAATGCTGTGAAATCCACATCTCCCATAAGTAGGCATATCATCTGTTTAAAATTTACTCATCAAACAAGTTACTCCATGGTCATTAATACTTTAGTATTCCTCATTCGTCAGCTAGAAGAACACACATATGATACATCAATTATGCAGCTACAGTGAGACAAACCCGGAGCAAAGGAAACAAAGAACTAAACAATGAAAAATAAAAAAGCACCACAATCCACAAACATAAGTTACAATAATGCCAGAGTATGTAGAAGCAACTCAGGACTCGACTGGGTCCGCTCTACTCCTCACTATATGAAAGGATATAACCTGGTACAAAGTAGAATCTGTTCACTCAAATCTCCTCATTTTGGTATTAAGTGGAGCCTCCTTATAGGATTGGACCTTCTCAGCTGCTCTGCGCAATGGTCTTCCAATTGATGATCTCTGTGATCCTCGAGCTTCATGTTTTTCAACACAACTTTCATCTCCCTCTTCTTTTTTGATCGGTGAATTAGATGGAGCCAGTCCACCTTCATGCCAACCAACTGGAAGTTTAGCATCTTCTATCTCAAACAAGTCCCCGTTAGGTTCCCTCTGCTGTGATTTGAACCTACAAGATTGCCTCCTTGAACAATGCCTGGGCAAAGGGAAAGGAAGATATGTTTTTCACCTTTTAGCATTAGTTGAATAGGTTCAAGAAGTTGAAAAGAGTATGAGGTGTCAGAATATGTTTGAAGACTAAAAATGCAGACATCACATTTTGGCTTTTAAGGATAGGCTGACATTCAGTTATTATGGTAAGAGATAGCAAAAAAAAATGCTTCTTTAGGAATGAAAATATTGAATTATGGCATGTCAAAAGGATGTACACATTTCTCAGTCCATGTCGATTTATAAACACATGCATTTTGCTATAATAGTACATGGGTAAACCAACCTTTTAGTTTCAACTGTCTCTTTTTCTTCAACCTGTTGGTATGCAGTAGAAGATCCCATTGCTGCAGATATGCCGAAAATGCCATATGTTAGTTAAAGGAGACAATATAATGGGGACACCAAATATTCTATTGAGGTATTGTAGATTCTTGTGACTACATTGACTTCTGGCAGGACGTCTTCTGTTGGCCTTGCAAAGTCTGTTGGCATCATGAGCTTTAGGTAATGGTTCACCTGCTTTGTCCTCTACTTCCTTAAGCCAGCAGAGAGAAACAAGTTGTAAGTGATAGAAACGCAGAGAACTGAACAATTTCTAACAAGAGCAGATAAGCATTGAAGAAATTTGATGAAACACACCTGAATGCCAGTTTTTTGACAATTCATCTTTGCTTTTCCCTGCAAAATTTAGGAGGTTTATTGGTAAACCAAACAAAAATTATGTTGGAGTTCAACATTACTAGAACATCTATCTAGCTAATCTGGATCTAATTTGATAGTTATTGATAATTTTCTAATTGAATTAGGGTTTTTTTTTTTACCTACCTTAGGTTAGTTCTTTTTGGCATTTTCATAGGTCAAATTTGCTATTTCAGAGATGAATTTGTTGCAGGCAGGGTAAGTGTAACCAAATTGTTGGTAAGTCCTTCATGTTGCTTGTAGTTGCTAAGTAGAAGGGCCAATCTACCAAAGCCATGCTAATGTCCATGGGAAGGTAGCTTAGTAATAATAATATTATTTTAAGAGGAATCGAGTAGAATAAAGCATTCCTAAAAATAGCAATCCTTAGTAACCAGCAGGCATAGTTAGTGTTGTTTGACAGTAGCTTTGATTTTTCCTATTCAGGAGTTTTTTAATTTATTATTGGCCTCAATGTCAGGGTTTTGTTGGCCTTTCTTTCTTTTAGCTTATCTTAGGGTTTACAAGATACTGGAAGTGTCATAAAAAGGAAGGAATATCACCATCTTCAACACCTCAAACCATGGTATCGAACCATAGTATCAATTCGGATCACCTTGAATCAATAATTACGATAGACGAAAAAATTAGGAAAGTTTTATTAAACAAAGAAATAATGTTGTCCTGTTTCATTCTTGGTGCCAACTTATAGGATTCTTACAATCCTTAAAACAATAAAAAAAAACCTAATAAACGTTACTGCACTCAATTTTGATTAGTAAAATCCTAAAACCTACTGAAGATCTTAAAATAAAATAAGGAAATCCTAAAAAAAAAAAAAAGAGGAAAAATTAGAAAAGTAGGGACAAAACAAACCTTTTACAAATTATAATTAATCTAGTTATCTTCTTCAATGTCAATGCGTGCCTGGAATTAGCTCAATAGTCAATCTGGCAATTTCTATCTACAATGAGATTAGTGTGCTGGTGCTTGTATATAACTCATATAGTTGGTAAGTCATCAGTGGTTGCTTTTAAGTTCTGAACGTGTAAGGAGGAGTAGTACCATGAGAACAAGGATTGGTAGTGTAACTAGTGTTGACAATTGTAATGAATGCATGCACTTCACGTTAATTAGTCCCCTTTCCACATTTCAAACTCCATGGTTTGGGCATATCATATGAATTTGAAAGTAGAAGAGAGGGTCGGAAAGAACCTCTAGTTCCAAATTATTTGCTTTAAGCAAAGCCTCCTTGCAGATAAGCTCATGCTGCACTGCTTTCATCTGAAATAAGCAAATATCAAATCATTTTCAGAGCACAGATACAACACAGATGAGAAATTGACCAAAAAAATTCTAGAATGAATAAGGAGTTCAAAATCTTAATTTACCTTTTCTCTACCTAAATTAAGTTCCTGCAAATTAGGAGCAAACAGTCAATGAGAATTCCACAAGTGATAGATTATGCCATTACAGTTGAGAAGAGGGGAACAGACAAACCGCTAACATCTGGCTGTTTGATTGAGCAAGGTTCCAATTCTGCAGTTGCAGTTTCTGATAATTGGTTCGCAGTTTCTGCAGCTCAACTCCACTTAATTCTATGATTTTCCTGTCCATCCAAAATTAAGGAAAATTCCAATCCTTCCTTGGGTTTCTGGGAAACCGGCAAAAAGGAAACTAGAAAAGAATTTTGAGTTTTCTGTTTTATATTGTTACAATTTCCTGAAAAATGAAAAGCTTTCCCTCAGACTAAGACAAATAATAGCATTATGCTCAGATTTGGTTTTGTTTTGTGAGCTTTCTTAAGCAACCAAACAACAATCATAGGATACTGTCTTTCTGCGAGAAGTTTCATCAGTGCCGCGTTTTCCTGGTCGAATGTGTGACACCAAATAACCTCAGTAAGCCAACCTGGCTCACAATTGAGAGAACAAGATTGCAGAAAATGACGAAGACCCAGAGAAAATCATACCTTCAGAAGTTGATCGATGTAGTCTTCAGCGGACAAGTTATTTGGTGGTGACCGCTTTTCTTCTTGGCCAGAGACTTTCAGTTGAGACTGGGAATTGGTAATGTCAGACAGCCTCTTCCTCATTATACTTCCGAAAGTCGAAGACCTCTTTGCCATTTTTTCCCCTTTCATTGTATGAGATTGGTACTATAAACCCTAAGGCAAACCCCAAGAACTGTAATGGGCAATCAAGAAATATGGCAAACAATCCGAAGCAAATAAATATCGTTCAGAAAAACTAAACCCGGAAGAGGAATTCAAGTAGACCGAAGCGAAAATCCCAGGGATTGGCAGACGAAACAGGGTTCTAGGGTTTTTATAAAAGCACCAGAAGTGCTGCTGCGGCACCAATCAACGCCAAAATCTGTATGATTCTGAGGATTTTTTGAGGGAAGAAATCAAAGGAACGAAAAGGGAAAGGAACGAGAGCAAAGAGAAAGCAAAAAGGCAAAGTAGTTTATCAAAGGGAGGTTGGGTATTGAAACGGCTTCCCGAACCAAATCTTCTTTTGTTTCCGAACCTAATTTTAAAATCTCAAACTATCCCGAACCTCATTTTGAAGCTTTTCAGTTTTCAACACCCATTTGAATGAAAATTGAAGCTAGGATTGGGCTAGCCCAATTCGGCCCAAATCTGATATAATCATGTACAATGGTGACCTAACAATTTCAATCCTCATGTATGATGCTATATTAATTTATGGACTAATTTTTTTCCAATGACACAAATTTGCAATTATTATCATTACATAATTACAAGTTTTTATCTTTAATAGCACTGTAGGTCGCCCTATGAAATTACTTAATTATTCTATCTTATTGCTATTTTCATTTTTTTATCAATTTTTTCTAATTATCAAATATAATGTGGTTTTTCTTATCCAACAATCATGCCTTTTTCCTTAAAAAAAACCTCGCTTTATCTAATAACTGCATCACACTTTTATAGTTTTACATATTACTCTAATAATTTCATTCAAAATATCAAAAATTAGTTATATGCTTCAAAAAATTATGTGCACAGATCCTGCCCAAATAAGTTTTGTTGGGCAACAGTCTCAACATTTGATTTAAAGCATCGAAATTAAAACCTAAAATCCATTATTGGTCCTTAAATTTGGACTTAGTAGGTGTTTGATAAATCAACTTAATAACTTAAAATAATTTAATAATTTAATTTAAGTCATTAAGTAAATAATTAAGTATGTTTGGTAAAATAATTTAATTATGTGACTTAAAATCAAAAATAATTTTAAGTAATAAGTAAAATAATTAACTTATTTTTTAGTCCACATCTTTATTTTACCTTTTTTATGTTCATTTGTTTTAATTACCTTTACAATATCTTTTACTACTTTAGGGTCATCCATTATTACTTAACCGCTTTTATCCCATTATCAAATAATTTTAATTTTTAAAATAAAAATTAAATAATAAGTTTTAAATTAACAATTAAAATATAATTTAATTTAAAACCAATTTAAATCTTTAAGTAATAAGTATTAAGTTTTATCGAACGCTCCTAAATCTTCGTGAGAAGTTTGTCCAAAACGGGGTGAGCAATACCAGGGCGATTTTCTTGTTCAGATGGATTTAAGACATTCTTCTAACGTTACATATTTATAGCCCCTCAGAACTAGTTAGTGGGGACTTTGGAGAGTGGCCGGAAGAGATTAGACCCCTTAGTGTAGGGACCCCTCCCTCTGGGAAACATGTGGCACACATCTCACAGTGACACGTGGCACGTGTCACCAGCCGGACCATCATCATCCGGACCACCACCATCCGGATTCCCCTAAAGATATGCATGATGCAGTTCTCCTATCCGGATCGTCGCAAGGAAAGGCAAATGACGTTTCAGCTTCTCCTATCCAAGGAAGAGCAAATGACGCTGGCAGAACATAGATATCCGGACAACCTTCATAATGCATCCGCTTCACAATACATCCGGATAATCAGTATGTGTCATCCGGGTATAATCGTCTGGATCATCAATTAAAGTAAAGCGAGTCTTACACGCTATCACAACAAACAGCCATGGCCCACATCATGTCACCTGCAGAGTGAGAAGACAAGATGAAGTGATAGCAAGTCACTTCCCACGATCATTCTACATGACCACTTCCCACAATCTCTGACAGCCGCATCACCTACCATGGCTTCTGACAGCCGCTTATAGGGTGATGATGCTCCTACTAACGCCTATTATCATCATAACAACATAAAATATCTCCTCACCATTAATGAGAGGAACAGTACCCCTGAAGCTGTATATATAGGCCTTCACACAAAGAGAATGGGATCCCCCTGGTAACTTCCTAATACCTGGTAAAAGGCCAACTGATTTATATCTCTCTCTCTGACCATGGCTAACAAAACCATCGGAGGGTGCGTCCGGACACCCTGTCCGGATGCCTTCTTGCAGGTATAACGACGGGATCAAGAACCTTTATGAGTTGAAATCACGTGTCCATCCATCTGACAACTACGTGGATCATCAAAGACGCGAGGTATCAACACTTAGTAGTACTAGTACTTCCTTGATGGTCATTACTACTGTTTGTGTTGTTTTGTGCATCCTTTGAATTAGGAGAGCTTGATGCTGAACCATTGTATATACACTCGTTTTGATTCCCCAGTGGCCTTCCATGATTGGAACAAGGCTTCCAGCCCTTTTTGTTGTTGTATTCAATGCATGTTGCAGGCCGTAAAAGTAGCTCCCAAATCCTCAAAGTTTGAGACGGAGTTGGGGGCAGTGGTGGAAACGCATGAGAGCTAATCCTTGTAGGCTGGAGATGAAGACTTTGCGAAACAAGTCATTCCCCTGTGTTGAGATCATCATTTGTCAGACATATATTAGATGTTCTAATGGGTCCCCTATCCCAATCAACATGTTCAACTGGGGGATTCCAAATCCCATGGGTGCCTCCTCCTCAAGGATGGCCTTGATGAATGGTGTGGAGGTGATACCACGTATCGCCCTTGTGAGGTGGCCTCGATGAAACGTGAGTTTTGTCAATCGTGGTTTATTTGGCGCTCACGCTTACCCTTGTGAAATGGGGCTACATTGTGCGTGCTTGGGGTGAGTGGACTCCTATTTGGGCAAACAACTTCATTGATGCCTCGTTTCCCTACTCCACTTCATGGTGATTGTGGACACCAACCAAGTTCATGCAATTCTCCTCCTAGTCAATTGTTTTCATGAGTGAGTTGTTCATTACATCTGTTCAACTCTACGAGTTGGTGTGTTGCCTTAAATGATTTCTGATACATCCATTTTTAAAGCTTTGGTCGTGATGTAATAATCATAAAATGACCCTTAAGATTTTCAACTCTTATATGATCAATATGAAAGTTATGATCATTATATAATTAATGCGTGAATCTCTTTTTTGCTTGATCATACAGGCCATATGCTATGAGTAAGTGATCGCATTTTGCGAGCGGGGGTCATCCTAGTAGTCTAATAACATTTATCGTGTTGCAATGAGATGAGTTTCATGGCATTCTCGGAAGTGTATGGAAGTAGTGCATTGACCTTTTTTTAACCATACCATGTGATGAAATATTTTCGTGTCCCTACATGAATAGAAATTAAATAAAAGAGTAATTTGATTTAATTAATAGAACCTTGCGTAACAATAAGAATATATCAAATTTAAATATTTACAATAAACTTAAATAATGTTGCTAAGAATGACATAGTAGTAGAAAGACTAAAACACCATTTACAATTAATAGTTAATAATGGTAGATTGTTTCATATACATTATTGTGCACATTTTAAATTTTTGACAATAAGTTATAATTTCTTAGGAAAAAAAAAAGGAAAAGAAAAGAAAAATGTGGAAGCATTGAGATAAGCATTAATGGTTTTCAAGGAAGACGTGAATTATATATATATAGCTTTAATGTTAGACCCTAGATTGAAATTAAAAGTTGTAAATAAATGATTAACTATTATTTATTTTAATAATAAAAATAAAATAAAATAAAAAGGTTTAGAAGAAATAGAATCATCATTATGAACTTTCTAGCACACTATTTTAGGAACCCACTTTGCTAATGATTTTCAAACCATCCCAACAATTTCACAAAAGCACACCGTGCTTTGCGCTGTTTCATGATCCGCACTGTAGGCATGCAAACATTACAAGTCTAGCTAAAGTCTCTGT
Source organism: Vitis vinifera (assembly GCF_030704535.1). Classification (NCBI taxonomy): domain Eukaryota; kingdom Viridiplantae; phylum Streptophyta; class Magnoliopsida; order Vitales; family Vitaceae; genus Vitis; species Vitis vinifera. The sequence continues at coordinate 21,180,857 of NC_081810.1, read as the reverse complement.
TTTGGTGTCACAAAAAATGTAGAGATGCAGAGTATTATACCGCCAGGCACTAACAGATTAACAGGATGCAACTCCCAAGATCATCTCTGGTGTTCAAGCCTGTATGCCCCCCCACCCATTCCACCAAAAAGAAGGAACATGCACAGTATCTAGCTTAACAATTTAATATACATCGAGCCACTATTTTAAATACAACCTGCTTTGCAGCAACCACAACCTGTCAGTCTTCACCTCCATATTCTTCAAAAAGTGCTGCTTTGGCATCTCGATTATACAAAAAAGGATGGATATTTCAATCCATCAATAGCATTGACCCATGAACTGAAATTAATTTATCACCAGACATTCCTGCAACTACACATAGCATGAAGTCAAATTAGTCCAAAAAACACTCATTGTTTCAGTAGCATCAACCTTCATCCTCAACTCTAGTGAATAAAATCTAGCCACTTCACACTTAAAACCAACCTTAGTGGCTTTTTGTACAGAGTCCACAGCACTAGTAATTTAATTAGCTTCAGTCCAATTTACACATTTTATTATGTCAAATGGTGGTGGGCAGCATAGCAAGATAAAGGGGAAAGGAATTTTTTGTTTTTTTTTTTAACCTTAGGGCAAGAGGTTAATTCAGGCCCATGGGCTACACAATGGGTTGACCTTCCCCCATCCTTAATAAACACCAACAGTGGTGAAGTGGGATCTAATCACCTACAGACTGGCCAGCTGAACTAGTCAACATCTTCAAGTACCCAATTAATCTAGTAGTTATTTTCATTTTGCTAAGATCCCACATCCACTGCTTTCCCCTTAACTGTAATATGCTTGGGCTCTATAGATCTTAGCAAGAATAAGTGCAAGGAATATGCTGAAAACTACTCACAACTGGACTCCTCTCTAAACCTATTTTCAGCATTTTCCTTCCCTTCCCCACATTCTCTCCAAGATCCAGCAAAGTCGTAAGTCCAGGACAACTCGGAAAGAAAAGTATATCTAATAGAGGATTTATCAATCATCCATCCATGTAGTTAAACTAGAATACGTACATTGAAGCAATCATCCCTTGACTGTGCCTTGTAGCAGATATGAAGCTTTATTCCGAACCTGCATGGTAGAAAGATAGTTCCACTAAGAAAATTCTTGTGGTATACATACAATAAAAAGGTCAAAAGAGTTTCAGTGCAGAACCTTTGATGCATAAGTCCTCAAATCTGTGTTGGTGATTTGGCAAGAACAGTTACGAAGATAAAGGCTCCACATTTCATTTATCACTGGTTTGTCTTCTAACAGTGGATTAGAATAGAGCCAATTCTCTGTCAGAACCAAGTATATATACATCTTAAAAAGATCACAACTCCTGTCTTTTACATTAATTGAGATGAGGAATTTCAGGATCTCTTCTGCATCAGTGACCTGAGGAGAACAATTGGAAACATGAACATGTAGCTGTACGACAATAAAAAGACGCAAAATTATGCAACAACTTAAGCAGGCTTGTTTGACAATTTCCTTTTATCTTGGCATGGGAAGCTTATAATCATTTTGTTGCATTACTTCATGTTGATGATATTTTCCAGAGGAAATTGGACAGATCACATATGCGCATATATTTAGATCTAAGAATGGCTGTTCCTGCCTACAAACAGACTGATAGAGTTGTGTCTTCTCAAATCTCACCTAGCATGCCTTTAGGTCAATGTACAGAGCCCACAAAATGTATATAGATGTGAATACAGAGAACAAACCAAATAAACAATCACCCCAAACTCATGATATAGAATCAGACAATGTGGTCCAGGGAATTAAGGGAAGAAACAACATAGAGATCCATTAAACCAAAGCACATGATAAACTCATGTTTTCCTAGCTTTGAATATTAGTCTATATAGTATCAGATAGGAAACTGTATGGTGAGGCATCATAACACACAAAATAGAGGCTATAAAAGCATTAACATCAAGTATCATCCCCTTAAGTTTTAGCCTCTGCCATGCTTCTTTTTCACAATACTAAGGATATGTTTGGTTCCCAAAAAATTTGAGGAAAAATGCATAGTGAATAAAATAGAGAGGAAAAGTAAAAGGAAAGGAAAAGTGAAGGAAAACAAAAAATGTATTTTACGTCAATAATTTATTTTTATACACTATTTCAAACTCACTTAACTTATTTTAACAGTTCTATATACTGATTACATAAATTGAAAATATATAAATTTTTAACTAATTTTCATTATATTTGATTTTCTTTTGTATTTTCCATAGTAAAACCAAACATAAGAAATCATTTTCTTAAGCATTTTTTTTCCTTGGTACTTTCCTCAAACCAAACCTAGCATGAAAGAACAGAAAGAATTCCTCACAAGGGGTTTTTGATGAAATAATTGTAAGCTATACATAGTGAACCATGTATATTGATGGAAAAATTCACTAAAACTCATAAAAATAAAAATAGATAAGTAAATAAATAAACTGAAGCAAAAGGGCAAATTTGAGGTAATGGCTCACAAATTGAAGATGCAAAGATATCAAGTCTGCCCTCATCTGTGCTCTTGTTCCTAAGCACTCAGTTACTAAGGATTTTGTAGGTGGTCTAATCAGTTGTTTTAATTCACAATACGGCAGGCTCCATTCTCTTTCTGAGATTTCTAAGAGAGTAGATGGTCTAAGTGATATGGAATTCACAGTAATACCTTTACAAGAGATTAATGATCCCCCTCAAGAAGATGTGAGTATGAAGAGGTTAGGCCATAACTGATGCTTATGACATTTCAACATCATTAAAGGGGAACTTCGAGCATCAATCTTGAGAGAACCTGATGGGGGAAAGCCTTTTAAAGTTTATTCAAGGAAGAAAGGGAAGACCTAAGTAAACTTTAAGTAGGATTAATATTAATTAGAATTGAATAGGGATTGGTATTTGTTGGAGTCTAATTAGGATTAGCTAGTTGAGTTATAATATAATTAGAATTTGAGTCATGATAGGTTATTAGAGTCCTAGTAGAATAGGTTATTAGAGTCCTAGTAGAATAGGTTATTAGAGTCCTAGTAGACTTTGGATTTCTTAGAGAAGCCTATAAATAGGCTAATCAATGTAAATCAAAGGAATGAATTTTGATGAATAATATTATACTTTCTTTCATTGCAAGGTTGCAACCCTCAATGGTGAGACTCCATTGATTTTCTTCTAGGTGAGACTCCTAGAAGGCCTTAGTGAGACTCTAAGGTTTTCCATCTTTTTTTCATTGTTTCTTCTTTCTCTCTATTTCTTATCTTATAATTTTCTCTACCATAAAGTTTATTCCTTGTTCCTCTCCTTACACCCTAAAAATAAAACCCTAGCCCACCTACCCTTGAGTGTAGGCAACCATCCTAGGGTTGTCCTACATCAGAACCTACATAACCACATTCCAAGTCTTTATTAAGGATTTTAGCAGAATTTTTTTATTATCCTTTGTCTGACAAGAAAGTCCCCTAAAATGAAGCAGTAATCTTCTTTTTATGAGTTGTGACTCTTAGATCCAAAGGTCATAATAAACCAATGCCATGTGATGTTTCACATGATAGCCTTACATACAATAACGAACTTCATTCAACTTGCTTGAACATTTCTTCTAAAAGAATCTTGAACCCTTGACATTGACAATGTTTTGTGTCATCATTTGCTTTAAAACAACCCTTGACATTGAACACCTTGTGCATGAGGTGGTGCCTAGAAGTCCCTCTTTACATGGGCTTTAATCATAGTTTAGGATGGCCATCAACCATGATATCAATGATCTTATTTCATGATCCATAAGAGCAGCATAGAAAGCATGATTTTACTTATCACACCTCCAGGAGTCAATACTTCTTGCCATGCACAAATGGCCTTTACAAGTGACCAATGAATGTTTAAAAAGTTAAGGGCCTTAAAACATACAACTTTAGCAGACACCATCAGTACATATAGACATCTCTAGTATGTTAATTGGTTAGCAGGTAAACCTTGCCTCTGTCATGTGACTATTCATGACACCATCAGTGCATAACACATGCCATTCATACTCTTGGTGTCAAAGAGATATCTAGAAAAGAGTTATGTTCATGTGGTATATTCTCCTCATTCTTCAAAAAAAATTTCAAATGACTTCGGAGTTTTAGACAACCCTCTCAATTTATAAGATGCACATCTCAAGCACAAGTCACAATGGGAGTAGGCTTGCACAGCAGTACCACACTTCAAAGTATTGAGTCTTGGACAATCTCAGTTTCCAGCTTGTACCTGGAGATAATTTTTTGTAACCCTGGCTTCAAGCAAACCTTAAAACTGCAGGCCTTGTAACCTATTAAACTATGATTACAATGTAATAAGGCAGCTCCACAGCCAACTTATAAATTATCCTTATCATTAATACGTAATAAGGCAACTTCATAACTACATTCAATTATTGTTGTCCAACCATTATCCTAGCAGTTCCTGGCCCTGTTAAAGTTTGTTCATACATTTGCTCTACCCAGAAGTTCACCTCCAACTAAGCTCTTTACAGTTTAAGATCTTTCATCCAAACCCATAAATAGCCTGTTGTTGTTAAATTAACATTTGGAGCCACCAAAGCAAATGCTTACATCCAAATCCTTCACAGCAATTTGAGAATGATGTGCTCAATTTTCAGGGTTCATTTATCATCCTTTCACAGAAAATAGTATATCTTGTTTATTTGTTTGAAGCAATCATATATAACTGAAATCACAATATAATTTGTTGATAAATTGAGAATTTAACAAGACTTAAAATAGGAAATATATTGTTTATCCATACAACCACATGCAAACCAAAAAGAAAAAGGATATTGGTTACCTTGTTATCAAAACAGTTTACAAGAATTTGAAATGCAACTGCACTTCGGAGGCACTTGCTGCGAGTGTTGACACCTGAAATGCACTCCACGATTCTCAAGCAGTTCAGGTCTTGTGGAACTCTACATTTGCAATGAATAGTCAGCAAGGATATGGAAAAGAGCAAAGGTAAACAGAAAAAGGTGACTTTGAGAATGTGCATTAACATACGCCAGCATACATGCCCATCACAATATAATACTAATCAAGGTCTAATAAATCCATTAAATTAAAGTCCCTATGGAGAATTTGGGCATCCTACAGAATTTCAATCATTAGCATAAGCTGAGGGGCCACCACACTGATTTCTGGGGGGACAGGGGGGCCCCATCTCATATGCAATTACAGATCTTCAATGTTTAGACCTTCAGCCTTTTTATCACCAATCACCTTTAAAGAATCTTATGCAAATGGTCAGGACCAATCAACTTAAGGTTTTATTTTTTATTTTATTTATATATTTTTGTCTTTTCAATAATTCCACTCCTCCATTGTGATAATGCCATGCACATTTATCATCTCATGAAGATAAACAAGGCAAAATTTATCCAAATATCTAAATCCATTTAAAATAGTTGTCTCAGTATAACATCTAATATTAAAGGCAGGAATGCAGGATCACTTTTTCAATTTCCATAAAAGCCCTTCTATTTAAAATAAATCAACTGGAATAGCAGTCACAAACATAAACTGATGCACATAGCACACCTTGTATTCAAAAAATATAAAAGCATTGAACTATTAAAATACAATGTTGGATGGAAGCTTAATATTCATGAACATGGATCCGAACAAATCTCTTTTTAATGAGTTATTACCTGCAAGCAAGAGATTTTGCTACTTTCTCACAGCTATAATGCCATTCTTTCTCTGTAAAGAAACTGATAACTGATAGCATACATTCATAGAAAAGCATTGAGAGGCCTTGAAGCTGGCGATCTAAGAAGAGACAGATAACGACTTCAATCAGCTCTTCAGCTTCTGAAGTTGAGAAGATAGAATGTTTACTCCTGAGACAAAAAAGATCACATTAAACTTAAAGATCATCAAAAATCAAAACCTTTCAAATCCATTTAGGGCCACGAAACATATAACCATTGACACAATCGCGAAGTGGAATGTTAGACATTAGCAAATTTCAAGTGAAGAATCAACCATCTGAAAGCCCATGATCCCACCAAACAGAATCAACTTTAGTGTGGCACAATAAGTCCAATTGTCACATACCTTACTTGACAACAAATGGCCATAAATTTCATCCAAGCTCTAATATTTTGAGGTGGACCTCCAGTATCAGAATCTAGAAGGCAATTTTGAGGATGCTGTAAGAGGACTGTCCAACTATGAAGATGGCAAAATCTATGAGAATATGTATATGACAGTTCAGGTATCTCTACATAAAGTACAATTTGAAAATAAACAGGTCTAAATAAATAAATGAAATAGTTAAAATGCAGAAACAAATTTATTATACTATGCATACCCAACTTGCTTTTCGGACAGCTGTGAGATAAAAGGCACATCATGCAAGAAGATTAGAGAGGATCTGATTCCCAAGAAGTTCAGAAGAAAAACAAAGTTATTCCAATGAATGCATTTCGCTGGCTACTTCAGTCAGAATCACCAGCCAGTATGGGACAGAATCTTTGATAAAATGTTAATTATCGATTGCTTTATTTATTCATTGTATCATTTCAAGGACCATACAAGCAGTCTGTGGGAAAAGGAACAAAAACCATTCACCTGCCACTCCCCTTACAAGCAACTAAACCTCACAATAACCATCTTGTAATAAAGATACTGATGATAAAAAATTCCTCCCTAGGTAGATTCTTTTAAAAAAATGCAGAGAATTATAAAATGCAATTGCAGCCTACCAGTTCAAAAACTCTACACTGAAACAATAACAAGGGTGCCCACATCTTAATAGAAACCTCAAAATTTAAGACAGCATGAACAATAACAGGGAAGCAGGGTGTTGCCTGTTGGTACCCGATATGGTGTCCAACAAGGAAAAATGCTTCATCTTATGAAGAAATGAATTTTCAAATTTATGATCCTATTATAATAACTCAGTACCAAGGGCTAATTGTATCATTAACAGACTAGTTAAGAATGTGCAGCTTGGATGCCATCACCTTGGTCTATGTCCTTGTATAGATTCAACCTGAAACTGACAAAGTTTTTTTTCCAACGGTTACGAGGAAAGTATAATTTCAAAGTACACATCTAAAGGACATTTCTAATTTTGTTTATCTCCTGATCCTGAGATGTGGATTATCCAAGGCAACTTAGCATGGCTTACTCCCATCCCAACCTAGGTTTTAAAAAAACCTTCTTAGGAGGATGGATGTTGTGATTCAAGCAAGATTCAATGTAGATCCATCTTCCTATTCACTATTGGGATCTGGGTGGATCCCTTGTAAAGTTTCACATCTGAAAGGAAAATTCTCATTTTAGAGAAAAATGGTGAAAAAGCTATGAAACCATACTCTACAGAAGTTTTAATGTCCACCAACTGCATTTGGTCTACCATCTACTATGTACCAAAAACAGCAAATTTAAGAGGGGCAGGAGCTTACCAGTGTTCAACAATTCTCTATTTGATGAAAAATTGGGCAGAAATCCATATATTTCAAGAGCTCTTTTTAGATCAGAATAGCTAGGAAACCAGTCAATTTTAGCAAATGGCAGATCAACCTAAGTCAGCAGAAACACTCATATAAGCTAATAGCAAATCCGTATTAACAAAGAGCAATATAATCTACACAACTTTATAAGAAATTCAGTGCAATTAAAATCTGCTTTAAATCATCCTCAATAAAAACTGCAATCATGTTTACCTCTGTCTTTGAGAGAATACTGCACCAGAAATCACATGCAGATGTCCTCAACTCTTCCTTGGATGAGTATAACACTGATAAACCAAATATCAGGACATGATGAAACATCATAAAACTACTCATGGATTACCAGAGAGCAACAAATATATACTCACTCAAATTAAAGGTCCACATTGCAATTGATTTTTCTACATGGCCACACATAAAAACCAATTTAGAGAGCCAACCATTTACGATTAATCCTTCAAGAAAAGCTTCACCTGAAGAAGACAATAGAAAAGTAACTAGAAATTCAATCAAGTATATTGCCTCTAACTTGTCAAATTACATTTAAAAATAAATTAAAGCTAGTGTAATTGACAAGTGATATGTCATAAAATGAGTTTCGCAGGTGACATACTATGACCACACTATCCCCAAGCAGAAGAAAGTATAAGGTGAAAAATAGAAACCTTTCTCAGCACAAAGCTCAACTGACGAATTGAGCTCATTGTTCATAAAAGAATTTAGAATCTCACAACTTCTAAGCTCAGGGAAAGTAACAGGTTGTGGAGTTTTCTGCAATTCAGAGAGATGGATGCCAAAAAATATGAATTCTCAATCATCCTCCCAAAATGATCTCTACTAAAATCATTGAAACTTTGAAAAGCATTAAGCTGAGCAGTAAAAAGTTTGTATCAGTTCATAAAATAATACCTGATTTCCAAAAACCTGCATACCCCAATAGGAAATCTCATCTTCGCTGCTTATTTCTTTCATCTATAAAATAGAAGTCACAGAGGAAGGTGCTTAACATTTTTGAGGGGAAATTTTTTTTTTCTAAAGAGAAAATCATACCTGTTGTTGGCACTCATCAATAGTCTCAAAGAATGCAGTTTCTTTGCTTACATCATCATCCTCATCCGAGTTGTAGCATTTGCTGGCCTTTGCCCGTTTGGATTCCCTCTCAACGAGTCTGCTTTTCTCCTTGTAGTAATCAGTCAGAAGATCATCCAACCCAATAACCTTCCTCCTAGAAGAAAAAATGACAATAAGCACACTTCAACAATAAGTAATCACCATTCACTCAATTCAAATCTACATTGATAAGATTTTCCAAATTCAGGCACTCAATGAAACTTTGAAAATTCCCCACACTAACTATTTAACCAAAAATTGATCTTGAGCCCATTTCCTAACAAGATACAAGCCATGGGCCAAAACTAATTCCAAGTGCACCTTATAAATTTCCAAAGATCAACCTAAAAGACTCTTGAATTCCTCTTCAGAGCTCCAAACCTCATTGACAACTTCAAATTTACATAAAATCAGCTTTCCACTATAGTTAGCTCCTTGGCAAAATATTCACAACTATTTTACAAGCAAAGCTACATTTAAGATTAGTGGATTCCTAATACCTAGAGACACCATTGCACATCTCCTTACAGATGGTAGCCAACTTCACTAGATGCAACTTTTTCCCTGAATCATAATCTTCCTACAAGTCTCATTGGATTCTCTCCAACTAGTTTATGACTACCTCAGGAAAACAGTGATATGTAGTTCATCAGCAAGTTAGACATAGTGCTCTTGATGCAAGTCAAACTTTCCCCTTTAGGAAAATATTGTTTTTTCTAGGACTCAAGTTTTTTTTTTTACGATCCTCCACCATGTCCCACACTGCACAAGATCTGAAAGGGGGGCCTAGAGAATGGTGGAAATGCATAGATAACTTAAGAAACATAGTTGCTCGAGCACTTCTCTCTTATATTTTATTACCTTTATGTAGTGTTGATGGTTTTTTACAACTCTCTGTTTCGAGAATTATCTTGGTTGTATTAGTTAGTTTAGTTTTATTCGATTCTGGAGATTGGTTGGATGTTTAGAAAACTTGCACATGTCAAAATGGAGGAATCAACCACAAAGTATTGCCCAAGCCCCAACAATATGGCTGGTGATCAATATGACCTCAGAAGGTAAATAGTAGCTATCGCCTGTTGCATATCTCAATTGGAAGTGGTATTTTGACACCTTCCCAGCGCCAAGAAGAGGTATCGAAGCTTCAGGGAATTCCAACAAACAAGATAATTAAAACTACAGAACATACCATGATTAAAATGCTATTAAAAAATTTAACAATATAATGCCTATTGCGGGGCTTCTACATGCACATGCAAAACCCTAATAACCCAAATTCCCAAAAGCAACAATAGCGACAACGTGAAGATAAACCCTAACTACACACATCAGCTTTTCATATATAAAGCAAAAAATAGTGAAAAACGAAAAGAAAAACAGATGGGTAGGACCCCGTTTGGCTCTGAGGAGAGATTGAAGGGAAGGAAAGTAAATGCTTATAGAACAGCTTCAATTCGGAAGTATAGCCCTTTCCTTTAACTCAATTTTTCCGGAGAGCCAAACAGAAGGCGAACGTTGGGAGAAAACCTCTTCTTCTTGGGAGTAGAGCTGCTGAGAAGTGGGTCTTCAGACTCGAAATCAAGAGGACCATCCATGTCGATCATCTCTTCCCACACAATCCTTCTCGGTCTGGCGCAACGAGCGACCTAAAACCCTCAGCAATGCCGGTGGCAAAATTGAACCGCCCAAGCCGAAATCATTTTGAAAGTTGGGCGCGTATGACCACTGTTTGCCTGACCCGACCCGGTCGCGTAAAATTAGCGTAATATTTCATATTAAAATATATTGACTGAAAAAATTGATGGGTGAAAATGAAATGGGAAACACTTGACTCCGAAACCTCGATGTTATTTTTAAAATATGAAAAATATAAATACTATATAATTAGCCTGTGATATACATTTTTTACTATTACTAACTCATTATATGCATTTTATTTATATTGCGTTGTCACTACATATCTCGCCGTTCTTTCTACTAACTCTCATGCCCACTTTCCTATTATTTTCTATCCCTCTTTTTAATAATCCACATTTTTTTTTTGTAATTCCTAAAAATATACGCCTCATCTATCATTTTGGATCCTTTGTTTATATTTTCCAACAATGTTTTTAAAAACAAATCATTTATTGAATCATAAAATTTATTAGTTCATAGTTTAATGGTTAAATTGATAGTTGAATCATGGTCCAACCAATCATGTCATAAATATATAATTTATAAATTAAAAATAATTAAAAGAATTAGAATTATGTATAAATATTTTTTTTTAAAAAGTCTAAATTTTTTCCTAATCAATTTTTAATAATTATAAAACAAAGTTAATATACTAATACTTCAAATCAAGTTAAGTTTTTCATGTTTATTTATAAAAAATCAAAGAAAGCTTAAGCAACTATGGAAAAAGGTTATTATCGTAAAGACTTGGGACTCTTGAAGACTTATAGTGACCTAAGAAAAGTTGTAAGATGGTATTTATCAATATATTTAAGTTTAAATGGTTTTTAATGCATTTAAAGATTTGTATTCATCATCTCACTTAAAAAGATATTTTTTTTATCAAATAAATTGATGAATTCTTATTCTCAAATAAAACTTCAAGCTAAATCCTTTTAAACTCACTCTGAAAGGTTTTAAGAAGGTTTACCTAAGTTGTTTGAGAATTAAGACCTTAAGTCAAGCCATTTATCCACTTTTTATTATAATCGGTCTAGAGGATTAGGAATCAATTAAGTTAATTGGGTCAACAAATAAAAAGGCTTCTTGTTTTTTCTCTCTCTTCCAATAGTTATGGTATAGTCGGTTGAAGGGTAGCCTTGATCGATTGAGGGTTGATCAAGTCAATTGCTTTAATGATTGAGATTATGAGCCTTAACCATTATATGTAGAGTATTAAATACTTAATGACTAATGAACTAGTTGCTTAACCAATCAAGGGCTTTTTGTGACTTTTAAGGTCCTTAAACTAAAAACATATCAATTAAAGTATTTTAGAACATTTATTGATAAGAGAACAACTATATTTAATTGAAAAAACATTCTTCCAGTCATTCAAAACTTTCTTCGAAGTGCATTGATTTCTCACTTACAAATCTTTGTGTGCACCTTCAAATTCATTCTACATTTTACTTTGTATTGTGAGTTTAACTTGTTACTAAGCTTGAAATTCTTTAATACTTTCTTATCTACCCTTTGTGAGAAAAAAGTTTTTACATTGTGTGTTTATATATATATATATATATATATATATAAAGCACAAACTTTAATAGCATGTTTCATTTTATAAATCAAACTCATCACTCTTAAACTTTAAAATATATTTTTAATATTTATAAATTGCTATGGATGTTTTAGTCTGTCTCCACTTATTAAAGGTTAATGCGACATAATAGGCATCGCGATATGAAGAGCTTTGCTTGGAGAAATAGAATGAAGATCTATTTGTGTTAGGAGTCTTGAATACGTAACTACTAAAGACAAGCATATTGACATGAACTTAATCCATTAGGAATACTATCACAAATGAATGTAGGACAAATATTTAAATGCTCACGGAGGTTTTGGGGGCTGTTAGACGGACATTATTAAATAGTACCTTTTGATATATTATAATAAGAAAGCCTTATTTCAAGTATTACGTATGGAACATGCCATGCATCTATTTGTATTAGGGGTCTTGGATGCATGACTACTATAGACATCATCTTGATATGGTCTTTAATTCATTAGGAGTATTGACCCAAATGAATGTAGGACATACATTATTGATACTTTTTGACCTATTATAATAGGCAAGCTTTATAATAAATATAATTTGGTATATGTATCAAAACTAATAACATTTGAGATTATGTAGGATTGTACATGAAAGAATTTTTTTATTTATTTTTATTTTTTGCTCTCTTTTGCTTTATGTCTTATTCCTATGAGGTCATCCTCCATTAGCAAATTTTTTAAGGAAACTCCGTTTATTCGGGTGTGGATGAAACTTTGCTTATTTTATTTTTTGAGGATTGATGAATCAAATGATATTTTTGTCTCTTGCTCTTCATATCAAACTTTTTCTTGCTATAATGGTTTAGTTGGTATTAGCGTCGATGACACAGTTGGATTTTAGATGTGGAAATATAAGGCAAACCTTTCTTAGTTGAACGAGAGAAATGCATTATGTGAAAGTAATTAAAAATGATATTATTTTTTATGAAATTTTATTTTTATTTATGGATGAAATTTGTTTGTCTCATGAAGCTTTTTACAATATTAAAATAATTCCTTCAAATTATGATTTTAACTTCAAATTTTAGTTAAAAGTAAACTAAAAATTTAGTCACACTTATAGTAAATTACTAAACATTACTAAATAATAAATACGATAAATTATACCACATTTATTAAATCAAAATTTCTATTGGGATTTTTTAAAAATATGCATAATTTTAATTATTTTTTATTTTTAAAAATATTATATTAAGAAAAGTTGTTGGAGCATGGATACTTGATTGGACCACTAATTTAATCAAAATCAAATTATAATATCAACGCGATATTATAAATATATATTTAATATTATTTTAAAAAGTGAAGAGGTCTAATTAAATATAATAATAACAGATAAGATAAAATTTGACCATTTTTTTTTAACTAAAAATAAAATTAATGGAATGATATCAAGACCTGATTAGGTAAACCGGTTGGTGGGTATCATGGATTATCTGCCCGATTGATCATCAAGTCTAGTCAACCCTTAGCATTGTCATAACATGGTGCAAATCAAAATTGGTCTAACTGCGATGTCACTGGAGGCTTATTGTACCACAAAATCAATTTCATGATTTTAATAAATAAATAAATAAATAACAAATTTTCATACTGTCCGGTATCAAATACATATAAGAAATTAGAACCAATTATAACATGCCACATATACAAATTTCTCACCTTGTACGATGCTTTTATTCTTTGGGAGAATTACCTTTAAGGGTAGGCTGAGGAAAAAATGACCAATGAGGGTGGGTAAATTTGATAATTCTTCTGAAGGCCTTATATTTTTATTAGACTAATTTACCCTCAATTTGACTATTGAACCAGCCATGGTCAATTTATTCACACGCACACACAAATTGATTGAAAGAAATCTGTACCAACTTTTGAATATCCTTGCTGAAGCTTATAATAAAACCCATGCTGTTGTACTAAAGAGAAGAGATACTAGTGCCACCATAAATCTTTCTAAATAAATCTTATAATAATAAGTTGGACGATCCAAAATACCCATTACTCACTTGTTTTGATGGGTCTTTTAATTATCTTAGTAGAGGAAAAATAATTTAAGTTCAGTTTGGTTAATATTTTTTAAACTAATTTTTATTCTCTTGAAAATATATATATATCTGAAATTAAGATAATAGAAAAAAAATTAAAAGGAAAAAATAAAGTATTTAAAAAAAATATTTTTTAATTAATTTTTACTTACTCTTGTCATAATTGTTTTAAAAAATAATTATACAAATATAAAAAAAATCAAAAATAAAACATAACATATACAAATTATTTTTAAAATACATTCAAAAACAAAGAAACAAACAAATATTTGTTTTATAAAATAATAGATAATAGTTTTCAAAAAATTATTATAAAAAATTGTTTTTAAAAATTATTTTCAAAAATAAATATCAAATAAGGTCTTAAACTTTGTTTGATAACTATTTTAAAAAATAATTTTATGTTTTTTAAAAATAAATTTCAAATAACTAAAAAAAGGTTTTTTTTTTGTTCTTAAAAAGAAAAAATATATATTCTTGAAAAATAATGGTATAAATATAAAGAATAATTAAAAGTAAATCATTATATATAAAAGTTATTTTTAAAATCCATTTAAAAATATAGAAAATAAGTTTAAAATATTTTAAGTTTCAAAGTGATTTTTATTTTATAAAACATAATGATTTTTCAAAAATTACTTTTAAAAACTGTTTTATAAAATCAAAACAAAATCTTATCCCTTTTTTCGGAGATCTCTATCTTTTCTTTCCCCAACAGTCCCAAAATTATACCTATGCACCTGCATTTTTATACTATGCTTGTTCCCAGAAATTAAGCCCATAAATTAGTTCTAGTTATACCCATCAATGAACTGACAAATCAACAATAAAAATGGCTCCACGAGAGCCGGACAAAGTGGAGTTCACAGCAATACATTGATAACTGTAGGCATTGCACTATCAACTCATCATTTCCCAAACTAATTTGAGGTTACAAAAAAAATAAAAATAAATTATTGAACCATTATATATAAGAAATTGGTAATCAACCCAAGAAATTGGACTTTATTTAGTCAAAAGATTGCATTGTTAGTTTATGTTGTAATTTATCATACAGTTAGTGTTTTTTTATCGTAATGTTAGTGAATTTATGTTGTAAATGTAATTAAAAATGTAGGCAAAACTGTGAACTATTATAATTAAAAATCTAATACAAGTCCACATAATGGAGATAAATAACCTATTACAAATAACTCCAAATACAAATACATCAAAGTACAATACAATTAAGCATTACATATATAATCCAAAACTTAATAGACATGAAGTAAGTGTATGATTAAGCAATTTTCAAACATAGAACAAAAAATAAAAGTAGTCCTACTACAATTACTTTCTGCATGAACTCAATTCTTGTTAAAATATGTTTAAAATCTTCATCCACACCATACATTCTTCTTTGAACAACCTCTTCTGGTTCTTGGTAGGTGTTGCCATCACCATTTCCTTCCGGGAATGCCCATTTAAAGAAATGACAGTCATCTCTAGTATTTGCATATTGACAACAATAATATAACCTATTTGGGTTATCCTTTGATTCAGAGATTCTAACAACCGCCCTCTGTCTGGGTGAACATTTACACATACAGTTATGATAAAGTAGATATTTACCATTTCTAGTATTACCTCTTATATTTCTAAATGAAGCACTTGAAGATGCCATGATGTAACCTGTATTTCAATGGAAAACAAGTTAAACAAATGTAATGAACATGTACAAAGTCAATAATGATCTTCAAAATAACATTAAAAACATGGTTACAAACCACCCTAAATAATGATAAGATCATAAGTCTAAAATAGTGGCATATGTAATACAAACATCTTTGTCATGACAATCAAGTAAATAAGTAAGTTCCAAAACAAATTCTTACAGATTCTAATTTCATAAACCACAAATATCATCACAATCAAAATAAGATAAAAAGTAGCATGTCACCAAACAAGCATAACACTAGAATCATGGAGCGGGTAATGGATTTTTGCATGAAGCTCGATTATGGCCTGCAACTTGACATCGTGAACAGAAGATAAGCCTTTTTGAACTAAATTGCGACTCTATTCGACGGTGTTGAGGCCTTCCAGGTGGTCGTTTTGAGGATGGAGGTTTAAGCGAAGGATATAAGCGACCTTGAGCATCACGAACACATCCATCAGCATCAACTATAGGCATATTGTGATTTGGAATTGAATTGAAGTGTCCAGAATATATCAACTCTTGCATTGGAAGTTTGAAATATGAGTCAACATATTCATAAACATCTTGTTTCATCTAGCGTATTGCTGCACATGCATGCTCACAAGGTATTCCGGCCATTTTCCAAGCCTTACAAGTACATGTACGCTCTCTCAAATTCACGTCTACATATACTTTCATATTGAATACCTTAAACACACCACCAACATAGGGATATACAGGCAATGACCCACTCTTTATAATGTTTTCCAACAACTTTTCCTCGGTCTTTGGGCCAATTGCAACTTTCCAATTTTCTGTAGAACCCATATGATCACATGCTAGATGAGCAAACTTATCCATATGTGTCATTACTAAGTTGAAAATTGTGTAATGACGTTCCTCCTTCAGCCAAGCATTGAATGATTCAGCGAGATTAGTTGTCATCTTATCCCATCGTTTTTTTGGCAAACTTTGACATTGCCCAATGTTGTGGACTGTTCTCTTCAACCCACTTCGCTAGGTCACTGTTATATGTCTTTAATTTTTCCATGGCTACAACATAATCATCATCCAACCTAGCATACGCAACATTATCAAGTAGCAACAATGCATCCATTTTACATTTTTTTCCCTTCATACTATGTTTCGTCACATAGCTACTAAAATTCTCTTTCACATGACGATAACAATATGCATGATTTTCTACTCCAAAAAGTTGAGAAACACTACGAAGGATTGCTTGATGCCTATCTGATATTATGACTACCTCTTTATCTTGAAGTATGCCCTTCAATTTCTGCAAAAACCATAGCCAATCCTCATAGTTTTCTGAACTTACAACACCAAATGCAATTGGGAACATGCCATCATCAACATCATAAGTTGTTGCAGAAAATAAAGAGCCCCTATACAGTCCACTCAAATGAGTTGAGTCAATTGCAATAACAGGTCGACAACCCATTAAAAACCCTTGAATTGAAAAAGAATGTGCAATGAACAATTGCCAAAAATGCCCATCTTGTGTGCTATATTCAGCAATCGTCCCTGGATTAATGTCTACCAATCTCTGACATAACCATGGCAACAACATATATGAGTTTTTTGGAAGACCATATATTCTCTCTTTTGTCATTTCTTTGTATGTCCAAGCTTTGCTTATAACTCAATGAAACACCATACCGACTCCTGAAGTCTTTGCAAATTTGACGGGGCAAATACTGAGGGGTTGCCCTTATTACTTGCTCTATGACACGAGCACCTCTCCTTCCCCGTATTGAAGGTTGGCTTGAACACTCAACATCTGCACAATGATTGTGTACATCAATGAAGATGTTAACCTTCAAAATTTTGGTTGTGCCTACTGAATTAGCAGTTATTCTCCAAGGGCACCCATCCACTAAACAACACACAGATATTCGCTTTGGAGAGTTCTTTTTGAATTTGTATTGAAATCTACCAACTAATGACATCGTATATAATGCATTTCTAAATTCATCTGCATTAGGAAAACTATGCCCACTCCCAATAATAGGTTGAGGACAAAGACTTAAATCATGTGGCATAACTTCAGTTTCTGCACATCTGGACATGAAGCCTTGAGAAAGTCCTAAATTAGACTCATTGTTTGCTTGACATGATGCAACTGAATTGTGTGTTTCCTCCATGCTATTGTGACTGCATATTATAGCACACTCAGTTAATTAATATTAAAAGCACTTTGCATTATGGAATTAATGACAACTAATACAAGATATATCACTTACCAATAATCATTTTGCACATTGACTATACCTCCTTCAACTTCTACTCTTCGAGTCCGTTTTAATACATAAATACGAGCATAATCATAACTATGGGATAACATCATATGCAAGTCCTCATCATCATCCAACTGTTGAAGTGCAAATGGATCAAGCTCAAGGGTGTAATGAAATGTATATCCATTTGAATTAATATCCAACCGTTCACATGCCTTTGAAACAAATTCAGCATATGACATCCTTTGTCCAATGTACATGCCTTTTTGTTGTCCACCCTTGTATTGTATTTGTTTATCCTCCTTAGGTACAATCTCCCCTCCTTCATGAAGGTAGCCATAAATGGAATTGTCCAAGTCCATTTACCAATTCAGAAGTACGTCTTCTTTCACCGACAATCAAATCAATCTATTTCACAATATTACAATCAATGAAAATTTTACAACGAATACAAAATAAACAAATGAAAATTATAATCAATTGAGAGACATATTTTATATAATAAATAACAATATTTGTTGTATATTATACATGTTAGGGATATGCCAAAGAACCCATAATTGCCCAGTTTCATAAGAAATTTGACATTTCCAAAGTTTTACCTTATCGTAATGTATCGTAATGTTATTGTATTTGTATTGTAATTGTAATGTATTTTTATTATACCTCTATATTTTTATATAAAAAAAAATTAATTTTATAGATTTTTTTTTTATCCATCATTGGATTATCATCAACAACTATTTCACAATATTACAATCAATGAAAATTTTACAACGAATACAAAATAAACAAATGAAAATTATAATCAATTGAGAGACATATTTTATATAATAAATAACAATATTTGTTGTATATTATACATGTTAGGGATATACCAAAGAACCCATAATTGCTCAGTTTCATAAGAAATTTGACATTTTCAAAATTTTACCTTATCGTAATGTATCGTAATGTTATTGTATTTGTATTGTAATTGTAATGTATTTTTATTATACCTCTATATTTTTATATAAAAAAAATTAATTTTATAGAATTTTTTTTTTATCCATCATTGGATTATCATCAACAACTATTTTACAATATTACAATCAATGAAAATTTTACAACGAATACAAAATAAACAAATGAAAATTATAATCAATTGAGAGACATATTTTATATAATAAATAACAATATTTGTTGTATATTATACATGTTAGGGATATGCCAAAGAACCCATAATTGCCCAGTTTCATAAGAAATTTGACATTTTCAAAATTTTACCTTATCGTAATGTGTTGTAATGTTATTGTATTTGTATTGTAATTGTATTGTATTTTTATTATACCTTTATATTTTTATATAAAAAAAATTAATTTTATAGATTTTTTTTATCCATCATTGGATTATCATCAACAACTTCATGTATTGAAATTACAATAGTGTATTTTTTTGTTGTTTTTTTTTTATAATTTTGGCTTGCAAGGATGCTTTATGATAGGAATACAACATGATAGCCTAGAAATGTCAATTCAGTAAAAAATAATTCAATATTTTGTCATTTTGGTATATTGTAATGTATCATAATGTTAATATTTTTTCATTGTAACTATATTGCATTTGTATTGTACTTATACTTTATAACTGAAATAATGGTTCTTTTACACAACCTTCAAACTACTAGGCATTCGACTCATCATACCAAAATAATACTTATACAAAAAGGTAACAAATTTATAACAAAAATATAGTGATCTTAACTCTTTAACAAATTCATAATAAAAGACAAAGTGGTCTCGTACAAAGGGGATTTCAGTTTTCAATGACAATCCAAATATGTTTATAAATACACAAACAAAGTGGTCTCAAACAAGCATGAAACAACTGAGAACATTTTTTCTTCAATCATGTCAAAAAGTCTTAACAACAAAACTAAAGTGCAAACCTTTTCAATGGAAATCAATAATAATCATATCAAACAACCCACCCAGAAAATAAATTAAAAATAAAAACACATCTTCAATATGACCTAAATAATATAAAAAAATTCAAAATAATAAATTTAAATAACATTTAAAAAAAATGTAATTTCTTTCTCAAAACCTCATTCAATATTTCAGATCTAATATCTTACAACTACATTGTTAAAATTATTAACTTTTCCTTCATTCAATCCGATTTTTAAATTATTTATTTATTTTTCCATAAACTGACGTTTTTTTTGTATTAAAAAAAAAACTGACCTTTAATGGATTTCTTGCTAGATTCACAAAAAAAAACAAGTTTTGTGTATCGGTTGCAGAGAATGACCTAAAGTGCGCACCTTTTTCCTTTCCCCTTTTTCTTCTACAACTCGGCTCCAGGTAGGTTAAAGAAAGGGAAAATAAACTCTTTTTTATTTTTTGTTGCTTTTCACTTTACTTGCTTTTCACTTATTAAGGGTAGTATTGACATTTAAACAAAATAAGGCCTTTTGAGGAATTATCATAATTTTACCCTACTCTTTACAATAATTATCAAATTTACCCACCCTCATTGGTCATTTTTTCCCCAGCCTTACCTTAAGGTAATTCTCCCTTATTCTTTTTATACTTTTGGTGTCATTCTTTGGCATGTTTATATAGTCATACAGAGTAAGATTTAACCAATTTTCTTTAAGAATTCAAGTTTGGCGGGTTGACCTGTACTCTATGATTTTCCATTTTCTTAATCTGTCCTGTGAACATGCGATGGAATCGAGAAAGGCAGCAGGCTTTCACATGGAGAGGAAATTAAATAAATCAGCTTTGATCATCCATGTGAGAAGAACATGTGGCATCTAATACAAAAAGGTCACTACGATGCTCATTGAAAACGTCAGATCCTACTTTTGATCCAAAATAATTATAAAATTATGATAATTTCGAATTTCAAATACAGATCATATTTTAAAAAAACAATACTTTTGAAAATCAACTCGTCTTTTTAAAAGATGGAAGTTGAATATAAAAAGTGAATTCTCCTCCAACAAAGACAAGTTTAATACAAAAGTATAAAAAAAATGATGAAAAATGTCATATTTTTTATATTTATTTTTTAATTAATTATATTTTTTAAAATATTTTTTTAAAAGAATATTTTTAAAAATAAAAAAATGTGACCCCATAAACACAATACCTACCTTCAATCATGCAAGGTTGTTTGGAACACTTTTCTTTACTTTCTTTGGGCCTAACTTTTAATCATTCCAAAATATACCATGATTTTGACTATTAATTACCATCAGCAAAGTTATTAGTTTCTTTGTTTAAAAACCAACTATTAATTAATATTTCAAAGTGAAATACTACCATAACTCAAATGTGAATTTGTGATATTCCATGTTGAATGGACTTTTCTTAATTATGTAAATGCATTTTAAAGCCGTGAAGGTCTTTTTGGGCTTAAAGTGGATAATATCTACATAATTGGAAACGAATTATTATAAATAGTATCAAAGTTGATCTTTAACATTGACCCCAATGTGGGTGTATTTGATCTTGTAGGGGATGTTATTTGTTTGGCCCCGTAATCTCAAATGCTACAAGGAGAATGTTGTGTCTACATGGATGAAGGGTCGTTTGGGCACCATTGGGAGCGGATCCTTACATATTTCCAATAGACTTTTAATTTTAATTTATGAGACAACTTTTTTATTTGGAAAACAGTACAGCTACTTTCAAAATCACGTCAACAAATGGAAGAGACAGTCGTATGCTACTGAAGACTTCCTAGTCTTGCCGCACTCTTGTTGCTAGGTGACAAAGCCATCTCTGTCTGGGACGCATCGGCTTGCTCCCTGAACTTCTTATATATGTCGCCTCTGTAAAACTCTTGGGTTCTGATAACCAAAATCATTGAAACGGCGGCTCCAAATAGGGTGCCAGCAGCCAAGATTATAAAGGATTTCTTGTAACACTGAACTCCAATGCAAATTAGTTCCTTCACTGATGATCTAGTCATACCCTTCTTTGCGAGCTCCTTTAGAGCCTCCTGATCGTAAAACATTCCAGTGACCTTCACATTTAGTACATATGTCCCAATGGGGGTCGCCAGTTGTCCACAATTGAACAACGTGGCATAGTACTTTAGACCAAAGAGCTCGGAAATGATGGCGAAAATCAGTGTCAATTGTGCGCCGTACGCGAATCCTATGAACACTGATGCCACATAGATCGAGCCAGGGGCAGGGAAGGCAATCATTAGGTGGCCAACGCATAACAAGACAAGGGTTAGAGTGAGCATAAGGGGCCGAGGAACTTTCCATTTTGCTATTAGGATCTCTGATACGAACCCGGAGAAGACTCTCCCGAAGTAATTCCATATGCTTACTAGTGACACAAAAGAGCTTATGGTTCGAGTTGGGTAGCCCAGTGCCCCACCAATTTGACCCAAGTTGTCTATGGCCGTCAAGCTTGAACCCAGTCCGCACATTGTTGCAAGAAATAGAGTCAACATGTCAATGCTTAGGAGTGCTTGTAAGATTGTGTAATCTTCTCCTCTAGGTGGTTTCTTGAAAACATTTGCAAAAAATGATGATGAATTGGGCTTTTCCTCCTCCTGTGTGGATGAAACTGGAGGCAATGCCACTGGTTTTGATTCCTCTTCCTGCGGTTTCTCAACGGTTACCTCAGTGGGAGAATTGTCATGCTGTCTCTCGAGGTTCCAGAAGGTTAACTCCTCTCTAATGGCAATAACAAAAGGGAGAAAGAGAAGAACACAAACCACCGTGACACTTCCAGCATAAGCCGCTCGGGGGAAAACAATTTGTTTCTGAACTATAGTCATTACCATGAGAAACAAAGCCAGCACAATGGATACATAGAGGAACTGATAAAACATTTTAACCTCATTGGGTTGCCTAACCACCTTCATAGTTCGAATAGTGTACACGAATATCACGCACAAGGCAGCTGGAAACCATCCAACCATGAGTATGAGTGCTTTAGAGTCATCACCATAGATGGCAAAGTAAAATTGAGTCATGATGGCTCCCCCAAGCCCCACAAACCCCTTCAATAGGCCTATCATGATGCCGCGACTCTCCGGGAAGTTCTTGACACAGGTGACAAGAGCTCCAGTGTTTGCAAAGTTCTGAGAATTGGATCCAACGAAATTGTACACACACATGTGCCACACTTTTGGCCTGGCAATTCTGGCGGTGACGGCCAGCCAAATCATCAGGTAGCCCCATAAATTCAAGGCAGATCCGAGCAAAAGCACGAACCATGTGGGTGTTACCTCAGCAACAAGGCCAGCAGGGACACCAATGTTTGTTCCCATATCTTTGAAGAAGCCTAGGAGATTTAACGTTGTTTGATCGTAACCAAGAGCAGACTTTATTTCTTGGGAGTAGATTCCGAAAAGATAAGTTGAACCAGGTCCAATCATGACCAGGAACGAGGCACAAACGCTGAACCACCGCCCTTTAATCACATGAACTGCAAAACGGGATGCCCTGCTGCAGCCCTCTATGCCACCCCCACTGGCACAGCTTGTTGGTGCCACAGTAGCCATTTTCCCCTCTCTGTGAATAGAGAAGAGAAAGCAGGAATCTGTTTGGAATGATTGAAGTGGTAAGGAGTATGTATTAACTTTGGTTATAAGCAAGGATTAAAATGTCACATCCTATCACCCTGGATACAACGGGAAGATATATCCATTAATATTTTATTGATATTTTATCAATTTTTCGATTTTTCCTATTTCAACCGATATTCCTAAATATTTTACCTTTTTCGAATTTTTATTATTAAGTAAATAAATTATAATTATTTCATTTTTATATTTGATTTAATTTATTACCAAAATATAAAAACATAATTTTGTCTTTTTTTTATAATCTATATATTTATTAAATATAATAAAAATAAATATTTAAAAAATTATGCATATATTATTATTTATTTGATATCATTTAATACATTTAAATTAAAATGGATCATAATTTTAATATTAAATATATTTTAAAATTAAACATATTATTATAATAATATTATAAAATAATCTATAATGCAACTTAATTTATACAATTATAAAATTTATATTTTTTATCAATATAGAGGATATTATTATCAAATATGAAAAATTATATATATATATATTAAAAATAACTTTAAAATATCTATT
Organism: Vitis vinifera; assembly: GCF_030704535.1. Lineage (NCBI taxonomy): Eukaryota > Viridiplantae > Streptophyta > Magnoliopsida > Vitales > Vitaceae > Vitis > Vitis vinifera. The sequence continues at coordinate 21,156,860 of NC_081810.1, read as the reverse complement.
TTTACTTCTTATATAATTTTTTTTTATATATTTTCAGAATTTTTATTAATTTTTACTATATTTTATGTCAAAATATCTGTTAATATGTTTTCGATATATCTAATATATTCATAAAATCCAAGTACTATATATCCCTAATTACCGATATTTTCATCATTGGTTATAAGTGGGAGAGCCAACAAGAATAGGGATCCGAGATTACATCATAATATACATCATCGGTTGCTTTTGGAGAGTGAGATGGTGTGAAAGGAAAAGATGTAAAAGGTTATTTGGTTGAAAGGATTCAAACAATACCTTTATCCTTATATGTAGAAATGGCTTGCAGCTTTTCAAAACTTGACATACGAGTCATTTTTACAAAAATATCCTTCCATATAAATTTTCTCTATTTCCCCACATTTTCTTTTATCATTTTTTTCTCTCTCAGTTTCTTCTTTGCAGTCTGCTTAACCCTTTTTTATATTCTCTTTTTCTCTCTCCCTCTTCCTCTCTTTTTCCTTTTTCCTCCATGGTAAACAAATTTAAAGCCTATTTCACCAGTTTTATCATATTAAAAAAAGGATAAAGGGATAAACAATCAACTACACTTCATTATTAGCTATGTAAAATAAGTTAAGAGAAATAAGTGACTAACCCAAAAAAAGTTGAAAAAATTTACCTCTATGACAAAGTCGTAATATTGTAAGCAATGATTCCTATCTATATAAAATTAAACTTAATCATGATTGACTAAGTTCAAGTACACATTTTGAATAAGAATTTATGTCATTTAAGTTCCTTATAAATGAAACTTGACAAAATATATTTCTTGATCCTTATAATTAAGAACTTAATTGGGGTTAAGTTTTCTATAAATAAAACTTAACCACAATGTAATTCAGGTGCATCAGTTTTATTTGAAAACTTAAATTATTAAAATTTTTATAAATAAAATTAATCATAATTAAATTACATGCAAAAACATTCAAAAGACTCAACGTAGGTTTGTGAAAGTTAATGAGAACCATAAAATAAAAAATAAGTAAATGAGACGCTCTTCATTAAAAGTGCATAAATTGGTATTGATTGACTGATTATAAGTTCAATTATCTTATATATATATATATATATATATATATATATATATATAAAATTATATGTCATATCACAATATATAAAAGAAAACAACATCGTAGTCTATCTTAGTATGATCGTTTTAACTTTCTTTTTTTTTAATTATATAGTCATGAGAGTTGATGACCTTTCATCAGTGGGGGTTCGTAGTAAGGATGTTTTTCCCGTTGATGCTCTTGATTGTTCTTTTTTCTTTAGTATCTTTAATTGTTCCTATATTTATCATGTTCCTTGGGTTATTTAAAAGTAATGGTATTCAACCTCTTATTTTTTTCAATATGTCTAAACATAAAATAAATAAATAAAATCCAAGAAAAAAATGAAGATTAACTTTATGATTGTAAGAAGAAATCTTGCATGTGCTTGTTTGTCTCTATCTCGATGTCTCGACTACTCTCACCACATGCAAGAAAATCAATCCTTGCAAGTCCTGAAGATGAAGCTGTAGTGTTGAGAGAAAGATTAAGCAATGTTGACAAAGTTTCAGTGCCCTTCACAATGGAGACAATGGTGACAAGGAGCCTACAACATTTCATGGGAAAGAGCAAATAACCCAATATAAAATTTGCCTCTCCTTGACCTTTTTGTTTTATAGAAAAATTCAAAGGAAATGAAATGAAATTTCTGACTTACACTTGATTGCTAGAAAATATTTTAAGAAAGGATTCTTTTTATTTCCTTTCTCATTAAACTATCCATGAATAAAATATACTATCAAATAACCAAAAAATACCTAGAACTTCCTTTGAATTTAAGAAAGTTTGAGAGAAAACATGTTGAAAATAAACAAATAAAAGGGCAGAAAAAAAGTGAAAGAAAACAAATCATAAAAGTAATATTATATTTTTATATATTTCTTTGAATTTATTTGTCTCATTTTTCATTTCATATAAAATAAATAATTTAAAAATTCATAAATTGGTCAATATTTTTATTATATTTTTTTGACACATCTATTCTTTTTTCTTTGAATGTTGATATCAAATACCTAAAAAGTATAGGATATCCTAGCTTGAGACACAAATCACGGAGTACTGTGAAGAATGATGATTCAAATAAAGATAGGTGAGTGTATACACGTCTCTTTATTCTAGGAGAGTTTGTGGAAGAATTTTCATCTTTCTTTCCTACCAAAAGGAGGACTTTGTGGAAGGAGATAAGAAAAAGGTAATAGTCATGCACAAAAAGGGGAAGACACCGTCCAATTATCTCAAGATAAGAGTCGCGATGTTGCTAGTACGCCTGCGTTTTATGATAGCAAGCGCCCACATAAATCACTCTTTCACACTATCAACCACCAATTTCAATATTTTGGCATGTGTTGATATGACTACTTAATCATGGAAATTATTGACTCCTAGCAAGCGCCCACATATATTGTTTATTGCAATGAAAAGATTGGTGAGTAAAAACAACCTTTTGAAAATAAATTTGTTTTCATGGTTATTTGTTTGAGTCACATAAAATTTCTAATGAAATAGTCCTTTTGCCCTTAAATGCACTATCAAAATTGAAAAGTTCAACTAGTGTTCCACAAGAGTTTAATAACCAACACTAAGTTTGTTGGTCCACCAACCTTGTTAGTTTTATTTAATTGATGTTTGGTTCTTGAAAAATTTTAAGGAAAGATAAAAATATATTTAAAAAATTATATAAAAATTTATATATTTTAAAATTATTTAATTTATATATAATAAATGAAAATAAATTAAAAGATTTTGAAAAATATATAAAAGTAATTTATTAACTTTAAATTTGTGTTTATTTTTCTTATTTTTTCTTTTTATTGTTTTTTGCTCCATATTTCCTTTCCTTCAATTTTTTTGGCAATCAAGCGCAGCTTTAGTATAATTTTTAATTTTTTTCATAAATATGTTAGTTATATTAATCAAGAAAGTAGAATGCACTTCCATTGTACCCAGGTCACCATGTTTAACCAATACACACTTTAAATGCAGCAATACTATTAATAAGAGTTAATAAAATTTCATTGGTCACATGCATATAATTTTTTAATTAATAAATACTTGATTATTGACTGATGGGTTAATTATAAAATATCATAATTCTTAATTTATTTTAGGAAGAATTATGTTTTGGGGGTAGATGAGCCCTCAAATTAACAAAAGGTCCATATAACTCTTCAAATTGAACCCAATACCTAATGAAAGTATGAAAATTGAGTTGAAGGATATCATCCTTCAATATTTCCAAAAATGCCCTTTGTTGATTTTGAGAAAAAAAAAATATTTTTGAAAAATACTTTTATTTAATTTAATATTTTTTAAAAATACTTTTATGTAATTTAATATTTTTTAAAATACTTTTATTTAATTTAATATTTTTTAAAAATAAATTTATTTAATTTAATATTTAAAAAAAATATTTAATTTAATTTTTTTTAAATACTTTAATTTAATTTAATATTTTTGAAAAAAAAAATTTTAATTTAATATTTTTGAAAAAAAAAATTTTAATTTAATATTTTTGAAAAAAAAAATTATTGAAAAAAAATTATTTAACTTAATTTTATAAAATATTTTATATGTGTTCTTAAAGGGTATATTTGTCCATTACTATTTCATATCCTTCAACTTAATTTGAAGAGTTATATGAACTTTTTGTTAATTTGGGGGTCCATCTACCCCAAAAGATAATTCTCCCTTTATTTTATTAGTCTATGGCATAAATTAATTCATCTATTAATTATAAGTCATCAAATTTTGAAAATCAATTGGATGGTTGTGTGAGGGAATCAACTTTTGTGGTCATTAGCTTTCCTTGTAAACATGTGATAGGGGGGCCAAGCGGAGGCAGGCAGGCAGCGGCCAAGCTCCCCGTGATCTCTTTGTCCTTCTCGGATGAAATGTTCAGTATTCCATTCAGAGAATAAGGACCAACAAAATGTGACTCCATCCGTCCCGTGATTCAAATACTCTTGAGCTGCAAATTTGATATCCATTTTGGAAGTATTATCCCCCTTTAATGCACTCGTTTAGTCGTTTCCACCAAGAAGGAAATGTGAGCACCAAATCAATAAGAAGGGACAATTTAAAAACAAAACAAAATAAAAGGTAAAGTTTGAGGACTTTAATATTTTCTAAAATACAATTGACAATAGTTTCAACTTTTGAAAATAAGAAAAGTGCTTGTAGAATAACTAACTGAAGTAATAATAAAAGTACTAAGAAAAGTGCTTGGAGAATAACTAACTGAAGTAATAATAAAAGTACTTTCCAACTGAACACTTGTCCTGGTTTCATCGCCCATCGACGGTGGAGGCCGAAGCCATATTGATTTCGGAGGGCTTCGTTTCCTCTTTGAACTTCTTGTATATGTCCCCTTTGTAAAATTGTCGGGTTCTAATCACCAAAATCAGTGAAACAAGGGCTCCAAAAAAAGTGCCGGCAGCCAAAATTATAAAGGATTTCCTATAACATCGGACCCCAAGGCAAGTCAGTTCATTCACAGATAATCTAGTCATACCCTTTTTTGCCAGCTCCTTCAGGGCCTCATTATCGTAAAACATTCCAGTGATCTTCACATTGAGTACATATGTCCCAAGGGGAGACGCCAGTTGTCCACAATTGAACAATGTAGAGTAGTACTTTAGGCCAAAGAGCTCGGAAATGATGGTGAAAAGCAGAGTCAATTGGGCTCCGAATGAGAATCCTAGGATCACTGATGCTACGTAGACTGAGCCGGAGATAGGGAAGGCGATCATGAGGTGGCCAACGCATAGCAGGAGAAGGACTAAGGTTAGCATAAGGGTCCGAGGGAATTTCCATTTTGCTACTAGAGCTTCCGAGAGAAAGCCGGCGAAGACTCTCCCAAAGAAGTTCCATATGCTTACCAGTGACACAAAGGAGCTTATGGTTTTAGTTGGGTAGCCAAGGGACTCTCCGATTTGACCCAAGTTGTCAATGGCAGTTAAACTTGACCCCAATCCGAACAGAGTTGCAAGGAACAGGATGGACATGTCAATGCTTAGGAGGGCTTGTAAGATGGTGTAGTCTTCTCCTCTAGGTGGTTTCTGGAAAATGGTAGTGAAACATGATGGGGAATTGGATTTGCCCTCTCGATTTGGTGATGAGGTTGGCGGCAAAGCCACCAGTTTCGATTCCACTGCTTGTGGCTTCTCGATGGTAATCTCAGAGGGAGAATCGTCCTGCTGTTTCTGCTGGTTCCAGGGGGCAAATTCTTGTCTAATGGCGATGACAAGAGGGAGAAAGAGCAAGGCACAAACGACGGTGACGCTTCCGGCATAGGCAGCACGGGGGAAAGCCAACTGTTTCTCAAGAATAGTCATAACCATGAGGAACACTGCCAGTGCAACCGATACATAGAGGAAATGGTAAAATACTCTGAGCTCATTCGGCTGCCGAACCACCTTCATGGTTCGGATTGTGAACACAAACACTACCGATATCGCCGCAGGGAACCATCCGATGAGGAGAATGAGAGATTTTGAATCATTGCCATAGACAGCAAAGTATATTTGAGTCATGATGGCACCACTGAGCCCCACAAAGCCCTTCAAGAGGCCTAACATGACCCCCCGGCTCTCCGGGAAGTTCTTGACAGAGGTGACGAGGGCCCCTGTATTTGCAAAGTTCTGAGAATTGGCCCCAACGCAGATGTAGGCACATATCTGCCAAACCTTTGGCTTGGCTATTTGGCCCGTCACAGCCAGCCATATCATGAAGAAGCCCGAAAAATTCAGTGCAGAGCCGACCAAGAGGACGAACCATGTGGGCGTTACCTCAGCAATAAGCCCTGCCGGGACACCCACGTTTGCACCCAGATCTTTGAAGAATCCTATGAGATTTAAGGTAGACTGGTCGTACCCCATGGAAGACTTTATTTCTTTTGAATAGATTCCGAAAAGATAAGTTGCTCCGGCTCCCACCATGATCAGGAAGGAGGCGTAAACCGAGAACCACCGCCCTCTAATCACATGAACTGCAAATCGGCCCACCTCTCCGCTTCCACACCCACCAGTACTGCTCTCTCCTGCCCCACCCATGTTTCCGCTCTCAATTGAAGTACTCTTTGCCTGGATTTTGGAAGAGAAGAGAAAGATCAGCGTAGGGGAAAGAATCCAAAGGTTTGCTTGGACCGATTTAATGTGTCGGTAATGAAATGGAAAATTATGTACCTGTATATAAAAGATTAGGTTTGGCAGGTGGTAGGGAGTGAGGAACTCAGGGAAACAGTTAAAGTGAAAACCAGATGAAGTTTGGATAATTATAGAGTCAAAGGTAAGAAGCATGGGCCCAAAACAAGCCGGGTTAAAGCTAGGGAGAGTAGGTGTGACTTGTGATATGTAACAGGAAGAATGATTGTGCGGAGATTTTCTTTCCCTTTCCACTACCCAATCACACCTTATAAAGCTTAAAAGATTAAAAGCTCACGTCGATGATTCTATTTTTTTTGTATGAAAGAAGATTATAAAGTAGAATATTTATAAATACAGGTGATTTTGTCGTGTTTAAAAAACCACAATAATCTTAAATTTTTATATATATGGACTAAATAAAATTATATACCAATTTTAAATTAACAAGGATTATCTCACACACATACATATATCAAAACTTTTACATCCATTTTTTTTAATCTTTTTTATTTATTTCCATTAAAAAAACAAGGAGAAGGATATTTATCCAAATAAGATCATATTTAATATTTCTAAAAATTGGAAGTTACTTATGAGATTTTGGAATGTATTTCCTTATAATCAAATGTACCTTTTAAATAATAATTGGCTGTTTTGAAATATTTGGGCTGCGTCCTAATCCATTCGCATTAGAATCCTACCCATCTATTTTAGTTAGAAATCCACTAATTTAAGAAGAACATAATTCAATCCATTATCCACTGCTTGACTCATTCCTTATCATCCAAATATGTGAAAATTAATGAACAATTTTTTTGACAATTATTTAATTTTTTTCCATAATCCATTTAAATTAACAAAAAATGGAGCCATTCCATGATTTCTAAATATACTAAAAATGAAATAATAAATAGTTTATCTTTTCCTTGTCAAAAAGTAATAAATTAGTTATATCCGATTCATCACCAGACCCATTAGAAAGATGAGGAACAAGGATAAAAAATGTGGTGTCATGTAGCTAGCAGCCCGCCTCTGTGGTGACATGAATGATAGGGGATGCGCCAACATAAATGGCAATCTCTTTCACACTCTCCAGCACCCACTTCAATGCTATTCCCTCTATCGATGCCCTCCAGGGCCTCCACCACCCTTGAAATATACTACTCATTCATCCAGTGTTTGACGAATTTAAGTGGTGGCATATATGGTTTAGCAATATAAGTGTTGGCCAAAAAACATGGGCCAAAAACCATGGGAGGGATCAAAGTGGAGGCACATTGTGGGTGATCACAGGAGCTTTGACCCAAAATAGTACATTTTAAAAAAAATTCCAAAAACTAAACTTGTTTTCAAAATAATGCCCAATTTAGTGCGTTTATACTACATAAATTGTCATGTCATAAAACCATAGTTGGTGACTAAGGTTTTATTTTTCTAAAATGGTTAGAAACCATAGTTACGAATCACGGTTTTAACTTTAATTTTAAAGCCATAGTTGGTGAATACAGTTTTGACTTTTTTTTAAAATGGTCAAAGTCGTAATCACTAACTGCGGCTTTAACTTTATATATATTTATATATAACTTTAATTTTTTAAATAAAAATATTATATTATTTTGATTTTAAATATACTTATTTCATTATTTAAAAAATAATAATATATGAAATTAAATAATTGATATTTTTAATTTGATATAAAAATATATTTTTTAATTTTATTAAAACAATATACACTATATTTAATATAAATATAATTAGTTAAATAAAATTAAATATAAATAAAATATAATAAATTATATTTATTTAAAATAAATAAATTATAAATACCTATTTAGAAAAAATATATATAAATTATTATATTAATTAATAATTTTTTATATATTATATGTAAGTGGTATATAATATCACACACACACACACACACATATATATATATATATATATATATATATATATATATATATATATATATATATATAAAAGTTTAATTTAAGTTTAAAATTTATCACATTTTTATTTAAATATATAAATAAATTTAATTAAAAGAATTGACACAATATTTAATATAAATATAATTAGTTAATTAAAATTAAATATAAATAAAATATAATAAATTATATTTATTTAAAATAAATAATATAAATTATTATATTAATTAATAATTTTTTTATATATTATATATAAGTGGTATATAATATCACACATATATATATATAAAAGTTTAATCTAAGTTTAAAATTTATCACATTTTTATTTAAATATATAAATAAATTATTATCATATCGATATGATATTATGAACTTAAATTAAAATATGATAAATTTTAAACTTAATTGAACTTATATACATGTGATATTATATACTACTTACATATAATATATAAAAAATTATTAATTAATATAATAATTTATATTATTTGTTTTTTTAATAGGCTTTCATAATTTATTATATTTAAATATATTTATATTAAATATAGTGCCTATTATTCTAATAAAATTAAAATATATATTTTTATATCAAATTAAAAATATTAATTATTTAATTTTGTATATTATTATTTTTAAATAATGAAATAAGTACATTTAAAATCAAAATAATATAATATTTGTATTTAAAAAATTAAAGTTATATATAAATATATATAAACTTAAAGTAGCAATTAATGATTACGGTTTTGACCATTTTAAAAAAAAGTCAAAATTATAGTCACCAACTACGGTTTTAAAGTTAAAGTTAAAACCGTGGTTGGTGATTACGGTTTTTAATCATTTTAGAAAAATAAAATCGTAGTCATCAATTATGTTTTTATGATCAACTATGTTTTTATGATATGATAACTTATGCGGCAGAGGATTGAACATTATTTTGGAAACAATATTAGTTTTTAGAATTTTTTTTTTAAAATGTACTATTTTAGGTAAAAGCTCTTATCACATAGCCAGGCCCTCCACACTGTTAGTTTCATCATTGCATATCTACAAGATATTCCGAATTTGTGGGAGCTTGATTGCCAGCTCGCTAACGGTGTAGTTTCATCGGGTGCTCCAAATCCGATCATGATCACTATAACATAAGCATGCCCTACCATTTTTTTTTTTTTCATGTAGTACTCCAGAGAATCTGAGACTCCATTAAATCAGTGGTTGACTAAGTGTAGAGTGTCACGATGGAAAGGAGAGAAAGCAACGAGTCCCAATCATATTAGGTGTGGTCCTGTAGTCTCATCAGTCATTACTGGGTCCATATTTTCTTTTTCTGGTTCTACTGGGTCTAAGCTTCTTTCTTCAGTATAATCAGCTTCTTTCTTCATTATTGGGTACACCATTTGCAGATGCAATATAGCATTAAAACTATTGAAAGAGAAGTCATTTCGGAAGAGGCCCACAACATCATTTTCTATGGTGCAGTATAGGAGCAAGGAAAGAGAAAGACTGTTTCAAAACGTTGTTTCGGAAGGGGCTCATTGCTTCAAGAATAGAGGGTATGCCACTATAAAGGTGGCCATCACATGGTATTCTGTTTTAAAAGGTGAAAGAATGCGTTCATTGCTGACAGCATGGCTCTATGACTTTGTGTTTGAGGTTGTATCATGTGGTGGCTTTTGCTCCATTCCCACTGTGTTTCCTCATCTTTTGTTTTGTTTTTAAAATTACCTTAATTAATTATCTAGGGTTTGCTGAGAAAAGTAAATAACAAAATCTGATCTAATTGATTTACTCTGATAGCCTTAAAAAATTATTTTTTAAAATAATTTTCTGATTTTATTAACATTAATATACAAAGAAATCCTAAAAAAAAAAAAATCACATAATCTTACTAAATTAATTTATGAAGTAATTTTCTGCTTTTTATTTTATTAACATACAACAAATCAATAGTAATTATACAAATTCATTCCCACAAATTCATTCATGAAATAAATTTAATGTGAAACTATCAAAGCCAGTGAATAGGCATTCTTGAATTAAACCTCAACTAATTTTTATTGCCTAAAATGTTTGTTCCTTTATATTAATTCTATAATGAGAATAAAAGCTTCTTGCTCGAATTAATAGAATTGATTTCAGACCACATATAGGTATAACATGAAAGCAACCTACTAAATGTAAAAAGAAAAAAAAAACAACTAAATTATCCATTAATTTTGATAAAAAAGATTGTAGTTTTACCCCATGAGATACACTTAGATCTCGTATCATCGGTACTTAAAACTTTTTTTCCACATCTTGATGCAACACTTCTTTGCACTCTTTAGTGCTTTACTTGAAGCTCTTATATATCAAAGTTTCAGGAAGAAATCTCAAAGTACTGTTGAAATAAGAAAATGGAGAATTATGTTTTGGGGGTAGATGAGCTCCCAAATTAACAAAAGGTCCATGTAACTCTTCAAATTGAGCCCAAGACCCAATGAAAATATGGAAATTGAGTTGAAGGATATCATCCTTCAATATTTTCAAAAATGCCCTTTGATGATTTTGAGAAAAAAAAAATTAATATTTTTGAAAAATACTTTTATTTAATTTAATATTTTAAAAAAATATTTTTATGTAATTTAATATTTTTTAAAATACTTTTTATTTAATTTAATATTTTTTTTAAAAAAATATTTAATTTAATATTTTAAAAAATTAATTTAATATTTTTTTAAATACTTTAATTTAATATTTTTGAAAAAAAATTATTTAATTTAATATTTTTGAAAACTACTTTTATTTAATTTAGTATTTTTGAAAAAAAATTTATTGAAAAAAAATTATTTAACTTAATTTTATAAAATATTTTATATGTGTTCTTAAAGGGTATATTTGTCCGTTACTATTTCATATCCTTCAACTCAATTTAAAGAATTATATGGACCTTTTGTTGATTTCGCGGCCCATCTACCCCCAAAAAGATAATTCTCCCATAAAAAAATTACTCTAAAATATATCTTGAAAGTTTAAAAATTGGAAGATTAAGCTTTTGATGATTATATTATCTCAAGGTTTATAAAAGTAATCTTTATTTATATTCATAAAACTCTTTTTACAATCGTGAAAAGATTTTAATACTAAAACATTTGAAAAATCCTTTTCATAATCAAATACCAATTTATAAATAAATAAAATTTTAAAACTTAACAAAAAATTTTAAAATTAAAATATATAATAGAAACAAATTAAGAAATATAAAATTATTTTTATTTTACTTTGTTTTTAAAAATAAAAAATAAAGAATAGGGAAGAATCGGCATGATGAATTTTTAAAAATAATTTTCTGTTTTTAAAAATAAAAAAATTATTTTATTAATCATAGTACGAAATAGGGTCCATGTCTTTCTCAATAATCTCTCTCAACTCTTCTTGAAATTCTCTCTCTTCTGTTTCTTGCCTTCCAAAACCAAGTTAGAGTAAGACAAGCCCAAAAACCAAAGCATTGCATCCAACTAAAATAGCAAAGCCCAAGGCCCAAAACTCATAATTAACCCAAACCGAAAGTCAAAATTAATTTAAAGCCCGTATGAAAATTAAAAGGCAAAGCCCAAAGCAAAGTCCACGAGTCAACCTAATATACAAGGCAAATCTTAATAAAAAGAGGATTAAAAAATTGTAAATAAAATAGGGATCCAAGGACCAATTTTGGGGTATGCGGTTTAGTTTGAAAATATTCTAAGTTACGATTTGGATACTACCTAAATTATAATCCCAATCATTAAAAGTATATTGTGAAATATAAACAATTATAGGAAGGTACAAATATGTGAGATGAAAATATAAACAAAGGCAAAATTATCATGAAGGGTGGTCTAGGAAGATAATGACAGAAAATGTCACTTATCTCAATAATTTTTAGAAGACAATTTTATTTTTAAATGTGTTTTTAATACTATCTATAAATAAATTTGAGACGATGAATAATGTGAGGCTCACACATGATGATAAGTACAATTAATCAATAGTGCATATCTCGTGTCTTCAAAAAGTTTTTCGTTTTTAAACTATCAATCACTATTTAACAAAGTTTTACTTATAAAAGTTAAGAATAAAGGTAATTTTATTATTTACTTGAAATAGATTTGCAAATAATAAGTCCAATTGAATGTTAAAATTTTCATTCAAATAATCTAATAAATTGTACATTATTAATCTAGTTTATTATTTCGTATTAATCATAAATTATTTTGTATTATTACATCAATATGGTATATTTAATAAATTTATCATTTTTTTGTTACTCCTATAGTTACACAGAGTTGGAAAAAAAATGGAAAAGTAAAATATATATTATAAGAAATTAAATTATTTGAAATGTACTTTTTTTTTTCAAAAAGTTTGAGACTTTAGAATCGAGTAAAAAAAACAATTTTCAATGTCTCATTAATAAAAATCACACCCTAATATTATTATGTCGTTTTACATATATAACATACAATTAAAAATGTTATTACCTAATAGAATGAATAATTATTTTTCACAAACCTTCGTCAATTGAATAATATACTAATATTCAATTGAACAATACACAACTATTCAATGGAATAACATGCAATTATTCATTGGGTAATATAGTACGTGAAAAAAATTAAACAAAAATATATTAAATTATGTTGTAATATATTGTAACGTAAATGTATTTGTATTGTAAATATAATGCATTTGTGTCGTACCTATATTTTATTATAAAAGTAATTACTCTAAAAATGTTTATTCATACCTTATTGGTATTAACACATTATATCAATATATTAACATCATGCATATAATACATTAAAATTATTTAATAATTTTTGTATATATATAAACTATAAAGTCTTGTGAATTCAAATTAGTACTTTATGTGGTTTTAGAAATGGTCCATAATATAAGTATGTTATGAGGTATGGTATGGTCATACACAACTATCACATCTATAAAAAAAGTTCAAAATGATCTCGATTAAGTTTTATTATAATGTATTGTTACATAAGTGTATTTATATTGAAATTATAATAAATTTTTGTTATACCTGTATTTTATAATAAAAGTAATAATTTAAGAGATCACTTTTTATACCTCATTAATATTCAACATATCATATATATTAACATCATCCACTCAATACATTAAGAAAAAAAAAATTATATATATATATAAAGAACACTATGCAAAGGAAAAATAATATAATTTTTTTAGAATTATTTTATTATAAAAAAATAAAAAAATATTAAACATTTTGTATCATTTTCTTAATCTTTTTAGATAATCTAAATGAAAAATTAAACATTCCATCTTTCCCGTGATCTCTTTGTTCTTCACTCGTGAAATGCTCAGTATTCGATTCAAAGAATAATGACCAACAAAATGTGACTCCATGCGTCCCATGATTCAAATACTCTCGAGCTGCAAATTTGATATCCATTTTGGAAGTATTATACTATTATCCCCGTTTAATGCACTTGTTTCCACCAACAAGGAAATGTGAACATTAAATCAATCAGAATGGACAATTTAAAAACAAAACAAAATAGAAGGTAAAGTTTGGGTACTTTAATATTTTATGAAATACAATTGACAATAGTTTCAGTTTTTGGAAACAAGAAAAGTGCTTGCAGGATAATTAACTGAAGTAATAATAAAAGTACTTTCCAACTGAACACTTGTCCTGGTTTCATCGCCCATCGGCAGTGGAAGCCGAAGTCATATCGCTGAACTTCTTGTATATGTCCCTTTGTAAAACAGTCGGGTTCTAATCACCAAAATCAGTGAAACAAGGGCTCCAAAAATGGTGCTGACAACCAAAATTATAAAGGATTTCCTATAACACCCAACCTCAAGGCAAGTCAGTTCATTCACGGATGATCTAGTCATACCCCTTTTTGCCAGCTTCTTCAGGGCCTCATTATTGTAAAACATTCCAGTGATCTTCACATTGAGTACATATGTCCCAAGGGGAGTCGCCGGTTGTCCACAATTGAATAATGTAGAGTAGAATTTAGGCCCAAGAGCTCGGAAATGACGGTGAAAAGCATTTGAAATCGATTTTGGAAGTATTATCCCCCTTTAATGCATTTGTTTCCACCAGCAAGGAAATGTGAGCACCAAATCAATCAAAAGGGACAATATAAAAACAAAGCAAAATAGAAGGTAAAGTTTAGGGTACTTTTATTATTTTTTGAAATACAATTGACAATAATTTCGGTTTTTGGAAACAAGAAAAGTGGTTGCAGAATAACTAACTGAAGTAATAATAAAAGTACTTTCCAACTGAACATTTGTCCTAATTTTATCGCCCATCGGTGGTGAAGGCCGAAGCCATATCGGTTTCGGAGGGCTTCGCTTCCTCTCTAAACTTCTTGTATACGTCCCTTTGTAAAACAGTTGGGTTCTAATCACCAAAATCAGTGAAACAAGGGCTCCAAAAAAGGTGCCGACAACCAAAATTATAAAGGATTTCCTATAACACCCAACCTCAAGGCAAGTCAGTTCATTCATGGATGATCTAGTCATACCCCTTTTTGCCAGCTCCTTCAAGGCCTCATTATCGTAAAACATTCTAGTGATCTTCACATTGAGTACATATGTCCCAAGGAGAGCCGCCAGTTGTCCACAATTGAACAATGTAGAGTAGAATTTAGGCCAAAGAGCTCGAAAATGATGGTGAAAAGATGCAAATTTGATATCGATTTTGGAAGTATTATCCCTCCTTTAATGCACTTGTTTCCACCAAGGAAATGTGAGCACCAAATCAATCAGAAGGGACAATTTAAAAACAAAGCAAAATAGAAGGTAAAGTTTGGGGTACTTTTATTATTTTCTGAAATACAATTGACAATAATTTTGGTTTTTGGAAACAAGAAAAGTGCTTGTAGAATAACTAACTTAAGAGCCTGTTTGGCAGTGATTCTAATAAAAACGTTTTTCTTAAAAGTGTTTCCTTTTGTAGTGTTTCATTGGAAAACACTTTTTTGAGAATCATAAAAAATTATTTTCAAGTGTTTTTGATAATATATTGTATAAGTATAAAAACACTTTTGATATTAATAAATTACCAAAAAGGACATATATACATTTATATTGTTAAAAAAACTAAAAATAATCTTTTTTTTTTATGATTTAAATAAATTTTTTACAAGAAGAATTAGATTAATAAATAAATATCAATCATGATATAACAAATTATTTGATTATATATTAGTTTAAAATTAATAATTTTTTTATCACTATAATAAAATTTTAAAAAATATTTATAAAAAACATCTAAATCAATAAAAAAGAACATTGAATAAAAGATAATTTTCAAAATAAAACAATATATGATTTCCTATTAATTTCTATAAAAAAAAACTTTTCTAATTAAAAGTAAATAAGAAGACAAATGTTTTCATAGCAAAAAAAGGGGAACATATCCTATAGAAATAATGAATCTAAAAAAAAATGTTAAATGACTAAGATGAAATATAAAAAAAGAATAAAGGAACTACACATTAATAAAATGAAAAACAATACTAGATTTTATAAGAAGTTTACCATCAAAGCTCATCTAATAGTCACAATTTTTAGAGAAAGAAATAATAAAAAGTATCAAAAAATGGAATAATGACTTTTCAATTCACACATAAAGCAAACCAACATCTCTTCCCTCCCCTTAACCTAACAACTAAACAATATTAGGTAACAAAAATATGTTTCCATATAAGAACAAGAAACAACTCCAACCCTTAAACATGTTTATGTTTAAGGTTTAAGCCATGCAATCTGATCAATTGGGTCTTCTAATGCAACAAACATCTTTCTATTTTCCTTGACAACCATGATATCTGTGGCTTTCATATATAACTCAACGTCATTCTTCACTTCAGGCATGTCACGTATGATTTTCATCACTTCAACAATGCTACAACCTGGCTTATCTCCTCTAGATGAGATAGAAGACCTATTCTCCACAACACTACAAATGCGCTCTAACTGAATAGCCGCAAGCTCAGATTTGGTTTCATCTCTTTTCCTCTTTCTTCTTCTTTCATTCTTTTTTTCCATAGAAGGTTGAGTAGTAGTCAAAATTATGGGAGATAGTATTAAGTGACGGATTGCAACTACAATCATCTTGGACTTCTATTATATTATCTTCGTGTTCCCCCACCTTAGATGAATCATCAACATCTTGTCCTACAAAGCCTTGTGATGGTGCCCAAGCTCTTTCACCAGTAGCAACAATATCTTTGAAAAGTAGGTCTAATTGCTCAACATTTTTCAAGCCTTTTGTTTTAAACTTTATTGCTTCAGGATTCTCCTGCAAGAGTATTTAATTTATCATATTTCATAACCAATATATAAATTAATCAAATAATTTTAATGAATAAACAAAACATACCTTCAATTTCTTATCCCATCATTCATTGCTTGCATTGATGGTTTGTCTCATAGGATCCCACCCAAGCCTAGTCTCTTTCTCAATCAAGGTATTCCAAAGTTGCCAATCCTTTTTAAGCGAACTCCATTTATTCTTAAGTTGCCTATATTGATAGTTTCTTCCAATCAAATTGTTGAAGGCTTTTATCACATTTTTCCATCCCAACTTGCTAAAGTGACTATTTAGTCTATTTCCAGCCAGAGTCTCAGCCACACAAACTTTGACAAAAGCATCCATTGTAATATCATCCCAATAAGCCTTGCTTTGTTTTTCACTTTCTTCACCACTTGGTTGTTGTAATGGTTGAACTTTATTGCTAGACATCCTCTATTTAAATATATATATATATATATATATATATATATATAATTTTCAAACAAAGAATCACACAATTAAAATGAAGAATAAAGAAAGAATTAAGGAACAAAACATCAAGAATATATGGTTATCTAGTGTAAACAATGCTTGGTATGATTAAATTTTTTAAGTGTAAACTCGGTATTGAGCATCATATAGGCAAATTTGAATATTGAAAGTAACAGAAGCAATACGGATGTTATCTAAATTTTTCAAATTTTTTATATGGTGTGTATTGTAGCTAAAATAAATCCCAAATATATACTACTCATTATATGGTGTGTCAATCTCAAATAACACAAAGCCCCCTCTTTTGCACTCAATCTCAAATACCTAAATAATAGTTACACAATCATGTTCATGTCAAAAATACAAAGCAGGGCCCTGTATTTTCCAGGAATATGGAAAGAGAATCTGTAACTGTAAGAAAAAAGAGTGATTTTGGAAATAAAGATGAAATTTGGTGATGAAACTAGGGCAATCTCTTTGGGGTTTCTTATTTCAACACCACACCCTTTAGAGGCAAATATCTAACTCAAAAGAAAATCAAAACTGAAAGGAGAAAAATCTAGCGTTTTCTTGAATTTTGATGAGAAAATTTAACAAGGACAGGGTAATCTTCCATTGCTGGTATGGATTCACCAAACTGTCACTTCTGTATGTATATATCAGACCCATTTCTCTACTTCAACACCTTATACAGAATGTTTTTGTAAGCTTTTCTCAATAGTTAACCTTTTCAACAATTATGTTTTCTAGTCTTTTCAAGACATCCAAACACTTAAACCGGCTATAACCAACAACAGACAGAAAACCCAAAAACCAAAAGAGAAAAAAAAAAATTCAAACTTCTAACAACAAACACACTATTGGATTAACATCACCGGGCATGATCAACCCACATGGTTTACAGATATGTGAACCAAAAACCCTAAACAGAGCAATTGCGTATGTGAACCAGAATAGAGAATGAGAGTTTTAGAGAGAGAAATACCAGGAAATGAGACTCGACTGCTGTACTGATTTACCATTTCATTTTCTCATACTTTCCTCCTAACCAAACAATCCTAAAACTCAAACCCTAACTAACATTTCAAGACAATCAGACATTAAAAACAAGGAAAAGAAAAACAAGAAAAGAACAAGGGGTTACCTTCGATCAAATCAATGACGTCGAACGAAAGTGTAGCGCCTTTTCTACTGTGTAGTCTCAGGTGGAGAGCAATGGAGGAGAATGAAGGAGAGAGGTATGAGTGAAAGGGAAGGTGAGGTATCGGGAATCACTTGGGGGCATTTTTGAAATATTTTAAAATTTTGAAGTGTTTTTTTTTAAAAAACACCTGTCAAGTGATTCTCTAAAAATCAATTTTAAGAGTTTTTCCAGATTTTCAGAAGTGTTTTTTAAAATTTACCAAACACCTTATTTTCATCCCAAAAACACTTAAAAGTGTTTTTAAGGGTAGAAACACTTTTGAAAATCACTGTCAAACGGGCTCGAAGTAATAATAAAAGTACTTTCCAATTGAACACTTGTGCGTGCTTGAGTGTCGTTCATGTGTCCTAGGCACACCCAAGGTCATGCCATGGTGCCCCCTTGAGTCACCTATCCCCTTAAAGAGCAATATAGAGCATTCTTAAAATGTCTGGAGAAGACATCATACTTGCTTGAGGAGACATAATGAAATATTTAAATAATTAGAAATTATATTCCAAAATAAACCTCATCCTCCATATGCACCAACTCCCTAGCTCACATATGTCTGGTGTGCACGCGGTGTGGCGTGGTATGCGTGCAGTGCTTGCTTGGTGCACACGCGGTGCGCACGCGATGCCTATCTGGGGCGCACGCGGTGCCTGTTTGGGACGCATGCGGTGTCTGTCATTATGAAACTTGTTTTGTTCTTAATAAAATTTAAAATTAGACTAAAATTAAAAACAAAAAAAAAAAACAAAAAAACAAATTAAATAATATTTTAAAAATATTTATTATAATTATTTTTGTTTTAAATAGTAAATTTAAATAACAAATTATACTATCCTTATATATAATAATTGTAAGGGTTAAAATCCAAATTTTCATTTAAATTTTAAATGTCAATAACTACAAGAAATATGAGGTCCGTGCATAATAAATGTTTTGATAAAACAAGTGAATTGTTTTAAATGTTTTGAATTTTAAAAGTTTTTAATTGAAGAACATTTTTTATATTTAAACTTATTACTATCCTCTCTAAAAATTATAAAAAGAGATCACCCTTTCTGGTTATTATCACACACAACCCATCCTTCCTTTTCATTATCATGTGCAATCCACACTATATGGTAATACTTTGTTAAAGATTTATAGGTAAGTGTTTATAATGGTTGATCGGGGAAAATTTATTTTTGAAATTGGAAATGATTATGCTTATTTTAAGAGGATAAATACGAGACCCGATAAAAATTTGATGATGATGAGTGAGAATAATGATAGAATCTTGGATAAGGTGAAAGTTTTTACCAAAAATGATTTAGGGATTTATTCGGGTATGTATATATTCAAAGATATTAGAAATATCATGACTTACACATCAAGGGTGTTTAATAAACAACATCTAACATATTACATTAAAATAATACATACTTATATAACTATATTAACAATAACTTTAAATCAATTATTACATTCTCCTTTATGTTTTATTTGAAACTATACCAAAAAGGAAATTTTAGAATTCTTTTGAAAGAGAATTCCTATAAATCAATCAAATCAAGTTGTTTACTTAGGATTATAATTTTATATTATTAAAAAATTGAAAATAAATAAAAATAATTAACACAATGTATATATAAAGAGAATTAAATAACTTCTTATATTGTAGCTTTCATTAAAAGTATTATGAATCAATTAAATAAAATTTATTTAGAACTTGAATTTTACTATGTTAAAAAATTGTTAATATAAAAATAATATTGTGATATAAACATAATAATACCAAAATTCAAAAATAAATATTTTATTTTAGTATTTTTCAAGACCAAAAATATCTCATGAATATCCCTAAAATCAAGTAAACGCTACTAAATATCTCATCACAATTAAACAAATTGCTCTCAACAAATTAATAATTGATTTTGCAAAACATCTCTTCACAATAGACTATTCAAAACTCAATTAATGACATGAATTGACGTGACTCAAAAACTAAAGGGAAAAAAAATAATTTAGATTACCGAGCCTGATTTTGAGTTCAGATTTTTTTTTCTTTTCCAATTGTAAAAATAATTCGCTTACAATTTTGTTAAAAGAGCTTTAAATTTTTAATTTTATTATATTTTAAAATAAAATATCTTTCAATAAATCAATAGGAAGCTAACATCAATCAATTAGGTTATGCTTAGTTTCTGTTCTCAAAAATAGGTCTTTCTTCATGAGAATCAAAAAATATGAGAACAAATTTTGTTGTTAATTATTAGAAAAACATGATGTTGCTTGAGAGTATATTTTAATTATTTTTAAGTTCCAAAACAGAACCTTGACTGTACATCAATAATGTGAAGCCTCCGTTCTTACAAATATTTGACCATCAGTGACCCAAGCAAAATTTCTAATGGATTGAGTCCATAAAGAAAGCCCAGCAGGTCCATATGGAAATCGGAAAAACCGAATGATGGGTGGGGTTTGGATGGGCCATGGCACATATGCAAAGCCCAATTTTATCAATAGGTAAATAGGAAGAAAAGTTGAAAAAAGAGGAGTAGAATGGGCCTGGCCTCAACATGAAAAATGGGTTGTTTTATTTTTTTATTTTTAGTTTTTGCCAATAATCAAATAAAAGAAAGTTTTCTATATATTATTTAAACATTTTGAATCCTTTACTTAATTTCTATTTTTAGGTTTGATTTAAAATAAAAGTAAAAATAAAAATATTAAAATTTTCAATAAGTATTTTTTTTTACCTCTTTTTTTCTTTCCCATAAAACTATTATCCAAATAGCATATTTTCTTCAACTTTTCATTTTATAGGTGAAATTTTTATTTCATTATGGATTCTTTTAGGTTCATCTGTTTCTATGGAAGTTTTCCTTTGGTTCATTTGTTTTTTTTTTCTAATAAATTTTTGTCTATTTTGTGAAATGATCAAAGAAAAGTGGCAAGAAATTTGTAATTTTAAGATTTAATGAAATATTTACTATTTTATATTAAACTATACATTATATTAGATTATGTTATTTAATTTTTTTGTAAATCCAAATATTTACCAATTTAAAATTAAAATGTATAATATGTTATTTATTTTTTTCATAAATTTAATATTAGTTCATTGTGATTGATATGTGTTAGTAATTCACGAAATAACATAGATATTTTTTTCAAGAAGATATTATCGTTTTTTTTATATTTGTTTAATTCTAACAATAAGTTTTTTTTTAAAAAAAAATTTAATTAGATACCAAAATATTTATGCTTAATTCATCATTATTGTTTTTTAATACTTGTTTAATTCTAATAATAAATTTTTTTATCTTTTAAAATTTTAATTAAATGCCAAAATATTCATGCTTAATTCATATAATAAGCATATATTTTAATTCCATTATTATTTTAGATTTTAGAGAATAAGACTTATTGGGTAATTTAAAGAAAAATTAAGGACGAAAAAATTTATGTTCGCACTGTAGAGCCCTCTAGTAGAAGAGGACTCTTCAAAAATTAGCGTATGCCACTAAATGTGGAGAGCACACGGTATTCTTTAGTAAAAGGCGAAAGAATAGTTCGCTTTGTGCCCACCACGTGGCTGCGTGGTTAGAAAGATTGGGTTAGAACATGTTATATAGGAATATGATAATGGAGTGAATTCTACTAATGTTCGATGTGGGATTCTCCTTTCTCTTAAGAGCCACAGGCCAGAAGAAATGCTATTGGGCCTACATGACCAAGCCCATTTTATGTTTGCTTTCAAATAATTGAGATCGATATGAGATTGAAGCTAAGGGCCAGTCATCTATCAAAGGCACTCTCCAAATCAGGATTCCTCACCTACTTTATCAAGTGTCACATTCAAATATATCATTGGGACGGTGTTTGTGGGTTCTTTTGGCTTTAAATTTACATTAAATTCCAAAGCCAATACATTGAATTTGTGGAAATTGTAGCAATCTGGCTTTCATGGGGCCTATACCCAATTCAATGTTGATTTGCTTTTCCAAGGAAACACACCTTGTTTAACGTCTAAAATCAGCTCAATTGAATGTTGAAGGGTTTCTGAGTCAGCCATGAAAGCTTCTTTCAAAACTTAATTAATGACGTGAATAATCGGGCTTGATGCGAACATGACGCCAAACCTAAAAATAATTAAGATTACTGATCCCGATTTTGAGTATTGGTTTATTTTCCAATTATAAAATAATTCACTTCCAATATTGTTAAAAGAGTTTAAAATCTTAATTCTGTTATTTTTAAAATAAAATATGTTTCAATAAATCAATATTCAGCTAATATCAATAAATTAGGTTATGTTTAGGAAATGTTTTTAAAACTAGTATTAATTTTCGAGAAAAAAAATCTGAAAACATTTTTTATTATCAATTGTTTGTAAAACAGGTTTTTGAAAATTGTTATGAAAATATAATGTTGTATGAGAGTATTTTTTAAAACTTTTTTAATCATTTTTATTTTTTTTAAGAAGTTGTTTTAAAAATAATTATATAAAAAAATGATAAAAAAATAAAAAATAAAACACTATAAATAAAAGTTATTTCTAATAAACATTTGAAAAAAAAAAACCAAGTTAAAAATATTTCCAATTTACAAATCTTCTTTTGTTTTAGAAACATTAGAGAAACGTTTTCTAAAATTATTTTCAAAAACATTTCCAAATAGAATCCGTGACTGTCCAGAACTGGTATCAAGCCTCAATTCTTGAAAGCATTCGGCCATCAGTGACCCAAGCAAAATTTCTAATGGAATGGGTCCATGTAGAAATAGACGTTAAAAAATGTGTTACCCAGTGGGTCCATATGGATGGGCTGGGCTTGGATGGGCCATCGGCGCACATAAGCAAAACACATTTTTACCAATTGATAAATGGGAAGAACACTTGAAAAAAGAGTAGAATAAGTCTGACTTCAACAAGAAAAATGATTTCTTTTTTAAAAATAAAATTCTTTGGAAATTTAATATTTTTCTTTTTTTTTTTTCTTTTTATATATATTTAAATATATTTTTTTTCCTTTACTTACTTTCTATATTTATAATATTTTCTTATCCTATATCACGGTTGAACCATTCTTGATTCAAATAAAAGTTAAAAATAAAATAAAATAAAATATTTCATAGTTTTTTTACCTCTTTGTTCTTTCCCATAAAACTATCATCCAAATACACGCCCATTGTACTTTTTATCATGGCATATCTTCTTCAACTTTTCATTAGCGAATTTTTTTTTTTTAATATTTACACTATTTCCACGAAAGTTTTAACATGGAGATCTAATAATTTAAATGAGAGTACACGAAGTTTTGACATGATTCAACTAGCGATACTTATATTTACGAATGAGAAAAAATCATTATACTATTAATTTCCTAAATCATTCTATATTTTTTCACTTCTTGTATCTACATTTCACTGATCTATAATATTTATAAATATATTTTTAATACTTTTATATTTTGTATTCTCTTTGACATTTTTAGAAATTTTTATCCTTACCTTTAATACCAATTTACCTTCAACTAAAATTCATTTTGTCTAAACTTTATTCTCTTTTAACTCTTCTAGAAATCGTCATCCATAGTTTTTAATACCAATTTCTTATTTTAACGGAAACTTTAATACAAACAATATTAATTCAAGAACATAAGAATAAAACAATTCACATAAAAAGTACATGAGATTTTGAGTGATTTGGTCAATCATTGAGTCAATCGTTATTTCTTACATCTCTATACACCTCGTGTAATCTTTATATACAATATTTTTTGTAATACTAATCAATAATTTGATACACTTTCCCACCATGTATTTATTATTTTTTTTAACAACTTTTATTTCTGTTTTGTGAAATGATTAAAGAAAAGTGACGTAAATTTGGTAATTTTGAGATTTAATGAAATATTTACTATTTTATATTAAAATATACACTTAGTTAATTTTTTATAAAACCAAAACATCTACCGATTTAAAATTAAAATGTATGATTGTTCTATATTATGTTATTTAAGTTATAATTTATTTAATATTAGCTCAGTGTGATTGATATTGTGTCACTCATTCACGCAATACTAACATAGACATTTTTCACAAAAGATATTTTTTTTTTTTTGTAAAATTAAAAATTGATATTGTGTTTGTAATTCACGAAATACTAACATAGATATTTTTTTCATTGAAGATATTATTGCTTTTTTTATATCTTTTAATTTTAATTAATTATCAAATAATTTATGCTTAATTATAATAATAAAACAAGCCTATAATATGAATGAATTAAAGACTTAAATATTAAGATACTAAAAAAGTGTGTTTGATAGTAATTTTATGACGTGTTTCTAATATTTTTAACACTTAAAAATTTTTATCTTTCAAGTATTAAAAATATTAGAAACACTTTCTAGAATCACTGTTTATAACGTGTTTGACAATGATTTTAGAAAATGTTTTTAGATATTTTAAGACTTAAAAAATTTTAGCTTATAAGTATTAAAAAAATTAGAAACACTTCCTAAAATCACTACCAAACGTTATCGAATATGTGTTTGACAGTGATTTTGAAAAGTATTTTTAACCTTTTTAATACTTTAAAATATTTATTTTTCAATCATTGAAAATGGTATAAACACTTCCAAAATCACTAAAAACACACTCAAATTATCAAGTTTACCCTATATTTTATAAATTGTATCATATACATGTATTAAAGATAAAAATTATAAAGTTTATCCTATATTTTATTAATTGTGTCATGTACTTGTATTAAAAATAATAACTGTTATCCTTAATACGGTGGAGTCTATTTTAATTCTCAAAATTTGCTAATGGCATGGTGATTTAATGAAAAATTAAGGACTAATGATACATTAAATCATGGTGATTTAATGAAAAATAAAGGACTAATGATACAATATTAATGTAGTAAATATTCATATAATTTCTGCTAAAAAGGGGGCCAAAATAAAAATTTTATAATTGCATTGTAGAGCCCTCAAGATTAGAAGAGGGCTCTTAAAAAATTAGCGTATGCCACTTAGTGTGGAGAGCACACGGTATTCTTTAGTAAAAGGCGAAAGAATAGTTCGCTTTGTGCTCACCACGTGACTGCGTGCTAAAGACGAATGATTACAAGATATTATATAGAAATATCATAGTGGTGTGAATTCTACTAACATTCGATGTGGGACTCTCCTTTTTCTTAAGACACACAGGCCAGAAGTAATTCTATTGGGCCTACATGACCAAGCCCATTTTATGTTTGCTTTCAAATAATTGAGATAGGGATGGCATTGAAGCTCAGGACCAAATCAGGATTCCTCACCCACTTTGATAAGCGTCACGTTCAAGTATATAATTGGGATGGTGTTTTGGTTTCTTTTGCCTTTGAATTTACATTCAATTCCAAAGCCAATCCGGCTCTGATGGGGCTTACTGCTTACACCCAATTCAACATTGACTTGCTTTTCCAAAAGAAAGACACCTTGTTTAACATGTAAAATCAGCTTGATTGAATGTTGAAAGGTTTCCGAGTCCGCCATGAAAGCTTCTTTCAAAAATAGCTTCATACATGAATTTTTAAAAGCATGAAACTTTTTGTAAAAAACTAATTTGTAGAATCTGACCAATGGTTTATAAACCTTTTGTTTAGGAATTTCAAGAAAAGAAGTAAAGGTTTTATTGGCACCCATTAATTTCCATGGAGATTAAATCGTGAAAGCATCCCTGATGAATTAAAACCATTTTTGTAGTGAACTTGATCAAAATGCTTTTAGTTAGTAACATTTTTTGAAAGTGATTTTTGAAGAATTATCTACCAAAGCCCATTTTTACCAATGGGTAAATGGGAAGAACATTTGAAAAAAGAGAAGTAGAATGGGCCTGGCCTTAACATGAAAAATGGGATTATACTAACCGTGAGTATTAAAGGTATATAATATATATTTAAATATTAAATGTATATAATTTGTCAATTTACATTTAAAATGTTATATTATATACATTTAAATATCCATTTTAAAAAAAGAAAAGAAATATATAGTTGTAAAAGGTTAAAATATATAATAAAATAAAATAAATAAATTTAATAACGGTTGTTAGTATTAAATTATTTTTTTCATATAATATTATTTAAAAAATATTAAAATATAATAATTATAAGTAGAATATTATCCGAAATTATGAATTTATCTTATATAATATGTAAATTTACATTTAAAATGTTACATTATATACATTTAAATATCCATTTTAAAAAGAAAATAAAGATATAGTAATAGATAATGCACCATAATATTAGTAAAATAGATTTACAAAATACATATTATATATCAATTATTATCATAAAGTTTATTGATGATGATACTTCTTTGTTAATGTTTTGAATATGTTTGATAATGGACGGTTATACCACAGTGTTGTGTTATACTAGGAGTGAAATTATTGATTGTGGATTTGGGGTAATGTTATAATGGTCCTCCTAAGAAAGGTGTTTCAATCAATAGTATAATAACATTTGATGAGTTAGAAACAAAATTGTGTCATGCTTTGAAGGAAACTGCCAAGCTACAAATGCTTTATCGTCCACAGATATTTATAAGCGAAAAGACTAGCGTCGCATCACTGAACAATTGGACATGTAAAAAATAATTGAAGATTTCAAACTTACATTAGAAAATTGATGCTTCTTCCTCATAGAAGTGTACAAGGTGGGGAAGACCGGATGGGCACAATAACAGAAGGCATATAAGCTAATAGCAGTGGGGATTCCCTGCCAATTTAGACTTGTTCCCTTCTCATCAAATCCAACTCCATCAAAGGCCCCGGTCCATAGAATTGAGCCAAGAATGATGATACAAGCTAAAACACCGATGGCTGATATACAAGAAAGAATATTGAGGTTGTTCACCAAGACAGAAGGCAAAATAACAAGGCCCACAATGATTATGAAGCTTCGTCTCCCATCAATCACTAATCCCCAAATCTCAAGCCCCATGTTCGGAAACAGATTATGTAGATTATCCCCTTCGAGGATTAGAAAGCCTGTTGCAACCAAGTAGAGCTCGGTATACATGAAAACAGATACGAGTAATCTTTCCTTCTTCCCAAATGCTCGCTCGCCAACATCAGGGTAAGTTCGGATATTTGGATGGGCATCCATACATCTTCTGAGTAGCAAGCCTGTGTAGAAAGTTGCAGTGGCGATAACAAGTAGAAGAACCAAGCTCAACCACCCTCCCGATGAAAGGGCATATGGGATGGAAAGGATCCCAACTCCTGATCATAAAGCATAGTTAAAGAATTTGGTGTTCAGTTCCTTAGTCACAAACAGATCATATTTCAGAGATAAGAGAGTGGCATCAGAAAAAGATAAACCTGATAAAGCATTGAGTCCATTGAAACAGGTCTTGAAGAAAGAGGTAGAGCCCACATGCAAGGGGGGCAAGGTGAGAGTGAACCCATCACGCTGTTCAGCCTCCATGTCTCAAAAGAGAGAGAGAGAGAGAGAGAGAGAGGAAGAGACAGAGTCGGAAGAAGACTACTATGAAGCTTGAAGAGAGGTGAGAGGTTTACCCTATATATATAGGAAAGATCGAGGAAAGGTGAGAGGCTTACCCTACATAGGCAACGATCAAGGAAAGTGGGTGGTGCAAGCAAGGTTCTCCTCAATATTCAGGCCAGTACAATTATTTTTCCTTTATATATAACCCTGCGAATTGAAAGATTCTGCAAGGTGTTTGACTTAAAAAGGAAGAGAATATTTTATATATAACCCTGCGAATTGAAAGGTTCTGCTAAGGTGTTTGACTTACAAAGGAAAGGAGAATAATAATGTTGAGTTTTGGGTCAAAATGGCCATTTTTCAAACTTAACGTTCAAAATGGGCTCATTTTCAAACTATTGTTCAAAATAGCCTCTTTGGTGCCACATAGGCGCCATGTCATTAAATTTTATTTTTTTTCGTCATTATAATGAAAGCCGCAGTTGGGAAACGCAGCTTCATTTTTGTACTAAAGCCACAATTGGGAAACGCGGCTTCATTTTTGTACTAAAGCCGCAGTTGGCAAATGCGGCTTCATTTTTGCACTAAAGTCACAGTTGCCAAACACGACTTCATTTTTGTACTAAAGTCGCAGTTGCCAAACGCAGCTTCATTTTTTAACTAAAGTCGCGGTTGGCAACTGCGACTTTAGTTAATTTTTATTTAAATTTAAAATTTAATTAAAAAATTATTAAATTACAATTTATGAATGAAATTTAAAAATATACTTAAATAATAAATTATTTATATTTAAATTTAAAATTCTAGTATTACTTCAACAAACATAAATTGATAAATAGAAAATATTATAAATGAATGTTTTATTTATTAATAAATTAATAATCTTAAAATAATAAATTTATATAACATATAAATAATATATAAAATTGTATAATTTATTAATTTAAGATATTTAATTTGTTAATTTTTAAGATATTAATTTATTTGTATTATGATAAATTTATCTTTATCGAAATAATAGTATAGTAGTTGATAACTAAGATTTCAATTATAATTTTTTTTTTACTTTCAAATTTAATTAAAAACTATTAAATTACAATTTATGATTGAAATTTAAAAAATATACTTAAATAATAAATTATTTATATTTAAACTTAAAAATCTAATATTATTTCAACAAACATAAATTGATAAATAGAAGATATTATAAATGAATATTTGATTTATTAATAAATTAATAATCTTAAAATAATAAACTTATATAACATATAAATAATAGATAAAATTGTATAATTTATTAATTTAAGATATTTAATTTGTTAATTTTTAAGATATTAATTTATTTATATTATGATAAATTTATCTTTATCGAAATAATAGTATAGTAGTTGATAACTGAGATTTTAATTATAATTTTTTTTTTTTACTTTCCAATTTAATTAAAAACTATTAAATCACAATTTATGATTGAAATTTAAAAAATATACTTAAATAATAAATTATTTATATTTAAACTTAAAAATCTAGTATTACTTCAACAAACATAAATTAATAAATAGAATATATTACAAATGAATGTTTTATTTATTAATAAATTAATAATCTTAAAATAATAAATGTATATAACATATAAATAATTATGGGAGATCGATACCCCCTATAGATTCTGACCTTCACTTCATAGATCGACGTGGTCGACCTCAGTTTGATTGGAGGTTGTATCATGAGCACTACGTGGCATTATGGGAGGCTAGGGAGGACCACATTGTCACTGCGGAGCCTATAGGGCCTCATATGGACTACCATGCTCTGTACATGACATGGTATCGTCGTATTACACGTCGTTTTATTACACCTATGAGTGATTTTGGACCTATGCGGTACCAGGCTACTGCTTTATCTGCCCACTTATTGGTTCGTATCACTTTAATATTATGTACATATTCTGTATAATATTTATTCCAACAAATAATTATATATCATTTTATGTGACAGATTGAGACTATGTCATCTATCATATCTCGAGGAGGTCATGCATTAGAGGACTCTGATACTGATGCTTGCCGCACTGGTATTGTTGATATTATTCGTATGACCACTGATGTTATGTGCATTATTCGGGAGGATTATCGTCTCCCACATGTAGAGCATGGAGGAGATAGGTCACCAGCTCAATCGACAGTTGCTCGACCACCACTTGTTCGAGGTCAGTCGACATCTCGAGGGAAATGTAGATATAGTAGTTGTCAGCCCATCACATCGTCAGTATCAGCATCATTACAACCCCCTACCTTTTTATCCTCACGATTAGTACAGTCACTCATCTCTTTAGACGTACCATCAGTGCAACCCCTTACCTCTTCAGACCCACCATCAGTACAACCCCCTACCTCTTTAGACCTACCTCCATTACAACCTCCTACCTCTTCAGACCCATCATTAGTGCAGATTGACACATCTACTCAGCTAGATTTACCGCCAGTCATTCCGAGGGGTAGGCGGGGCCTACGTCAACCTAGATTGCTACCTCCACCACCACCTCTATTTCCAGCTCTAGCCCCATCATAGACAGATGTTCTTCATGTGTCACATGTAGTACCTGCTACAGTTAGAGAGGGGCGTCCAAAAAGGAAGAGAGTACCAGTTACACATAGGTTCTCTTCTTGTGGAGGCATGTGAGATTATATATGTTTTTTATTTTCCACTATATTAATGTTTAGTGGATATTTTTTGTGACTTTAATTAAACTATTAAAAATTACATTTTGTAGTAGACTTTTTGTAATTAATTTCATTAACTAATTTTGTAAAAAAATCTATATATGACAACTACGGCTTAAGAGTATGTTATTATTTTGTTAAAGATAAATTTGTCATAATACAAATAAATTAATATCTTAAAAATTAAAAAATTAAATATCTTAAATTAATAAATTATACAATTTTATATATTATTTATATGTTATATAAATTTATTATTTTATGATTATTAATTTATTAATAAATAAAACATTCATTTATAATATCTTCTATTTATTAATTTATGTTTGTTGAAGTAATATTAGATTTTTAAGTTTAAATATAAATAATTTATTATTTAAGTATATTTTTTAAATTTCAATCATAAATTGTGATTTAATAGTTTTTAATTAAATTGGAAAGTTAAAAAAAAAAATATTATAATTGAAATATCAGTTATCAACTACTATACTATTATTTCGATAAAGATAAATTTATCATAATATAAATAAATTAATATCTTAAAAATAAACAAATTAAATATCTTAAATTAATAAATTATACAATTTTATATATTATTTATATGTTATATAAATTTATTATTTTAAGATTATTAATTTATTAATAAATAAAACATTCATTTATAATATCTTCTATTTATCAATTTATGTTTGTTGAAGTAATACTAGAATTTTAAATTTGAATATAAATAATTTATTATTTAAGTATATTTTTAAATTTCATTCATAAATTGTAATTTAATAATTTTTTAATTAAATTTTAAATTTAAATAAAAATTAACTAAAGCCGCAGTTGCCAACCGCGGCTTTAGTTAAAAAATGAAGTCGCGTTTGGTAATTACGGCTTTAGTACAAAAATGAAGTCGCGTTTGCCAACTGCGGTTTTAGTGCAAAAATGAAGCCGCGTTTGCCAACTGCGGCTTTAGTGCAAAAATGAAGCCGCATTTGCCAACTACGGCTTTAGTACAAAAATGAAACCGCGTTTCCCAACTGCGGTTTTAGTACAAAAATAAAGTCGCGTTTCCCAACTGTGGCTTTCACTATAATGACGAAAAAAATATATTTTGTAATGACGTGGCGCCTACGTGGCATCAAAGAGGCCATTTTGAACAATAGTTTGAAAATGAGCCCGTTTTGAACGTTAAGTTTCAAAAATGGGCCATTTTGACCCAAAACTCAATAATGTTTTATTCAATACATCTTCATCGCACGCAATATGGTACAATAATTTAGGGTCAATTTTGAAAACTATCAACCATGATCATTACATGCAGTGCGCACAAGCGTGCCAATGACCCTCTAAAAGGTACATATATGCAAAAGAAATAAAAATAAATCCTCTATCTAAATGTACAATTTGCGGTTGAATAAGGTTCCCTATCTAAGTGTACAATTTCCAATAAATGTTTTGAATTCAACAAATACATAGGAGTTTATAGGATTTTTTTATAAGAGTATGGTAATTTTAAAAAATAATTCTTAAATTATCATAATAGAAAAAATAATTTCAAATTTACAGTAGTTTTTGCTAGATAGGAAGAAAAGAATATTTGTTTTCTTTATGAAGTTGGAAATAGTCTCTTAAAAAGATGATTTCCACAAATAAAAAAATAAAAAAATTA
The DNA here is from genome assembly GCF_030704535.1 of Vitis vinifera. Classification (NCBI taxonomy): domain Eukaryota; kingdom Viridiplantae; phylum Streptophyta; class Magnoliopsida; order Vitales; family Vitaceae; genus Vitis; species Vitis vinifera. The sequence continues at coordinate 21,124,826 of NC_081810.1, read as the reverse complement.
AACAAATTGGAAATCATCTCTTGAAGAAATGATTTAAAAAAATAATAATAATAAGTAAAAATCATCTTTTGAAGGTACTCTTAACAAAAATCCTTGTGAACGGTCAATTCCTCACATAATATTGAATTTTAAACCATAATTTATTTTTTAAATAAAGTTATACTTTATAACTGTAGACCCCTTTGTGGACACGACTCGAGGGGAGTTGAAATTTTTTTCATTTTTGAAGTGAGGGGACCTCTTTCTGGAGGAGGCAAGTTGCGTGGACGTGTGGCAACCACCACCAACTTGCCATGGTGATGGTTGAGAGAGAGACATCTTTGAGCAAGAGATGATGGATGGAATGGGAGCAATTAAGGTAGAGATGAGTGGAATGAGGGAGCTAGGGAAGGGATGCAATTTTGAGGAAGAGATGCATTTTTTTTTTTTAAGGAGTTTTCAGGTTGCTTGGGAAGTTACAAAGAAAAGGTGAGCTCGGGAGTGGTAGGCTGCTTTGAGAGGGGATATTTTTTAGCAAGAAAAAAAAACCAACTGAGAGTGAAAAGTGAGAGTTTGAGCTCTGAAAAAAAAAAAAAAAAAATAACACCAAAAAAAATGAGTGAAGAAGCTTAAGGGGAAAACGGGTTAAGAGGATAAAAAAAAAAAAAAAAACATGAAAGGGAAATAACACAGGTATGGATTATATAAACTGGATTCCTTTATATTTTTTTTTTATGCCATTTTATAATGGTTTCTATGCATGAGGAGATTTTCATTTTGATGTCTGAGTGTGTATATTGGGGATTTTTTTTTTTTTTTTTTTTCTGGAATCTGAGCTTACTTGCACCCACTTCATGCTTGATTTCTAACTGGTTTTCTAAGCTCTGTTTTGAGATTTTATATGCGACACTGGTAGTCATGTTTTGTTCTCTCTTTGAAACCCATTTGAGATTCATTTTGGCCCACTCCTCCACCTTTATTCCCCTATTCATTTAGCTTTTATCTTCTCGTGCACAAGAAGTCTCGCGTGCATGGCCATCCTTCAACCTTCTCATACCCATTTTCTTCATCTATCACCATGCCCCATCATACTCACCACCCTCATCTACCCATATCTTTTATACCCATCCCATTTAATAACCATACTCATCTTCATTTTCTTCATACCATTTTAAAACCCGCATCTCATTCTTCCCTATCCACCCAAGCCCGTTTCTCTCACTTCCATATACCACCCTCCTCTCTCTCGACATTTTCATACCCATTGCCCACCTCCTCACAATCGTGTACACATGGCTAGCCTTCATTTCCACCACACCCATTTCATACCCGCATGCACAGGAATCATGCGTGCATGGCCAGCTCATGTTCTCCTCATACCCATTTTCTCCATTCCCATGCTGCCATCGTCCACATATAGCCATCATCCCTCTCCGTCAGCTTGCCATCCATTGGACCGCAACCTAAAGGTTCTAAAAGTGAGGTAAGGTTCTCAAAAATTCAATTTTCCTAAACTTCGTTTTTTTTTTTAAATTCAATTTTCCAAATTTAATTCTTGAAATAATTTTCTAAAATTGTAATTTTAAATTTAATTTTCCAAAATTCCACAATTCCAAATTTAATTTTCAAAACGCCACCTTCAAATAAATTTTCAAAACTCTGATTTCCGAATTTAATTTCCAATTTTCGGAATTCTAATTTCCATATTTATTTATTTAATCATTATTATTTTCGTTATTATTATTATTTCATTTATTTATTTTTAAAATTCAAATTTCCATCGTTAAGTAATCCTTCAAAATTCCGATTTCCAAATTTAATTTCCAATTTCCGGAATTCCAATTTCCACATTTATTTATTTAATCATTTCGTTATTGTTATTATTATTATTATTATTATTATTGTTACTTTATTTATTTATTTTTAAAATTCCATCTTTTAAGTAATTCTTCAAAGTTCCGATTTCCAATTTCTAAAATTCCAATTTTCACATTTATTTATTTATTATTTTCGTTATTATTATTATTTTATTTTATTTTATTTTTTAAATTTCATCTTTATATAATTATTCAAAATTCCGATTTCTAAATTCAATTTCCAATTTCCAAAATTCCAATTTTCACATTTATTTATTTAATCATTATTATTTTCGTTATTATTGTCATTTTATTTATTTATTTATTTATTCGTTCATTTATTTTTAAAATTCCATCTTTAAATCATTCTTCAAAATTCCGATTTCCAAATTTAATTTTCAATTTCTAAAATTCCAATTTTCACATTTATTTATTTAATCATTATTATTTTCGTTGTTATTATTATTATTTTATTTATTTATTTATTCTTTTATTTTTGAAATTCAATCTTTAAATAATTCTTCAAAATTCCGATTTCCAAATTTAATTTCCAATTTCAAAAATTCAAATTTTCACGCTTATTTATTTAATCATTATTATTTTCGTTATTATCATTATTATATTTATTTATTCATTTATTTATTTTTAAAATGTTCATCTTTAAATAATTTTCAAAATTCTAATTTCTTTCAAATTTTAATTTCCAACATTCTAATTCTTAATTTTCAAAATTCCAATTGTTAAATAATTTTCAAAATTCCAATTTCTTTCAAATTTAATTTCCAAAATTCCAATTCTTAAATTTAATTTTCAAAATCCCAATGTTCAAATAATTTTCAAGACTTCAATTTCCAAATAAATTTCTAAACTCTAGTTTTCTCTCGAATAATTTTAATTTCGCTCTGGTCTTTGAATAACCTTTTGTTTCTTTTTATTTTACATAAGCAAGAATGAATTTTTCATAATTTCGAAATAATGAAATTTATGAGACCAATTCATGTAAGGTAAATTGGGCTTTGGTAGAGGCCTTACATGAGTTTTCTCTTCTAATTGTCGATTGTTATACTTAATGAATGTTGCTTGATTTTAGTCTTGCTATGTGATATGCATGTGATAATTTTATACTTGAGCTAACATTGCTTATTCTGATGCATGATTCACTTTATTATGTGATAATTTCACAGGTATCCATTGATTTCCTAGTCCATTGTCATGTTTGTTTTACCTTATTTAGTAAACCCATTTTTAGGGGCTTAGAGGGGTGTTATGGTCTTTACCGTACCTTCCCAATAGGTAACCTAACCCCAGACCCAGACTCAATTTTTCATAGACCTGTTTTTCCTTCAGATGTCACATTTAGGGTTTTTCTTTCTTATTTGTTTTTCTCTTTAAAAATAAAACAAAAATAAGTGACGACTACAAGTCTTTTTCTAAAAATCATATTTTCACCAAATTAATAAAAAAAAACGAATTTCGCCATCGAGTGAAAACGCATCGGGCAAAATACGGGATCCAGAATAACATTCTCTAAAAAGTTTAAATTCAAAATCAAATCGAAAACTAACACATCATTAAAATATTCTCCCTTTTTCAGCCACAAATATATTTGACTTATCAACCGCAAACACTTTCTTGATGAGAGATACAACTATTAGTCAAAATCAGAATCTCAAATATTTGCCTTTTGAAAGGATTATTACACGCTACGTGTTTCAAAATAATATCTATTTCTATTAGAAAAATGGAAATGAAGGCGGTGCGCGGAACTTCTGTTCTGGGATTTTTTTTTTTAACAGCATGGTCCCGGAGTTGTACAATAAGAACCCTATCATGATTGGATTTGAGCCCAAAGACAGCTGCTATGAGGAAATAAGCAAGAATGAAAATATCGGTAATCACAGATATATCGATACTTCGATTTTACGGATATATCGGAGATATATTGACGGATATTTTAGAAAAAAAATATCGATAAACCTAAAATTGATCAAAATTTATAAAAGTATAAGAAAAACTTCATAAAAATGTAATTAGAAGTATAATGATATTTTTAAATTGTTTTATTAAATAATTTGATATATGTATAATATGATTTATCATATTTGATAATAATATTGTATGTGCTAATAAAAAAAATATAAATTTCATAGGTATATATTTATTATTAAATTATATAAAATATTATTCATAATAATATTTGTGATATTTGATTATAATATGTCTAATTTTAAAATATATTTAATATTAAAATTATAATTCATTTAATTTAATTGTATTAAATGATATAAAATAAATGATGATATATGTATAATTTTTAATACTTAATTAATATATTAATAATATTAAAAAAACTATGAAGAAAATTATCACGATAATTTTTATATTTTTGGTATTCAAATAGATGAAAAAAATTTATTTAATTATAATTAATTTGTTCTTTAAAACATTTTTTTAAAATTACATGATGACCGCACAGGCTTTGCTAAAGAAAATATGATTTTTTAAAATAAGGTATTGTCATGTTTGCTTCACCTTATAATCATTTTTTAAAATAAGATATCCATTGATTTCCTATTCCCATGGATTGAAAAATCGGAAAATGTCGCCGATATTTCGGAGAAATATCGGTTATCGGGCGGCATCGAAACGATAATCGGCACCGATTATCGATTGACGGAAAAATCGGCCAAAAATCGGCAAAATCGCCGATATATCGGCGAAATATCGGTGGAGGACCGAAAAATCGGCGAAACATCGGCGAGTGGAGCCACGCGCGGCGAAGACGGCAGAGGACAGCAAAAAATCGGCGATTAATCGGTAAAATCGGCGATAAATCGCCGATTTTTTCAAAAAATCGGCGATTTTTTGCCGATAAAATCGCGATAAATCGGCGATTTTTTGAAAAAATCGGCGATTTTTTTGAAGATTCCCTGCTTTTGATCTGACGGCCAATTTTGAATTTTTGAGGATCTGATGGCCCAGATTTCACCCGTGTATGTAAAGGCCTCCAACGGTCAGATTTGTGATCCAATGGTGGAAAATCAATCTTGACTTTATCCAAGGGCTATGGAGTGTTTCCAACGGTTATATGAAGATCTAATGGTGAAATTTGAACCAAATTTTGATCCAACGGTTAAAATTAATTTATAACGGCTAGTTTGACCATCCAACGGCTAGTTTGACCAAAAAAATTCCTATAAATACCCACATTCCATTTCATTTCATACATCAAAATTCTTATATGATCTAGCAAAAATTTTTTATTTTGAAAATTTGGTGGTGAAGGGGATTAACTCCAAGTCAAAGGCTAATTAAGGTATGTCTTACCTTTTATAAAATTTATTTTATTATGCATAATTAAATTTTATTTGTTATATATAGTTTAATTGATATTTTCTAATTCATATGGAAATGTAATTGTAATGTTTATCTATTTCATATATGCATAATTCAATTTTAATTTTTATTAGTAATGATTCTTATCAATTTCATGAATATGCAAATTTAATTTATTTTAATTTAATTTAATTCTTATCAAAATTTTATTGTAATGTTTATCTATTTCATATATGCATAATTCATTTTTAATTTTAATTTTTATTAGTAGTGATTCTTATCAATTTCATGAATATGCAAATTTAATTTATTTTAATTCTTATCAAAATTTTATTGTAATGTTTATCTATTTCATATATGCATAATTCAATTTTAATTTCAATTTTTATTAGTTCTTATCAATTTCATGCATATTAAATTTCTTACATGTTTTATCTTTAATAATTTTAAATTTGATATTAGTTTCATAATTCAATTTTAGAAAATGGCTAGTGAAAGCGGTACCATGGGTCGAGATCCTTGTTGGAAATATTGTACACCTATGGAAGGGAACAAAAATGGAACAATATGCAATTACTGTGGGTTGGCAATAAAGAGTGGTGGGATTACTCGTTTTAAATTTCACCTATCACATACAGACCCTAATTCAAATACAAAAAAGTGTCCTAACGTGCCTCCAGAAGTGAAACAAGAAATAAGACGACTTATAGAGCAAAGAAATAAGGCAAAAGCGAAGAAAGCTGTTGATATAGAAGAGATTCGAGCAGAACTGCGAGACACAATGGGAAGAAGACATAGGCATTTAATTGATGAGGACGATGAGGAGAACCTTGGTGGTGATGGTGGTGGTGATGATGGTGGTGGTGGTGGTGGTGGTGATGATGATGATGATGGAGATGATGATGTGTATATGTATCCGGCTGACATGCACCCTGATGAGCGACATGCTTATAGAGAGGCAGTTCGAGCATCAAAAGCTGCTGAATGGAATCGACAACAACAAGAACATTTTATAAAAGGCAAAAGAAAAACAGGTATAATATTAATTTGAATTATTACTGTTTCTTATCAACTTTATCAATAATATTAAATTAACATATATGTTTAATTTTAATAATTATAATAGGCGAGTCTTCACATCCAACCAATCCAACAACAAGGCAAATGCGAAAATCGCAAAGTGTTCGATATTCAGATGCATCACTGCCTGATGCACCCTCATTGTACAAATCTTCAGCAGCAAGACAGAAAACTGTAAAAAATCTTTTCAAAGGTGGTGCCATCAAGGAAACCATGGGACGTTTGATCAGTAAGTTCTTCATATATGAGAGTGTTCCGCCAAGTAAAGCAGACTCTCACCACTTCAAGAACATGATTGTTGGTGCACAACAAGCAGGTAATTACTATAATTTTAAAAGTTGTATTTATTTGAACAATATCATTACTATTTATATAGTATGATTGACACAAATGTTCTTATATGTTTTAATTATATATGGATGGTAGGTATGGGTATAGAACCGCCGTCTCCTTATGAAATCAAACACAAGTATTTGGATATGGAGTACAAAGACATGGAAGCTTATGTCAATATTCAAAGAGAAAAGTGGAAGACTTATGGATGCACGATTATGTCTGACGGATGGACTGGGCCCACGAAATTAAGCATAATTAATTTCATGGTATATTCAAAAGGTAGCACAATCTTCCTCAAATCCGTTGATGCATCAAATAATATAAAGGACAACAAATACATATATGGTTTGTTGAAGGATGTGATCAAGGAAGTTGGCAAACAAAATGTGGTCCAAATAGTTACAGATAATGGGTCGGCATTCGTGAAGGCGGGGAAGTTGTTAATGAAGAAATACAATCTTTATTGGACTCCGTGTGCAGCACATTGCATCGACTTAATGTTCGAAGACATCGGTAAAAGGACGAGTGTTGCAGATCTGATTACAAAGGCTCGAAAGATAACCAACTTCATTTATAACCATAGTTGGTTGCTTGCACAGATGCGGAAGGTGTGTGGTGGAGACATAGTTCGTCCTGGAGCAACAAGATTTGCAACCAATTATATAGCCCTTGACAGTCTTTTGAAAAAGAAAGCAAACTTGAAGAAAGTGTTTATCAGTGATGAATGGGCACAACACAACTTAAGTCGCACATTAATCGGCAAAGAGGTTGAATCACTTATGTTTGACCATGCGTACTGGGAAAGAGTGGGAAAGTTAGTGTCAATATATGAGGCGCTATACACAGTTCTTCGCATTGTCGATTCAGAAGTTGTTCCTACAATGCCATTTGTGTACGAATTGATTCGAGTTATGAAAGAGAACCTCATTCGACTTAATGCTAAAGAATGGGTGTTAGAAATAATTGCAGATCGTTGGGATAGAACTCTTAAACATCCTCTTCATGCAGCAGGTAAGTATTATTCATCTTTGAAATTTATTGGTATTTAATATGTTTCTTTCATAAAATTCTAATTTTACATTTCTACTTTACTATTGTAGCATTCTTTCTTAATCCAAGATTTCAATATAAACGTGGAGTTGGTACTGATCCTGATCTACTTCAAGCTGTTCATGAAGTCTTTGCGAAATTAGATCCTACATCAGAAGGTCTTAGTCAATTTGGAAATGAGGTAAATTATTAGAGTTATAATATAAATTAAATAATTGAATTTCATTTACTCAACTTTTTCACTTTCAATTATTTAATATGTAGATTATACTATTCCGAGATGCAAAAAGAGGATTCGGTGATCGAGCAGCGATTGCTTCGAGGTCAGAAATGGTTCCCGGTGAGTATTATTTGTGAAATAATAATTCATTTCATTAGCATATTATTGTAACTTTCCAATATAAGTATTGATATCATTTATTTGGTTGTAGCTGAATGGTGGTTCATGTATGGACATCACGCTCCTACATTAAGAAGGTTGGCCATCAAGGTTTTATCGCAAACTGCATCATCTTCAGCTTGTGAGAGAAATTGGAGCACGTTTGCCTTAATTCATACAAAACAAAGAAATCGGCTTGCTTACCCGATGCTCCAACAATTAGTTTTCTGTTATTATAACATGAAACTAAAGATACGTGACATGGAAGCAGAACAAGACAAAGTTGCAGAGAAAGATTACCTCGATTTACTTGACATTGCAACTGAGGTTGGTGAAGAAGAAGATAACCAATTGTTTCAATGGGTTAGACCTCTTCATCTAGATGATGAAGATGGAAATCCCGACCCACGAATTGCCGCACATGTCCGAGAAGCAGGTGTTGATGTTGATCGAGTGTTATCCGAAGAAGTTCATACTGATAGTTTCAGCCAAGACACGAGAGATTCATTTCAACAAGGAATTTCTCAGCCGGCAGTCACTTCTCGACCTTCTTTTGACTCCACGAGTGTTGAACATAGTAGTAGACCTAGTGCTACTGGTACTTCTGCTTCCGGTTATGATGGTTCAAGAGGAGAGGGGACCAATGATGGTAGCGACCCTGGAAATGATGAAGGGGATGTTAGACAACAACAACAAAGTGGACAACCATTGGCATTTACTTGTGAAGATGATTTCACACATTGTACTCAAGATGAAGACCACGGCTCTAGAAGAGCCGGTCCAGGTGTTGGAGCCATTGGAAAGCCATATAGAGGAAGACAACGAAGGATGATGCCATACAACGAGGACTCATTGTCGGCCAGTTTTGAGTCGATGAGTGTAGAGACTCAATTCAGTGATTCATCAAACGAAGCCAACATTTATGCCCCTTATGCAATGAGTTATGGTCAGCCTCCTCAAAATCTTTCAAGTTCCACTGATGAAGAGTATGAAAGGTATAACTATCCTTCTTCCACACAAATGCCATACTACCTTCCACATCAGCTGCAACAACAAGGATTTCAAACGAGCACATGGGAAAACCCTGGATTTCCTATCCATGGACAAGTTGTTGGTAGGACTCAAGAAATTTATGCATGGCATGTTCGTACATACAATCAATACTATCGAAACTCCATGTCCTGGTATGAATATTGTCTTCAACAAGATGGGCTCCCTTCATCTAACAATAACAATATGATGGAACCACATCGATCTTCATTTTGGTATTAAGGACCATTGCAATGTCATATGTATTATGTTTATGTGTAAATTGTTTTCATTTAATGAAATCAAATATTTCTTAACTCAATTCTAACTTTCTAAGTGTACAATTCCAAATTTCATATTTTTTATTCTTCAAATCCAAGTATCGTAAACTATTTACCGATATTTTTTTCTTTGACCATATTTATGTCAATTACACTTATAAAATAACTTTAACATGCATATTCTTGCTTATTTTATCATTCTTTGGCTTTTTTTAAGCATTTCCATCAATTTTGGATAATTTTTGTTTCACCGATATTTGATGAAAAATATCCACCGATATTTCTCCGATATTTCCGATATATCCGTAAAATCCAAGTACCGATATATCCGTGTTTACCGATATTTCAATCCTTGCCTATTCCATTGTCATGTTTGCTTCATCTTATTTAGTAGACCCATTTTTAGGGGCTTAGAGGGGTGTTACGGTCTTTACCGTACCTTCCCAATAGGTAACCTGACCCCAGACTCAGACTCGATTTTTCACATGCCTGTTTTTCATGTCACATTTAGGGTTTTTCTTTTTTATTTGTTTTTCTCTTTAAAAGTAAAACAAAAATAAGTGATGACTTCAAGTCTTTTTCTAAAAATCATATTTTCACCAAATTAAAATTTATTTAATACTTTATGTATATTTGGTGCACGTTATATATGAGAAGGCAAACTTAAAAGTTTAACCGCACAGGCTTGTGTTGACCGCATTGACCCTCATTTGACCGCCCAAATTATTGCAATATATTGAAGATAAAATGATAAAATGGTAATAAATCCTGAGAAATAGGTGAAATTCACGATAAATTGATCAAATATCGTGGAACCGATATATCTTTTCCATATAACGTGTCGAGATGCTCTGATATTCAATATTTCGACGATATTCGATATTTTCCTCCCTGGATACAAGTCTATTCATTTGAGTTTTCATAAAAAAAATAAAAAAAAAACTTTTTTTAAGTGATTTTTTAACACTAAAATTGATTTTTCATATTTTTAAAATTTTGTAAAACACTTTTTAAAATATATATATATATATATTTTAAACTGCAAACTTTTTCTAAAATGTTGTAAAACCAATTCTAAGCACAAATAAGAAAACAATTTAAAATTTCTTAATGACCTAAATCCCCATGGACAACCTCAACCTTTGCTAAATCATAAAAAATTTCGCATTTTATGAAAAATTACCTACAAGGAATTCGTCTTTTTTTATTAAAAATAAATAAAATAAAGAAATGCCCAAGAAATAAATTATAAGCTACAAGCCTACAACACTATTATTGTTGCGGACATTCCTTTCCCCGCCTATAATTAACTGAGGGGCAAAATTGTCGAAGAAAAAAGGTCGCCAACTACTCCCCCACCTGCTTTCATTCATTTATCAATTTCCCTCACTCGCGCAAACCAACCTACTCGCGCAACTCACAAAGAACAGAAGCTCGTGACATGTTTCGATTCCTTTACATGGAGTAAACTAAGTCTTGCACTCGAGAGAGTGATACTCTCTGTCCGGTGACGACAGAAAAATGATGATCGCCAACATCAGTTACAGGCAGCACGTTCCCAGAAAATTGAGACGTAATAAAAGGAAGGCGATGTTTCCTAATACATGGGAATTAGTAGGACTTTTGGGCCAAAATGGGCCTGTGCTGGAACTTAATGTTGAAAGTGGGCTTATTTCCAAACTATTGTTCAAAATGGCCCCTTGAATCCACATCAACCCAGAAATCAATTTTTTATACTGTTTTTACTTTACCATTTCCATCCACATGTTGTTGTTTTCTTCCGTGCTGCCGTTCTCTCTTCTATGTGATTTTTTTGTTCTAAACCCTAGCCCCACCAGTGGGCCACTAAAAAAGACGTTGGAGCTACAAAACATAAAGTTTAAGGTGAGTCCTAATCTTCTTTTTGGCTTATGTAAAGTTTTTGGCACTTTCCCATTTTTTTTCCCATCTCAAAATCTCGGTTTTTAGAAAATTTTTTTTCCATTGTTGTGAATGATTGGTTAGGGAGTGTGGTTATGGTGAATTAATGGTTGTTAGTATTAGATTTTGGGGCAGTCGTTGGGGAGGATTAGGCTTGCGGTGTCGGCATTGAGAAGCTACTCAGTCTACGAAAAAACAGGTGAGATGGGCTGTGTTGATTGTGTTACACTTGTTGCTCTGTTTGGTTGGTGAGAATTGGCTACAAGGAGAGTAAATTATTGTCACAAAAAACCGAGGCCTCCCATTGCAGTTGTTGGGCTTAATTAAAATGAGTTTTTAATGTTCTGAAAAACAGATCAAGAAAAGGAAATGAACATGAAAAAGATGGTTGTTGCTTAAAAAAAATGGAGGTTCTGGGTTTGTTTTTTTTTTGTATTTAAGTCCATGTTTGCAATAACCTTTTGTTTCAATAAGCAGCTAGCCACAAAAAAATTATCCAATTTCTATTTCAATAATTTAAAATTTGTATTATATTTTAAATATTTTTTTAGGTATCCCAGGATTAATATTTGTGTGTGCATGAATCATGACTCTCAATCAAATTAATTTTATATAATATTTGAATAGTAATAGGATTTATGATAATATTATTTATATACTAAATCCATCTCCATCATTTTTCAAATATGAAAGAAAAAAATAGGGTTAATTATGTAAATTGGTAGTATGAAACGGTTGCTTGAAATGGATTAGGAGAGGTTCAAATTGGTTTAGACTTTGGGTAGAAAATGCATTACACATAGAGATTAGAATGCATTTTTAATTTAAATTTGGAAATAACAAAAATATAATATTCTATAATATTTAAATAATAAAAGGATTTATGAGTATATTATCATATATACGAAATTAACTTATAAGATTTTGTAGTTAAGGGGAAAAAAATTAGGATTAATCGAAAAGAATTTTTTGAATTTATTATGGGGCATTAATTAATAATATTAATAGCCATAGATAACATATTTTAAAAAAATGAAAGTTGTAAATAATGATAAACATATTTGAATGGAATGATTTTTATTTTATTTTTTCTTTTTTTAGAATTTGAGTGGAATAGGGAATGTGTTTGCTAAGAATTTTGACCGACTCAATAGATAATGTGAGTCTCCAAGCCATGTCTCATAAATTTGGCGATATTTAGTTTTGTAAAGTGGTTGTGACCTTGGCTGAACCGATGACATGTTGGATTGAATTTGTTCTTAAAGATGTCTCCAACTTCTACTTGTTCTGAATGTGAGACAACACATTGCCATTAATATGATTGAATTTAGGATGTTTTATTTTTGTGTCCGTCTACCCATGCATTCACTTACACTCATTCCTTGTCTTTGAAGGAGGAAAGGCCTCAACATTCAAAATATTTTATTTTTCCCAAACTGAAGTGAAGTATTTGATAGAAGTTCTACTATTATGGAAGTATTATTATGAATTGCTCATCTATTTGAGGTTATAATATAAAATACTAGCTTTTTAAAAGTAACGAATTGAGGTTTGGGAAACGTGTTCTGTTAACTGTAGAAATATTTTTATATATTTTATGGTTATTTAAATATATTTTTTGGTTATCTAAATTTAATGTTTCTATCATAAACTGGATGTATCTTGCATGAATATATATATATATATATATATATAACATGTTTGCTAGGAAAAAAATGATTTTGGATATAAACAATTTCAAAGTAAAAAATGAATAAATAATTTTTTTCTAATCAAGAGATCTTGAATAATTTTGTCTCAACAGCTCTTAAATATAAAATACTCATCTAGAATTTTTTTGCCTTGATATCAAGAAAACTTCTCAAATATGAGTAAACACTTTTTTTTTAAAAAAAAAAAAGCCAGATTCTTAAAGTACAGACACTTTCTCTTTAAAAAGACTTTTGTATTTGGTTATATCCAAAATTTTAATTTTTATTTAATTATATTTTTTAAAGATATCAAAATTACCCATACTTTTAATAAAAATATTATTAAAATAAAATAGTAAAAGTATAAAATGAATGGTCCAACTCTAGAAAAACCTATTATAAAATAGACCATATACCTCATGTTTGATGACTCCACTTAGACTACTAGATTGTGGATGTGATGGGAGTGGAGGAGAATGAAAGAGAGGTCAAAAGTGAACCCATCTGGAAAAACTTTGATTATGGGTTGGAGAAATTGAATATGGGTAGGGACCATATTGTTTATGTGATCCTTTGTCAATTGGGTTGTACTTCATTTTCGTGAGTGCATAGTAGATAGTATTACAAATGGTGTGGCCCTTAGACACGTCTAGATGTTCAAGTAGGGTGTAATGCCAGGGAATATAAAAAAAAAATTGCCAAGAAAGCATTTTTATTATTATATTAGAATTTAGAATCACAATCTACATGTTATCTACATTCTGCAGTGCAAGCATAATAGCAAGGAAGGTTATCAAATATGATTTTCAGGATCTAATTTTTAAAATAACACCAAATAGAAGATCAAAGTTTTTAATTTTATGTTCCATATATAAAACAATATAATAACCTTAGGATATGGTTTTTATTTATGAGATATTGAAAATTATTTTTTTTACAAGGTTCTTTAGAAAATCTCATTTTTTTTTATTTAAAATAACATATTTTACATATATTTATTTTTAAAAATATATTTAACAGATAATTTTGAGTTGTAAAACAATTAACATAATTAACATATATTTATTTTAAAATTTAATTTTTAATATAAAAATATTAATTTCATTTTATCAAAAAAATATTAAAAGTTAATCTCATCCTAATTATGAAATTAGAAAAATAAACTAAACGTGTTTGTAACCCAAACACATGTAAAACATTTTATTGGACCACAAAAATAATATTAATTCATAATATCATCCTACTCTTTACTTATACACTTATTTGCTTATACATTGCTTTCATTTGAGTTGAACTTGGTATTTAGACATGAAGCTTTGTTACATTCCAATATTTATTAGGTTTATTATTGTATTTTATGAATCATTGACCATAAAGTATTATTTTTTACTTGAATAAATATTATTTTTTTTATGTAATAACCTTTTGTTATTATTTATGTGAAGGCAATTATGACTGATTCCATAGTAGAAGTGCTATGTTATTGGAATGGAACAATTTTGAGGACAAAAACGGATTTGAGATATATTGGAAATAATGTAGAGATTGAGCCTATAGATGTGCCCATTCATACGACCTTTGTGGAGTTGTTGAAGATGATATATGATATCATTGGTGTTGACAAAGACTATCAATTAGTCTTGAAATGTCGCCATCCAACTGAAATGAACAAATTTCAACCATTAGTGGTGAGAAATGATCGGACAGTTGCACGTATGCTACTGGTGCCATCGAAGTATGGAATGTCTTCAGTTCAATTATTCATAGAGCAAACTCCCAACCATTACCATTTGAGTAATGAAATGGGTCATTTGACACGATTATCAACAGGTGAAACTGATGTTGATAACGAAAATGAGAGAGATGAGAAAGATGATAGAGATGATGCAATCGACACAGATGAGATTCATTTACCTAATGATGATGAAAATTGTTGTCAAACAGAAAATATTGATTTGGTAATGGTCCAACAAGTTGTGGAATGTGAAAGCACAAGATTTGTGAACCTTGAAGTTGGTGATAGGTCTAATAATCCTGAGGTTGAGTTTGAGGTTGAAAACACATCACTAGTTGCCTCCCCACATGGTACCCAATTTAATATCTCTAATGACAACCTAGATGAAACATTTGTACCCGTTTCATACCATATGCCACCTACACCACAATTTTTAAATATGGATGAGGCAATTAATTGTGTTGTAAGTGATTGGACTCCATGGAAAAAGCCAACTTTAGGAAATATTGATGGGAAATTATCAATTGGCCAAATATTTTCCTCAAAATCAGATTTGCAACATGCTATGAAGATATTTTCCATAAAGGTGCACCAAGAGTTTACTGTTTATAGATCAAATGCAAATGTGTTAGTTCTTCAATGTAAAAAAGCACCAAAGTGCCAATTGCGACTAAGGGCAATGACAGTGAAAGATACGGGTATGTTTAGAATCACAAAGTTCAAAGGTCCTCATACATGTGTCAATCCATGTATTAATCAAGACCATTCACAGTTGGATTCTAGCTTTGTATCTAAGTATATTAAAACATTGGTGAATGCAGAAATGACCATTACAGTTGTTGCAATTCAAGCTGTTGTTGCGGAACAATTTGGTTACCAAATTTCTTATCAAAAAGCAATGAAGGCAAAAAGGAAAGCAATGACTCGATTATTTGGTGATTGGTGCAAGTCTTATGCAGAGTTGCCTCGTTTCTTCCTTGCCTTGGAGCAGTCAAATCCTAGATGCATTATGTATTCCAAAATGGTTCTTAGAAACAATTCGAATGAAGAAATTTTTCAGCGTGTTTTTTGGGAATTCGCTCCATCTATTAAAGGGTTTGCACACTGTCGACCGGTTCTTAGTATTGATGGGACACATTTGTATGGAAAATATAAAAGGACTTTGCTGATTGCTATGGGATGTGATGGTAATAACCAATTGTTTCCACTTGCATTTGTCATTACAGAATGAGAGAATACAGATAGTTGGAGTTGGTTTTTGGTATGTATCAGAATTGGAGTAACACAAAGGAAAGGGTTGTGTCTGATTTCTGATCGTCATCCTGGCATTATAGCTACTGTCAATGAAACATATTCGGGATGGACTCAGCCAGATGGTTGTCATAGATTTTGCATACGTCATTTAGCGAGTAACTTCAACACAAAGTTCAAAGATAAGACTTTAAAGGATCTCATGTGTAGGGCTGCTATGGAGAGTAAAGTTGAAAAAATTATTTCTCACATGGATACAATTGGCCGGATAAATGCCTAGGCTAGAAATTGGTTGGAGCAAATTCCTCTTGAAAAATGGGCACTCTCATATGATGGTGGGCGGAGATATGGGATTATGACAACTAACATGTCTGAAGTTTTTAATGGTGTCCTTAAGGGTGCTCGTAACTTACCAATAACAGCTTTAGTCCAGTTAACTTTCTATCGGGTTAACAGTTACTTCACAGTCAGGCAGGAGCATGGTGCCAGTCGGCTCGCTTCAGGTGAAGAATTCACTCCACATATTGACGCCAAGATAAAGGCTAAAGTTGTTAAGGCGGGTGCACATGAGGTTCTTTTGTATGATCATGTGGCGGGATGTTTTCATGTTAAAACTAGACACTCTGTTGGAATCAGTAATAGGAAACCTCGCAGATATCATGTTACCCTTCAAACGGGGTCTTGCACATGTAACAAAACACTTTTGTTAGGATTCCCATGTTCGCACATTCTTGCTACTTGTCATTGTCGAGCAATTGATTTTTGACAATTTGTACAAGGTTATTACACCACACGTGCTTACCTATCAACATGGGCTTCCTTGTTTTATCTCATATTTGATGAGTTGGAGTGGCCTCAATATAATGGACCGATAATTGTGTCTTCAGACTCAATGAAACAGCTAACTTCTGGTCGACCAAAATCAAGTCGTTTGCATAATGAAATGGATGCAAGGGAAACTGGAACTGTACAAACATGTGGAGTTTGCAAGCAATCGGGTCACAATCGACGTTCTTGTCCTAATAGAGAAACCAATGATAAGAAGAGTTGATGTACTTCATGAACATCTTATTGTACTGTTTTTTTTTTTTTAATTTAGTAGTATTGACCTTAATCGTTTAAAGATATATGTAGAAACTATCTTATTAAACATCTTATTGACGTTTGTTTGTTTGAAATTATTATTTTTTGTCAATTCATTCTTATTTTGCTTATATCAAGTTACATGAAAAAAAATATTAATCTCTATTATTTAGGAGAGATGCTGTTCAAATTTTTAAAATTTTAATAATGAAATTAATGTTGTTAGAAATTGATGTTTTTTGTCAATTCATTCATATTTTGCTTATATCAGGTTACATGAAAAAAAAAATATTAATCTCTATTATTTAGGGGAGATGTTGTTCAAATTTTAATAATGAAATTAATGTTGTTAGAAATTGAAGTTTTTTGTCAATTCATTCATATTTTGCTTATATCAGGTTACATGAAAAAAAAATATTAATCTCTATTATTTAGGGGAGATGTTGTTCAAATTTTAATAATGAAATTAATGTTGTTAGAAATTGAAGTTTTTTGTCAATTCATTCATATTTTGCTTATATCAGGTTACATGAAAAAAAATATTAATCTCTATTATTTAGGGGAGATGTTGTTCAAATTTTTAAAATTTTAATAATGAAATTAATGTTGTTAGAAATTGAAGTTTTTTGTCAATTCATTCATATTTTGCTTATATCAGGTTACATGAAAAAAATATTAATCTCTATTATTTAGGGGAGATGCTGTTCAAATTTTTAAAATTTTAATAATGAAATTAATGTTGTTAGAAATTGAAGTTTTTTGTCAATTCATTCATATTTTACACAGATATTGATTGGCATGCACTTTGTGAGAAGTTATTAGGTGTTCGACCGACAGAAACTAATATTCGTGGAGTATCCCTTACAGTTTGTTTTATTACTACCCATTTCTCCCACTTACCACCAGGGGTTGTAGATAAGGTTACGTTACAGCGCCAAGCTAGAGTTTATCTTTTATTGTTAGTTAGTGGTTCATTATTTTCAGATAAGAAGGGGGTTTACATCCAATTAGCAATTCTACCCACGTTAAGAGATTTTGGTGAGACTGCACAGTATAGTTGGGGGAGTGCAACACTAGCACATCTTTATCGAGAGTTATATCGAGCTAGCTTAGATAGTGCAGAATCTATTGCAGGACCATTACATTTGTTGCAGGTATAACTACAAGTCTTATTAATTATGTAATTTTGTCATAATTATGTGCATTTAAACATAATTTTATTTCATTTTTAGCTATGGTCATGGGAGTGATTACAAATGGGTCGTCCTAGTAAATCACTTCCCCATGCACCAGTGCCTATAGATAAAAGATTCCCACCAGATGCACTAGGGAGTAGGTGAAGAGTTCCCTTATCTCATACAAACACTCCTCATCATGTGTTGGTCACATATAGAGATGAGTTTGATATACATCGATCTGATCAGGTTTGGGCTAAATATTAGTATTCTTTAACAAGATTATTAATATTAATAATATAATTTATACTTTATTAAATACATACTCATCTATGAATATATCAGGTATTATGGCAGCCTTACATAGATGATATATTAGCGTTGCTTCCAGACATTTGTTTAGCTAATCAGGATATTTGGCAGACGATGTCACCACTTTTTTTTTTTTATATTGTTGAGTGGCATCGTCCTGAGCGTGTGTTATGACAGTTTGGACTCATACAGGGTATTCCTTCGACACCCCCTATAGATTCTGACCTTCACTCCATAGATCGACGTGGTCGACCTCAGTTTGATTGGAGGTTGTATCATGAGCACTACGTGGCATTATGGGAGGCTAGGGGGGACCACATTGTCACTGCAGAGCCTATAGGGCCTCATATGGACTACCATGCTCCGTACATGACATGGTATCGTCGTATTACACGTCGTTTTATTACACCTATGAATGATTTTGGACATATGCGATACCAGGCTACTGCTTTATCTGCCCACTTATTGGTTTGTATCACTTTAATATTATGTACATATTCTGTATAATATTTATTCCAGCAAATAATTATATATCATTTTATGTGACAGATTGAGACTATGACATCTATCATATCTCGAGGAGGTCATGCATTGGAGGACTCTGATACTGATGTTTGTCGCACTGGTATTGTTGATATTATTCGTATGACCACTGATGTTATGTGCATTATTCGAGAAGATTATCGTCTCCCACATGTAGAGCATGGAGGAGGTAGGCCACCAGCTCAGTCAACAGTTGCTCGACCACCACTTGTTCGAGGTCGATCGACATCTCGAGGGAGAGGTAGATATAGTAGTTGTCAGCCCATCACATCGTCAGTATCAGCATCATTACAGCCCCCTACCTTTTTATCCTCACGATTAGTACAGTCACCCATCTCTTCAGACGTACCATCAATGCAGCACCCTACTTCTTCAGACCCACCATCAAACCAACACCTCACCTCTTCAAACCCACCATCAGTACAACCCCCTACCTCTTTAGACCTATCTCCATTACAACCTCCTATCTCTTCAAACCCACCATTAGTGCAAATTGACACATCTACTCAGCTAGATTTACCGCCAGCCATTCCGATGGGTAGGCGGGGCCTACGTCGACCTAGATTGCTACCTCCACCACCACCTCTATTTCCAGCTCTAGCCCCATCACAAATAGATGTTCTTCATGTGTCACATGCAATACCTACTACAGTTAGAGAGGAGCGTCCAAAAAAGAAGAGAGTACCAGTTACACATAGGTTCTCTCCTTGTGGAGGCATGTGAGATTATATATGTTTTTTGTGACTTTAGTTAAACAATTAAAAATTACATTTGTAGTAGACTTTTTGTAATTAATTTCATTAACTAATTTTGTAAAAAAATCTATATATGACAACTACGGCTTAAGAGTATGTTATTATTTCGTTAAAAATAAATTTGTCATAATACAAATAAATTAATATCTTAAAATCAACAAATTAAATATTTTAAATTAATAAATTATAAAATTTTATATATTATTTATATGTTATATAAATTTATTATTTTAAGATTATTAATTTATTAATAAATAAAACATTCATTTATTATATCTTCTATTTATTAATTTATGTTAGTAATACTAGATTTTTAAGTTTAAATATAAATAATTTATTATTTAATTATATTCTTTAAATTTCAATCATAAATTATAATTTAATAGTTTTTAATTAAATTTGAAAGTAAAAAAAAATATTATAATTGAAATCTTAGTTATCAACTACTATACTATTATTTCGATAAAGATAAATTTATTATAATACAAATAAATTAATATCTTAAAAATTAACAAATTAAATATCTTAAATTAATAAATTATACAATTTTATATATTATTTATATGTTATATAAATTTATTATTTTAAGATTATTAGTTTATTAATAAATAAAACATTCATTTATAATATCTTCTATTTATTAATTTATGTTTGTTGAAGTAATACTAGATTCTTAAGTTTAAATATAAATAATTTATTATTAAAGTATATATTTTTAATTTCAATAATAAATTGTAATTTAATAGTTTTTAATTAAATTTGAAAGTAAAAAAAAAATTATATTTGAAATCTCAGTTACCAACTGCGGCTTAAAAGTATATTATTATTTCGATAAAAATAAATTTATCATAATACAAATAAATTAATATCTTAAAAAACAACAAATTAAATATCTTAAATTAATAAATTATACAATTTTATATATTATTTATATGTTGTATAAGTTTATTTTTTTAAGATTATTAATTTATTAATAAATAAAACGTTCATTTATAATATCTTCTATTCATTAATTTATGTTTGTTGAATTAATATTAGAATTTTAAGTTTAAATATAAATAATTTATTATTTAATTATATTTTTTAAATTTCAATCATAAATTGTAATTTAATAGTTTTTAATTAAATTTGAAAGTAAAAAAAATATATTATAATTGAAATCTCAATTATCAACTGTTATACTATTATTTAGATAAAGATAAATTTATCATAATACAAATAAATTAATATCTTAAAAATTAACAAATTAAATATCTATATTAATAAATTATACAATTTTATATATTATTTATATGTTATATAAGTGTATTATTTTAAGATTATTAATTTATTAATAAATAAAATATTCATTTATAATATCTTCTATTTATCAATTTATGTTTGTTGAAGTAATACTAGAATTTTAAATTTAAATAATTTATTATTTAAGTATATTTTTAAATTTCATTCATAAATTGTAATTTAATAATTTTTAATTAAATATTAAATTTAAATAAAAATTAACTAAAGTCACAGTTGTCAACCGCGGCTTTAGTTAAAAATGAAGTCTCGTTTGCCAACTACGGTTTTAGTACAAAAATGAAGTTGCGTTTCCCAACTGCGGTTTTCACTATAATGACGAAAAAAAATATTTTTTAATGATGTGGCGCTTACGTGGCATCAAAGAGGCCAATTTGAACATAAGTTTAAAAAAGTGGTTAGATGTTACATTTTTTTTCAAAAATGGGCCATTTTGACCCAAAACTCCAATTAGTAGTATCTGTGGACCCCACCATACCCGATCATCAATTTTGAACGTCATATTCCGTACGATTGTCCTCTACAGTCATTTGCACTTAAAAATAAAAAAAAATGTCGGAAATGTAACAAATCTTTGCTCCTCTTTAAATTTCATAATTATAAGAGCGTAAACGTAGCTTTCATAAGAATTAAAGGAGTGAGTGATAACGATACCTTAAATATGACAAAGTATGAGACCGAGTGGGTATTAGCATCTCTCCCCATTTCCCTCTCTCTCTCCCTTTCTCTCTCTTTATTGAATCTTAACCTTTATTAGCATTGAGTTTCAGCTTTTCAGGTCCTGTTCTTTAATGTTTTACATTTCTCTCGCAAGTATTGTTGACAAGTCAACATTACTAGTTTTAATAAATAATAATTAAATAGTATGGGGATCATCATAAAATATATTAAGTTTTAAAGCAAGTCGCTTTCAGACAAAGTAAAAAAATAAAATAAACAACCTGAAAGCGTGTAAAAAAAAATTAAAAATAAAAGCTTATTTATACATCTTTCTATTCAACCAATTAAATGAACCCCTAGCTACGATGCCATAACCAAATGAAATACAAATGCTAGAGAAGAAAACATGACTCATTTTCTACTTGTATTAAATTTCATGTTGCATTCTATTGAAAGAAAAAAAAATCATTTTTCTTGTTTCCTTTGAATTTACATATAGATAATATAAAAAGGATTTATGATATTGGCTATTTTGCCCGTCACAGCCAACCATATCATGAAGAAGCCCGAAAAATTCAGTTCAAAGCCGACCAAGAGGACGAACCATGTGGGTGTTACCTCTGCAATAAGCCCTGCAGGGATACCCACGTTTGCACCCAGATCTTTGAAGAATCCTATGAGATTTAAGGTGGATTAGTTGTACCCCATGGAAGACTTTATTTCATTTGAATAGATTCCGAAAAGATAAGTTGCTCCGGCTCCCACCATGACCAGGAAGGAGGCATAAACCGAGAACCACCTGTTGAGATATTAAGAATGCTTTCCTTATATCATTCAGTGTTGAAATATTAGGAATGTTTAGATATTAGGAAAGTTGAGATATTAAAAATGTTGAGATATTCGGAAAGTTGAGATATTAGGATATTAGTTGTTATTTCCTTATATCATTATTTCCTTGTATCATTCTTTCCCATTCTTAGAATGGTGATTACCCTCTATATATACTCTGTACATGAACGAATGAAAGTATAAATGAAAAAACTACCATTTATTAATTTCAAGATGGTATCAGAGCCATGGAACTGAAATCCTGGATATTTTGTCGCTATGGTAGTCCGACAGTGATTAACCATCCTAAGACAAGCCCTAATATTGATAAGTCAACCCTCAAATGCACTCACTGCAATAAGACTGATCCCACTAGTCTGGATATACCACAATTTCAAAGCAACGACTCTTGGTATGACCAGGAAAACAATGAGGAACCGAGGGTTTGAACCATGGACCTTTAGATCATGTTTAGGCTATCACCACTTTGTTATTAATGATAATAATCATGATCAACGAAAAAAAGATTCTAAGAAAACCTCGACTGTAATTGTTGCCGAAATAAAAACAGAAACTAATGTTGCTGAGAAAGACTCTGCATTGGTAGCCGCTATAGATCATGGTGGTAAGTTTTTAAATACTTTTACACCTGTTATTAATAGTGCATGGATAATTGATTCTGGTGCTACAGATTATATGACTTTTGATTCTAGACAGGTTTCACCCTTTAGACCTTCCTCACAAAAATTTGTTTCTACAGCCAATGGTAACACAACCCCAGTCATTGGGGAAGGATCCTTAAATCTTACTGATACTTTGAATTTGGATTCTGTTTTAGTTGTTCCATCTTTAGATTACAATCTTTTGTCAGTTTCTCAAATCACCGCAGCCTTATCTTGTATTGTCATTTTTTGGCTTGAATTTTGTGTGATTAAGGACATCCAAACAAGACAGACAATTGGTTGTGGTATTAAGTGGGGAAAACTCTATTACTTGGACTTACAGTCAAAGGATTCAAATAAGTTGCAACAAGCCTTGATGGCAGATGGATCTGAGAGGGAGAAGAAAAAGTCTAAAATTTGGTTGTGGCATCAACGTCTGGGACATGCTTCCTTTGGTTATTTAAAAAAAAAATTTCCTAATTTGTTTGCAAAGAGTGATATTTCTAGTTTCCGTTGTGATATTTGTGAATTGGCTAAAAGCCATCGTGTTTCGTTTCCGTTAATTTTGAATAAAAGTCCGCTTCCTTTTATGGTTATACATTCTGATGTTTGGGGCCCATCCAAAGTCCCAACTTTGAGTGGCTCACGTTGGTTTGTTACTTTTATTGATGATTGTACCAAAACGACATGGTTATGCTTGATGAAAACCAAAGATGAAGTGAACTTGTTGTTTCAAAAATTTCATAAAATGATTGAAACTCAATACAATGCAAAGGTTCGGGTTCTGCGTAGTGATAATGGTGGAGAATATCAAAGTTCTGATCTTCAAAAGTATTTGGAAGGACATGGCATCATTCATCAGACTACTTGTTCCAATACACCCCAGCAAAATGGAGTCACTAAATGGAAAAATCGGCACTTGTTAGAGGTTGTTCGTGCTTCCTTGATAGCAGCAAAAATACCAATATCTTATTGGGGAGAAGCAATCACATTTGCTGCATACTTGATCAATCGGGTGCCTTCCAGCTCAATTAACTTCCAAACACCCCTCCAAGCTCTTACTAATGTCATAGTTGCCCCCAACCATCCCAAATCTACCTCCTCGTGTTTTTGGTTGCGTGGCATTTATGCATCTACACAAACACCAACGCACCAAGTTAACTTCCCATGCATTGCATTGTGTGTTTGTTGGATATCGATGTTACCATCCTCCAACTCGACGAATGTTTATTACAATGGATGTGGTGTTTCATGAAGATTCGATGTATTTTTCATCTGAGTCTGAACTTTAGGGGGAGTACCATAAGGAAATTCAAACTCTCGATTATGATTATCATATCTTTGAGGAGGATGAATCTGGACAATCTAAACTAGTGAACCAGGAAGCGGGTGAGTTGGATATGAGTGGTCAACAATTTGGGTCCGAAGATGTCTTCACTGAAATACCAAACCAATCGTCGTCTATTAAGGGTGTTCTTAATTTGGAACCTGATCCATTCATGAAACTATTACCACACCGTCATAATAGAGGTATTCCTAAACCCACATATGAACTTGAATTGTCTACCAAAGTCAAATATCCCATGAGCAACTATGTGTCTAACCATCGTTTGTCTGAATCAAATAAGTCATTTGTAAATCAATTATCTATTGTAGCTATTCCTAACAGTGTGCAAGAAGCCTTAGTTGATCCAAGGTGGAAAGCAGCCATGAATGAAAAGATGAAATCATTGCAGAAGAATGAAACATGGGAACTCGTAGAATGTCCACCAGGAAAAAAGCCAGTTGGGTGTCGTTGGATCTATACTATGAAGTATAAGGCAGATGGTAGTATTGAACGATTTAAAGCAAGACTGGTAGCAAAATGGTACACTCAAACTTATGAAATTGACTACACAGAGACATTTGCACCTGTAACTAAGATCAACACAATTCGAGTATTATTGTCTTTAGCTGCAAATCTAGATTGGTCATTACAACAGTTCGATGTGAAAAATGCATTTCTGCATGGCGAGTTATCTGAAGAAGTATATATGGATCTTCCACCAGGATGCATGGTGTCAGAAAAGCAATGTCAGAAGATGTGCAAATTGAAGAAGTCATTGTATGGGTTGAAGCAATCCCCGAGAGCATGGTTTGGAAGGTTCACAAAGTCAATGAGAGCTTTTGGCTATCGTCAAAGTAATTCAGATCACACTTTGTTCCTGAAAAAGCAACATGGTAAGATTACAACATTCATCGTATATGTAAATGACATGGTAGTTACAGGAAATGATCCTGAATAAAGAAAAGTTCTGCAAAATTATCTATCTAGAGAATTCGAAATGAAAGATCTAGGTCCTCTGAAATACTTTCTTGGGATTGAAGTTTCTCGATCAAGTGAAGGAATTTTTCTGTCTCAAAGAAAGTATGCCTTAGATCTTTTACAGGAGACTGGAATGTCGGGATGTCAACCTGTTAATACACCAGTAGAAGAAGGTCTGAAATTGTGTGTTGAGCTTAATCAAGTATCAACCGATAAGGGAAGATACCAGAGACTTGTGGGGAGATTAATGTATTTAGTTCATACAAGACCAGATCTTGCTTATGCATTGAGTGTAGTGAGTCAATACATGCATAATCCTAGATAGCAACATATGAATGCAGTCATGCGTATTTTGAGCTATTTGAAGAATGCTCCTGGGAAGGGAATTTTGTTCGCTAAAAATGTTGATCATCAGAGTATAGAAGTATATACTGATACTGATTGGGCCTGTGCAGTGGATGATAGGCGATCTACATTTGGTTACTTTACCTTTGTAAGTGGTAATCTTGTGACATGGAAAAGTAAGAAGCAGAATGTTGTCACTCGTTCAAGTGTAGAAGCGGAATTTAAAGGTATGGTTCTAGGACTTTGTGAGGCATTATGGTTAAGACTCCTCTTACAGGATTTAGGTTACCTATCTAGGCAACCAATCCAATTGTTTTGTGACAATAAAGCCGCATGTGACATTGCTCATAATCCAGTACAACATGATCATACAAAGCATGTCGAGGTGGATAGATTCTTCATTAAGGAAAAGTTGGATGATAAGATTGTGGAATTGTCTAAGATTCGATCAGAAGATCACTTGGCCGATATCCTCACCAAAGCTGTCTCAAGTCAAGTGTTCTCAAATTTTTTAGACAAGTTGGGCATGTGTGACATCTATGCACCAACTTGAGGGGGAGTGTTGAGATATTAGGAATGCTTTCCTTATATCATTCAGTGTTAAGATATTATGAATGTTTAGATATTAGGAAAGTTGAGATATTAGGATATTAGTTGTTATTTCCTTATATCATTATTTCCTTGTATCATTCTTTCCCATTCTTAGAATGGTGATTACCCTCTATATATACTATGTACATGAACGAATGAAAGTATGAATAAAAAAACTACCATTTATCAATTTGAAGACCACCGCCCTCTAATCACACCTCGGCCCACCTCTTCTCCGCTTCCACACCCACCAGTACTGCTCTTTCCTGCCCCTCCCATTTCCGCTTTCAATTGAAGTACTCTTTGCCTAGATTTTGGAACATAAGAGAAAGATCAGCGTAGGAGAAAGAATTCAAACGTTTGCTTGGACCGATTTAATGTGCCGATAATGAAATGCATGATTATGTACATGTATGTAAAAGATTAGGTTTGGCAGGTGGTAGGGAGTGAGGAACTCTGGGAAACAAAGTTAAAAGTGAAAACCAGATGAAGTTTGGATAATTATAAAGTCAAAGGTAAGAATAAGCATGGGCCCAAAACAAGCCGGGTTAAAGCTATGCAAAGTCTGATTTGAAAGATGTTATATAGGAATATGATGGTGGCATGAACTGTATTGAAGTTCGATGTGGGATTCTGCTTCATCATAATACCCACAGGCCAGAAGTAATGCTATTGGGCCTACATGACAAAGCCCATTTTAAATCAGGATTCTTCACCTCTTTATCAAGTGTCACATTCAAATATATCATTGGGATGGTATATGTGGGTTCTTTTGGCTTTGAATTTACATTAAATTCCAAAGCCAATACATTGAATTTGTGGAAATTGTAGCAATCTGGCTTTCATGGGGCCTATACCCAATTCAATATTGACTTGCTTTTCAAAGGACACACACCTTGTTTAACGTCTAAAATCAGCTCGATTGAATGTTGAAGGGTTTCTGAGTCAGCCATGAAAGCTTCGTTCAAAACACCTTATTCAAAACTTAATTAATGACGTGGATAATTAGGCTTTTAGTCTAATGTCTTTTTATGTAGAACTACCCCTGGATTTGATGCAAGACATGAGGTAAAATCTAAAAATAATTAAGATTACTGATCCCAATTTTGAATATAGATTTATTTTTCAATTATAAAAATCATTTACTTCCAATTTTGTTAAAAGAGTTTAAAATCTTAATTCTGTTATTTTCAGAATAAAATATTTTTCAATAAATCAATGTGAGGCTAATATCAATAAATTAAGTTATGTTTAGGAAATCTTTTCAAAAATAGTTTTTTACTTTTGAGAACCAAAAAATGTGAAAACAATTTTTTGTTGTCAATGATTTGTAAAACAAGTTTTTGACAATTGTTCTAAAAATATAATGTTGCATAAAAATTGTGAAATTGTTTTCAATTGTTTTTATTTATTTTTCTAAGAAGTTGTTTTAAAACTAATTATATAAAAAATAAACCACCATAAATAAAAGTTATTTCTAATAAACATTTGAAAAAAAAAAACAAGTTAAGAATATTTTAAATTTATAAATCTTCTTTTGTTTTAGAAACAGTAGAGAAATTTTTTTAAAAAACATTTTCAAATAGAATCAAATTCCTAATGGATTTGGGTCCATATAGAAATGCGTCCATATGGAATTAGATATTAAGTCAACCACTGAATTAGGATGGGCTGAGCTTGGATGGGCTACGGCACATAAGCAAAGCCCATTTTTGCCAATGGGTCAATGGGAAGAACAGTTGAAAAAGGAGTAGAATAAACATGGCCTCAACATGAAAAATGGGTTCTTTTTAAAAATAAAAATAAAAATAAATAAATAAAAAACTTTGGAAATTTAATATTTTCTTCTTCTTTTTTTTCCAATAATCAAATATTTTTTTTTAATATATTATTTAAACTTTTTTTTTCCTTTACTCACTTTACATATTTATAATATTTTTTGTTCCTATGGTATATCAGGGTTGAACCATTCTAGATTCAAATGAAAGTAAAAACAAAAAATAAAATAAAATTTTCCATAACTATTTTTTTTTTTTACCTCTTTTTTCTTTCCCATAAAACTATTATCCAAATACACTCCAATCATACATTTATCATGACATATCTTCTTCAACTTTTCATTATATTTGTGAAATTTTATTTTCATATTTACAGTATTTTAGGGGAAGCTTTAATAGAATAATGTTAATTGAAAAACATAAAGATATAATAATTCATATAAAGGTACACAAAATTTAATAGGGTTCAATTAACTATGTCTATATTCACAAATGTAAAAAAATAATTCTAGTTCCTGAAATACTTTTATGTTTTTTCACTTCTTGTATTTACACTTTAATGATTTTCGTTAGCTACGATATTTATAAAAATATTTTTAATAACTTTTCTTTATAAGGAAATTTATTATTATTATAATAATATATCAATTTAACAATTTCCACTTGAAATATTAAGTTAAGGGACAATTATGTTTTAGACCCAATTGAGTTCAAAAATTAAGTTTTGATCCATATAAG
Organism: Vitis vinifera; assembly: GCF_030704535.1. Classification (NCBI taxonomy): domain Eukaryota; kingdom Viridiplantae; phylum Streptophyta; class Magnoliopsida; order Vitales; family Vitaceae; genus Vitis; species Vitis vinifera. The sequence goes on along the minus strand of NC_081810.1, from coordinate 21,095,829 downwards.
TTTTTCATTTAAGTATAAGGTGGTGTTTGTTTTTTGACTGAATAGAAAAAGTCAAAATATTCGGTTATTTCTATTCAGCTAAAAGTAACATATTGACATCATCCAACATAATTAAACTGAACCTATTGATAACAAGTTCATTTTAGCTATGTTGCATGATGTCAACAAGTTACTTTTAGCTGAATAGAAAAAGCCAAATATTTTGGCTTTTTTTATTCAGCCAAAAAACAAACACCATCTAAGACTAAGAGGAAGTGTGAAAACTGAGAAGAATGATATGAAATTTTTTATCTTTTCAAAATGACCTTTGCTCACAATGAAAAAAAAGAGTAGAAAAACATTAATTTAAATTTTATTCATTTTATAAACCTCAATAAAATTTAATATAATTTAGTGATTTGGAAAAAAAATACACCCTTTTCCAAAAAAAAATAAAAATAAATTATTATTATTATTATTTAAAAATCAAACATCTTGGAAAATATGTATTTTTAAAATTGTGTATATAAAAAATAACTAAAAATATGTCAAATTTATTTTTTTTAAATGGTATATTTTTAGAATATATTTTTTTAAAAAAAAAAATAGTTTTCTAAAAATAATAAAATTTCAAAATAATTATTAAAAAAAGATTTAACATAAAAAATTTTATTAAACATTGTGGTAGAAAATGGTTTTGAATGGTATATTGATCTCTTTATATTTTATATCCTCTCCATCAATTATGCAACTTATATGGACCTGAGCTTAATTTTTGAGCCCAATTGGGTCCAAAACACTATTATCCCTTAAGTTAATTTTTTATCTCTCATGTTCTATTTGACTCTTCTAAAAATCTTGATCTTTAGTTCTAATACTCACTTTCAACTAAAATTCCTTTTGTTATCATTTTGTATGTTTTATTCTCTTGGACTCTTTTATAAATTTTTATCCTTAACTTTAATGTCAGTTTGTTGTGTTGATGAAACATTAATACCAACAATGTTAATTCAAAAAGTATAAATATAAAATAATTCATATAAAAGTACATCAAGTTTTTAATGATTTGGTCAATCATGTCTATATGCATGGATGAGAGAAAACAATTTCGCTATTACACACGACCTCTCTCTCAACTGAATCTCTTATTATTTCTTACATCTTTATGCACCTCATATAATCTTTTTATTTACTATTTTTTATAAAAAGAAATTTATAATAATCAATTTATTTTGTCCGACACTATTCTTTGACACTATTCTTTATCAATTGATTTCAGCTTACAAAAGTTTTATATCTATTTTGTGAGATCTAAATTTGGTAATTTTAAGATTTAATGAAATATTTACTATTTTATATCAAGCCGTACACTATTCTAAATTATGTTATTTAATTTTTTATAAAATCACATATCTATCCATTTACAATTAAAATGTATAATTGTTCTATATCATGTTATTTAATTTTTCATAAATTTAATACTAGTTTATTATGTCACTGATTCACGCAATACTAACATAGATATTTTTTTCATAGAAGATACTATTGTTTTTTATATTTTAAAATTTTAATTAATTATCAAATAATTTATGCTTAATTCTAATAATAAAATAAGGAAATAATATGAATTAATTCGAGGCTTAAATGTTAAGATACAAAATTGTCAAGCCCTGGTAAGTTACCCTACATTTTATACATTGTATCATGTACTTATATTAAAGATAACTCTTAAATATAGTGGCATCTACTTTTTAATTCAATTATTTTATCTTCTAAAAAAAAAAAACAAAAAAACAAAAACATTGAAATTCACGAAAAAAAAATCAAAATTTTCTAGTGGAATCATGCTGATTTAAAGAAAAACTAAGGATGAAGTAAAAATTTCTCATAATTTCTGCTAATAAGGGGCAAAATAAAAATTTTATATTTGCATTGTAGAGCCCTCAAGGTTAGAAGAGGGCTCTTCAAAAATTAGCGTATGCCACTAAATTGTGGAGAGCACACGGTATTCTTTAGTAAAAGGCGAAAGAATAGTTCGCTTTGTGCTCACCACGTGGCTGCGTGCTTTGAAAGATGGAGTTAGAATATGTTATATTGAGACGTCATAGTGGAGTGAATTCTGCTGATGTTCGATGTGGGATTCTCATTTTTCTTAAGACCCACAGACGAGAAGTTATACTATTGGGCCTACATGACCAAGCCCATTTTATGCTTGCTTTCAAAGAATTGAGATAGATATGAGACTGAAGTTAAGGGCCGGTCTTCAATTATTTTCAAAAACATTTCCAAATAGAATCCGTGACTGTCCATAACTGGTATCAAGCCTCAATTCTTGAAAGTATTCGGCCATCAGTGACCCAAGCAAAATTTCAAAAGGAATGGGTCTATGTAGAAATAGACGTTAAAAAATGTGTTGCCCAGTGGGTCCATATGGATGGGCTGGGATTGGATGGGCCATGGCCGGCACATAAGCAAAACCCATTTTTACCAATTGGTAAATGGGAAGAACAGTTGAAAAAAGAGTAGAATAAGTCTGGCTTCAACAAGAAAAATGATTTCTTTTTTTAAAAAAAAAATTATTTGGAAATTTAATTTTTTTATTCTTTTTTTTTTCTTTTTATATATTATTTAAATTTTTTTTTTCCTTTACTTACGGTCTATATTTATAATATTTTCTTATTAGATATTAGGGTTGAACCATTCTTGATTCAAATAAAAGTTAAAAATAAAATAAAATATTTCATTTTTTTTACCTCTTTGTTCTTTCCCATAAAACTATTATCCACGCGGATTATACTTTTTATCATGCCATATCTTCTTCTTCAACTTTTCCTTAGTGAAATTTTATTTTTAATATTTACACTATTTTAACGAAAGTTTTAACACAAAGATATGATAATTTAAATGAAAGTATACAAAGTTTTAATATGATTCAACTAATGATGTCTACATCTACGAATGAGAAAAAGTCATTATATTATAGGTTTCTTAAATCATTCTATATATTTTCTATTTATTGTATCTACATCTTACTATCTATAATATTTATAAATATATTTTTAATAGCTTTTCTTATTCTATAAAGAAATCTATTATTATAATGATATATGAATTTAACAATTTCTATATTAAATTATTTAATTAATCTTTTATATCTTGTATTCTTTTGGACATTTTTAGAAATTTTTATCCTTTAACTTTAATACCAATTTACCTTCAACTAAAATTCATTTTGTCTATACATCATTCTCTTTAACTCTTTTAGAAATCATCATCCTTAGTTTTAATACCTGTTTGTTGTTTTAACCGAAACTTGAATACAAATAATATTAATTCAAGAACATAAAGATAAAATAATTCACATAAAAGGTACATGAGATTTTGAGTGATTTGGTCAACCATCGAATCAATCATTATTTCTTATATTTCTATACACCTAGTATAATCTTTGTATACAGTATTTTTTATACTATTAATCAATAATTTGAGACACCTTCCAATCATGTGTTTGTTTCTTTTTGTTTTTTTTTAACAACTTTTATTTCTATTTTGTGAAATGATTGATATTATGTTACAAAAGATATTATTGTTTTTTTATACCTTTTAATTTTGATTAATTATCAAATAATTTATGCTTAATTCTAATAATAAAACAAGCATATGATATGAATTAATTCAAGGCTTAAATGTTAAGATACTAAAAAAGTGTGTTTAGTAGTAATTTTATGACATGTTTTTAATCTTTTTAACACTTAAATTTTTTTTATTTTTTAAGTATTAAAGATGTTAGAAACACTTTCTAAAATAACTGTCAAACACATTATAAAAGATGTGTTTGACAATTATTCTAAAAAGTGTTTCTAAATGTTTTAAGACTTTAAAATTTTAACTTATAAGTATTAGAAAAATTAAAAACATTTCCTAGAATCACTACCAAACGCTACTTATGAGTACATTTGATAATAATTTTAAGAATTATTTTTAGTCTTTTTAATATTTAAAAATATTTATTTTACGCTACTTATGAGTACATTTGATAGTAATTTTAAGAATTATTTTTAGTCTTTCTAATACTTAAAAATATTTATTTTTTAAGCATTAAAAATATTAAAAGCATTTCAAAACAAACTCAAAATATCAAGTTTACCCTATATTTTATAAATTGTATCACGTACTATGGTGGCCTCTATTTTAATTCAATTACCATTTCAAAAAACCATTGAAATTCACGTATAAAAATCAAAATTTGCATATACGGAATCATGGTTATATAAGATTCATAATAAAAGAATTTTATATTTGCATTGTAGAGCCCTCAAGGTTAGAAGAGGGCTCTTCAAAAATTAGCGTATGCCACTAAATTGTGGAGAGCACACGGTACTCTTTAGTAAAAGGCGAAAGAATAGTTCGCTTTGTGCTCACCACGTGGCTGCGTACTTCAGATGGACTGATTACAAGATATTATATAGAAATATCACAGTGGTGTGAATTCTACTAACATTCGATGTGGGACTCTCCTTTTTCTTAAGACACACAGGCCAGAAATAATGCTATTGGGCCTACATGACCAAGCCCATTTTATGTTTGCTTTCAAATAATTGAGATAGGGATGGAATTGAAGCTCAGGGCCAAATCAGGATTCCTCACCCACTTTGATAAGCGTCACGTTCAAGTATATAATTGGGATGGTGTTTTGGTTTCTTTTGGCTTTGAATTTACATTCAATTCCAAAGCCAATAATACACTGAATGTCTGGAAATTGAAGCAATCCGGCTCTGATGGGGCTTACTGCTTACACTCAATTCAACATTGACTTGCTTTCTTCATGTGACTTGCTTTTCCAAGAGAAAGACACCTTGTTTAACATGTAAAATCAGCTTGATTGAATGTTGAAGGGTTTCCGAGTCCGCCATGAAAGCTTCTTTCAAAATACCTTCATAAAAGATTATCTCTTCATGGGATACATGAATTTTTAAAAGCATGAAATTTTTTGTAAAAAACTAATTTGTAGAATCTGACCATTGGTTTATAAACCTTTTGTTTCGGAATTTCAAGAAAAGAAGTAAATGTTTTATTGGCACCCATTAATTTCCATGGAGATTATTAAATCGTAAAAGCATCCCTGAGGAATTAAAACCATTTTTGTAGCGAACTTGATCAAAATGCTTTAAGTTAGTAACTTTTTTTGAAAGTGATTTTTGAAGAATTATCTACCACAGCCCATTTTTACCAATGGGTAAATGGGAAGAACAGTTGAAAAGAGAGAGAAGTAGAATGGGCCTGGCCTTAACATGAAAAACGGGGTTACTATGTAGTCAATTTTGCCATTCAAATTGTTCCCTCTTACATGCACATGAAAGCATGGCAATGTGCTGAAGCTTGTTCTCAATAGGGCAACTTGTACAAACCTCTCTCTACCAATTATTGATCACATGCTCTCTCTCTCTTTAGCATGTGGTTTCACAACTCACACTCCACACCAGTAGGGCCAATGTCCCCGAGCGTCTCAAGAGTTCATACACCCTTTTCATGGAGGACCCTACAATACCCCTTTGTTTCAAACCTATATGACTTTTAGGTGTAGGGCATATACCCCACATCCCACAAGGATTTAATTGGGGTACCTATTTTAAGGATATGAATATGGGTGAAGGTTTGTGTATTTGTTAAGCCCTCATCTGCCAAAGGAATATAATCCCAATAGGGAAGGGCAAATGGGCCTCCCTTGTTCTACCTTTTTAACAGTATGGTCCCGGAGTTGTACAATAAGAGCCCTACCATGATTGGATTTGAGCCCAAAAACAGCTGCTGGATATCACTTCCTACATTAATTCCAATAGAGGGGCTACCTCCTCAGTGACCATAGGGCTACTGCCTCATGGTCCTCCTTTTGGCCTATCTTCTTTTTGCCCTTAAAAAAAAAAAAAAAAAATCCCCTAAAAGGGCCTAGCCCCTTTCCCAATTCACCAATGGTGAAATCAATGATTTGGGATAGCAAATGCTTAGTTATTCTAAGGGCACTTATTGCCTTGAAAGATAGGAGCTTCATAATTGTGTATCAACCCCTGTCTACCCAATATTAATGTTGGAGACAGAGCTGCCTTCCAAAAAAAAAAAAAAACCTTTAAAATTTAGGTCAATGTTGAAACCCCCCATCAAGTTTACAGTATCCTCAGTCTTGTCTTTGATTTTTTTAAACTGGGTACACCAAAAGTTAGACACAAGAAAAGGGTACCACAGTAAAGATTTTTGGGTACAAGACTACAGGTGGCTCCAGTTATCCCACAAGCATAATGAATTATTGAACATAATTATTTTATGGAGGATTAGGCCTAAATTTCTTTGGTACGTGTCCAAATTTTGCAGAAGGGACCAAGAACACTATTACACTTGGATGATGGCCATGATGGTGACACCGATACTGGAACTCAACCAAAAAATTAAATTTTAAAAATTAAAAGAGGTGACATGATTGTGGCGATGATGAGGCTGTCCCGGCACACCCTCTTGCCTTTTGATTGGCTGATAGAATGCCGTTTTTACTTGGTCTATGGTCCTTGAGGTTTTCAGTTTTCAGATAGGCTTGCAAATAAGTGGTTATAAAAGGTGATGCCTTTATTCGATAACATGCTATATTAAGCTAAGATGAGATTGAGATTGAATAATTATGATTTATGCTCTAAAAAGTGTTACCAAGTCTTGATGATTTCTTTCATCTACCGAGATATTTGACCAAACTGAAGAATTGTTACAAAGTTTACTAAAAATTATTTTTTTTAAATGTTATTAAAACAATTTGTTCACAATTAAGAACTCCTATGCATTGATTATCTTTGTATTTTGAAATTAAATATTAAAAATCAAAATTTGTAATTTCACAATTAAGAATTACGATAGGGCGGATCTGAGACAAGTTGTTCCCATCCCAATCTTGCCATGTTTATTCAAAATAATTTTTATTTATATCGTATAAAAATTAAATAGAGTATAGTGGGTATACGAATTTTTTATACCCATCTTGTCTCACTCGATTTAATTTTTTTGAAAAAAATTTATTTTCATTTTTAAAATTATTTTTATAAAACTTTTAATGGAATTAAAAGTAATGTATTTTATAAATAATTAAAATATTATAATTTTTTATAATTTATTTTTTTATTATTATTATATATTAAAAGTAGAAAAATAAAAATTACATTAAATTAATTTTTTAAATTGATTTTATATATAAGGGATGTGAGACAAGGAAACATTCAAACTCACCCCAAATATGTTTCATTAAGAGTAGGACGGATGCCAAAGAAATCTTCCCATAGCTACCTTTAGTCATAATGTTTTTGAAAATAATTGTGAAAAAATAGTTTATAATTTCACTTGTTTTCATGGACAAAATTTATTTGAAAATTCAAATACTAACAATGTTTGTTTTTTTTACTTTTTGCTTAAAGTAATTTGTTTTCAAAATTTAGATTTTTTGTTTTTTTTACTTTTTCATGACTTATTATAAATTTTTTTATTAAATAGAAAAAACCAAAAAATGTAATTTTTTAAAAATAAAAAAATAACATATTAGTTTTTTTTACTTTTTAATATTTAATAGAAATAAAATACTATAAAAACAAACAACCTAATATTTAACACTATTAAGCATTAAGGTTCTATTTAGAATTAAATAAAAAAACAAACATCATTTAAAAATAGATTTTCAACTTGTTTCTTATGAAATGCACTATAAGCTTATATACAATGCAAAAACCAATCAAAATATTTTTCAAATATCCAAAAAAAAAATAAAAAATATTGTAAATTTAGTCATTAAAATAAAAAATTATTCCCTATTTAAAATAAAAATAAAAACTGGAACAATTATTAAATGATTCTATATCTTTTTTATTAACTTTCTTTTTTTCTAACATTATTTAATTTTCTCCTTACCTAAAATTTATGGTAGGATGTTAACGTTATTTTTATCCAAAAAGGGTGTCATGTTCTTATGATAGTCATTCAGAGGAGTGATTATCAAACAACATGTATTGCAATTTGATGTCACTTTCGCTCTAAGTAGACAACTTATTTCCATTGGTGGAGCTTTCCTTAGCACCACCTTTCAAATATTGATGTTTTTTTTTCTTTGTTATGTCCAAAAATAAACCGATAATTTTAGTTGGCCGTTATTCAACCACCACACTCAAAGGCCAATTTTTTTTTTTAATTAGTTTAAATGATAAAAAAAAAAAAAGGCATTTCATTCAGTGGGCCCTGTATGGAAGATGTCTTGCCACGTGTCTGCTAATCACCACCTAAGCCTCTAATGGGGAACTTACACGTGTGCCACTCTTCCAATTATGATAAAGACATGGACATTATAGAATGTGAATTGGAGACCGATTCTATGATTAATTTCTTTGAACTCCATCATTTTATGGACTAAAATAAAACCATGAATTGAAGATTAAGGTATTGACTAAGATTGAATGATTCCACAGCCACCACGCCTTGACAAAAATGGAATTTCAAAATTCCACATTGTGTTGTTTCTGTTTTACAATATATTTTATTATATATATATATATAATCTAACTATAATAAAGAATTTTTTTTTTCAAGTTTTGGTTGATTTTATTTTATTTAATTTCTGTTTTTTCTAGCACATGACCAGGGTGGACCGTGGAAGTTACAAAAAATGTGCATGTAATAGGCATTTAATTTAAGGGAAATGACACGAAAATGGAGCTTGCCGTGCACGAGACGCCTTGAGTTGACACAATAAAGAGTCCCCGTTGTGGCCTGGACAATTATGCAAGCTTGGGTGCTCCATGGATGGACCCACTCCTACCTCTCACTATGTCTCATGAATGGTTTAGAAATTTGGTAATCTCATTAACACCCGCCATTCCATTGTATTCGAATCGATCTTTACTTTTATTGATATTATAAATATTTTCAACGATCGAACCTAATTCTATGGTATTGACTTGGTAAAATGTTGTACACATTGCGTCACGTTGAATTAATACATGTGGTTACATTCATTGAAAGGTTACCATGTTAGGTGGAGAGATGCAAATATTCTTCACTTATAAATATTTATTTTCTAATCTTTTAAAATCTTATAAAAGCCATTTCAAATAATGCAATAGGAAACATCAATCATGTTCGTAAATTAAATATTACTTAGAATAAGATGAAGGAGTTCTTGGATAGCATTAGATTTCATGTATGTAAATTTGAGAAAAAATCATCATATTCAAACCAAAGTAGGGTTTCATTATTGTTGAGTTATGTGCTTTTTGTGTTTGCAAGCTTTTGAAAAATAATGAGTACTTAGGGCGGGCCTTTCGAGTGGACATTTCCTCAAACTTTTGTGGTCTTATATTTTCTCTATGCCCACTTTACCCTTCTTAAATTTATTTAACTTTCCACCCTTCATTTTTCACTTTTCCGAGTGAAAATTAGAGTACCACCTTGAGTCTCTACCGAGGGCGCTCGCCTACCAAGAGTTGCGCTGCACCGTCACTACTCACTAGTCAGCGATCCTGACCGTCCATCTGTAGGCGGGACTTCATGGGCCCAGTTGTATGGGTGCGTTACATAGCAAAAGTGGAACGTTTTGATCATTTGTTTCAGAGATAAAAATAAGAGAAAACGAGTCATTTGACAAAAAAAATACAACCGGCCACGGGCTATTAAGGGAAAAGAATGAGGCTAGTTTGGCCATTGTAGTAAAGAATTAGGACAAAACCAGCGTAGAAACCGAGACCCTCGCCGAGCTCCAATCTGCTCCACCACCATGCATGTGACCCTTCTGAAGGTCTGAAGCCAAAGCCTCTTCCGCTCCTCTGTACCTCTCACTTTCTCCTCTGCAACTTTTAATTTGGGGCTCTATTTTTTGGGTTTTTTTGGAAGGCACCAGAACTTGACCAAACCCATTGTTGTGGATTAAAGTAGAAGCGAAAACGAAATTCATCAAAATTTTTATGGTTTTTTTATTTGTTGAAGTGGAAAACCGAACTGCCAACAACCCATATTTTCAATCTCTGTTTCTTTGTCCGCACTTCATCTTGAACCAAATAACGAAAGATCCATCTCAACTGCTGAACCCATAATCTGGTAGTGATCTTTGTGGGTGCTGTTGTTTGGGTATTGGTTTAAATGAGATGGTGGACTTTAGCAGACCCTCCAGGAATAGAGGGTTCTATGTAAGGATGAGGCTCTTGCATAAGCAAGGGAGGCAGGAGAAGAGCTACTGCTTCAGGTACTTCAGATGGGTTCTCTGGTTGTCTCTGTCTCTCTATTTCTTCAGCTCTTACCTCATCACCAACCACCCCAGGAAGCTCACCTCTATTCCTAAAGTCACCGTCTCTAACTCTAAAGCCTCTCGTGCTTTGTTTGAAACCGTTAACACGACTATTCAACAACAACCCAGAGACCACCAAGGTTTGATCATTATACTTTGTTTTTCTGTTGTTTGAGTATTTTGGGTTGCATTTTTTTCCCTTGGGTCTATAGAGTATCATATATTTGCTTTTTTGATGCAGATTTGTTAAAGGATTTGAAGGTTTATATCTATGATTTGCCGTCGAAATACAACGTTGACTGGTTATCAAACGAGCGATGCAGCAATCACCTCTTCGCTTCGGAGGTCGCCTTACACAAAGCTCTGCAGGAGAGCGACGTACGGACTTTTGACCCATGGGAAGCTGATTTCTTCTTCGTCCCCGTCTACGTGTCCTGCAACTTCAGCACGGTTAATGGCTTCCCCGCCATCGGACATGCACGCCCTCTTTTGGCATCCGCGATTCAACATATCTCCACCCAGTTGCCATTCTGGAATAGGAGTCTCGGCGCTGACCACGTCTTTGTTGCCTCTCACGATTACGGAGCTTGCTTTCACGCCATGGTTTGAAAATAAAAACCCATTTCTCATGTCAAAATATCTGCGTATTTCACTATTTTGGAAACGATTCTCGTGTTTCTCAATTTCTTTGCTTTGGTTTCTATGCTTTCTGAAGGAGGACGTAGCCAGGGCAGATGGGATACCAGAGTTCTTGAAGAAATCTATCATACTGCAGACCTTTGGCGTCAAACACCAACACCCGTGTCAAGACGTCGAGAATGTGTTGATACCCCCATACGTGTCGCCGGAAAAAGTACAGTCAACCCTCGATTCAGCTCCGGCGAACGGCCAGAGAGACATATGGGTTTTCTTTAGAGGCAAAATGGAAGTCCATCCTAAGAACATTAGCGGACGATTTTACAGCAAGTAATCTAATCATAACCCTCTAATCAAACTACTAATCATGCCACCTCATTACCAATTTACCCCTCATATTCATAATTGTAAGTTTTTAACCCTTGTTCTCCCTTTCAGGGCTGTGAGAACGGCGATATGGCAAAAGTACGGCGGGAACCGGAAATTTTACCTGAAAAGGCACCGGTTTGCCGGTTACCAGTCAGAAATCGTACGGTCTGTCTTCTGTTTATGCCCACTTGGGTGGGCGCCGTGGAGCCCTAGACTAGTAGAATCGGTGGTTTTGGGATGCGTGCCGGTCATCATAGCCGATGGTATCCGGTTGCCCTTCTCCGAGGCCATACGCTGGCCGGAAATATCCCTCACGGTGGCTGAAAAGGACGTGGGAAAGTTGGGAATGATTCTGGAGGACGTGGCAGCCACCAATCTCTCAACTATTCAAAAGAATTTGTGGGACCCAGAGAACAAGCGGGCCCTACTTTTCAACAATCAAGTGCAAGAAGGGGACGCCACGTGGCAGGTTCTTAATGCTCTATGGCATAAGCTAGACAGATCACACAGGCGGTCAAGACAATCTTCGAATGGGCATGCGACACGTGACGTCTCATGACCGGATTATGGCGATGCCAGCTATAGAACGCCTTTTTCACGACGTGGATGCGGATGCATGGGATTAGTGGAGGCCAGCTACTCTATTGGACAGAAGGTAGAATATTATAGTGAAGCACGGGGGCCCACCGCTGCAGAGAGACATAAGATTGGATTGTGTGGGCATGTGAATATTTGCTGACATGGCGAACCCTGATTGGATGTTTCTGGAGCTTCTGCACGACACTATTGACCTTGAGGAGTAAAATGTTGGAGGAAAAAAACAATTTAAGAATAAGATTGGTGGGGGGACCCCCTCATGTTGAAGCCCAGTAAATAAATAAAATTCCACAAACAATAACTTATTTCAGATATTTTGATGAGAGAGCGGATTCTACGTTGTTGGAAATTGGAATGACACATTGACACTCGCACAAAGTATACCTTAATTTTATAAAAACCTAAGAAATCTACCATTGGTAAGGCTGATTTTGATTTATTTTTAGAGGAGCATGGATAATAACAAAGGTTATCATAGAAGTGTGGACTTTCTAAGAATAGTGGGGAATTTAAAATATAAATGGTAGGGTTTAGGCTTTCTAGGTACTTTGGAGAGTGGAAGGTCAATATTATATAGATTGTGGTACAAAAAATAAATAAAATAAAGGGGTTAGGGACAGGAGAGTTAAACAACACAGCTGTGTGACAGGAGAGGGGGGTGTGGGGTGTCAGAGCTTTAAATAAATAAGTAAATATGGGACGGTGGTGCTCACGGATTCGGAATCGAACTGTCCACAACACTCCACGTTGTTTCCCTATTTATATCGTTTTGTTTTGAATTTTTACTGAAAAGGGCTGTCCTTCTCTGTCCCCTTTCCATTTCTTTTTTCAAAATTTTCGGATGGTGGTGTGGTAGTCCATCTTCCTTTTCACATTCTGCTGTGGCCCGTGGGGTTGTCAGTTGTGATTTCATGGGCCACAGCCTTAGTTCCGGCCCATCCAACAGTTTGGGCTTCGGTTTAAACAAGTGGCAGCAGGCCGGTTGATGTGTAACAGTCTGTGGGCCTGATCTTGTACCTGGAAGCGAGATACAATTTTAATTCTATTTCAGCTGGCTGTCCTAAGTTCCTAACCATCCAATGAATAATTTGTTTTTGAATTTTATATACGATCAAATCATTATGTTGTGAAAAAGCTAGCCAATCATTGCAAGACATGTGGTGACCTAGAGTAAGCAAATTAAGAAATGAATCTCTCCCTGTCCGGACCGATTTGGGTGTTGAAGAGTGATCCAATAAAAGTTGGGCAGATTCCATCAGCTTTATATTACTTTATATAAATCTAGTTTGAAAGCAAATAAACAACCGACCTTAGCTCAGTTGGTAGAGCGGAGGACTGTAGTAAGGCAGATTAATCCTTAGGTCGCTGGTTCGAATCCGGCAGGTCGGATTTTTTTTTTCATTTAACATTTTGTACAACTCCCCTATTATTATTTAAATCAAATGCGCATTTATTTATATTTTATTTGAAATATAAATTAGACTTAACTAAAAGCAAGACGTAAACCAAATTGATATCAAAATCAACATGATAGTTGCATATGAATCTCTATATGACCACATTGAAATAAGGAGCATAAGCCAAAATTGATTTCTTTGTTACCAAAATAGAAACTTAACTAAAAGCAAGACGTAAAGCAAATTGATATCAAAATCAACGTGATAGTTGCATATGAATCTCTATACAACCAGCACGTTAGGTTAGTTAAAGGGCTATCATGTGTCCCATAAAGTTGATATGGATAGGTAGACTTAGTTGTTTTCATTTAGCTTATAGATATCTTCGTTCTCTTTTGCACGGGAGATTATTCTAATAGGAATTTGAATTTTCTTTTTCACTTTCCGTCAATTTTGATTTATTTTCTCATCAAACAACCATATTTTATAAGGTTTGATATTTTATCACTATAGATGGTTTAATTCATTGATATCTCTGTATTCTTATCTCTTATTTAAATTTTCATTTTTGTTTGATTATATATATATATATTTTAATAATTTTCAATAAGTCAATGGACAATGAATATTTATTTGGGTCACCCCCATCTTAATCGTACCTTGATTATTTATATTTATTTTCATTTTCATCCAAATAAAATAAAATAAATTGGATTAGACAATTCAGATTGCATGATGAAAATTTCTCATACCCATCATGTCCCATCTGTTATTTGATTTGTTTTTAATTTTTAAACGGATTACGCTTCTTGTAGACCCATCTCATTAGATATAGAACTTATTTTATTGTCATCCCTAATAAAGAATACGGGACATAATTCTTAAAAATTTAATTTTTGAGAAAAGTTTTCGCAAATGTTCCCAATCATCCCTATATTTTTAGCAAAATTTAATTGTCCCTCCATTCGGGTACTTCTTGGGCGAAATTGAAAAGCCCAAGTCCACCAACAAAGGTCTGCATGGACGGGGCCTTGGCCAGAGGTCAGAGCCCATTTAACTAGGCCGTAGAACACATGAAAAAGTTAATGATGAAGTGGTCAAAAGGTGTTTAGCACATTCCAAACATCAATTATTTAACCTTTGTACCGTGTTTGGATGTCTTACGGAAAAACTTGTTATGGCACTGAAGGGTCATCACGATTTATTTTAAGTATATTTAATTTAGAAATTACGAAAATTTGGGGTTTCATGAAGTGACGTCCATGTCATTATTCTATTCATCGGTGGCATGTCGTCATCGTAAATTCCAAACTCCAAGAGCCCTCCAAACACGCCGCTAACACTGAAATTAGACGTGTAACCACAATCAAATAAAGATTGTGATAAACGAAGAAGAAAGATGGGATGTGAGATGCTCATATGCTTTAATCAAATCTGTTTGTTTTGGCTTATCCTGACTTATGAAGATTGCATTATTGCTTGTTAAGCCATTTTTTGTGGCATCCAATGGCCACTTGATTCCATGAATTTGGCCCCCGAAGTGTTCTTTTGGAGAATTTTATGACTTTTACAATATGAACACTTAATTAATTATCATTTTTTTTTTTATCATATGGTATAAAAACCCCTCTTCTTCTTCTTCTTCTGCCATTGGGTGGATAGAAAAGGAGGGATGCGACAAAACTTACAAAGTTACAATCGACCTATCATTCATAGGCAGCCACTGAATTCCTTTCCCTTCAAAGAGAAAAAGGTGTCAGAAAGGGAGAAAAAGTTAATTCCCTGAGCTTCACATGCATGTGTGCCCTGCTCAGAAGTCATTTTCTTTACACGGCATATATACCAAGTGTACGAGTCTTTTGCTTCACGGAAATTGGTGCAACTTTTGTGTTTTATTCAACGCTTAACAGATAGATATAAGGTTAATTAACACTTTGGATGGAGTTGGAAGTCTGATTAGATAAGGGGATGGCTGAAAGATGATGAGCTGACAGACTTATCTAAACTCTAACCTACTGTAATTGTTAGAAGAGTGTATGGGCAGGACAAGTTGGCATGATGCAATCTGAATTTAATCAGAAATTTGAATGGGCTTCGTCATCAAGTTGACTTGAATTGGGTTTTTTCAATTCGAACTCAATTTGGATTGAACTTAAATCAAGTTTTAAATGACTTGAATCTAACTTAAACTCAATTTAATACTTTTATGATATTTATAATGTATATTATATTTTATTATAATATTCATTTTCTTTTTATGTTTTTAAGGAAAATATCAAAAGATATTATATTATTTTTTTAGCAAATATATAAATTTATGTTTATTTGTTTGTTGCTATATTAAAATTTTTCTTTATTTACTATTTAAATTTTTATATAAATATATATAAAAAATTTTATTTAGAAATATTATAAATAAATTTTGAATAATGCAAATTGAACAACCCAAATTTAATTTAAACAATTTGAACTTGATTTAAGTGTTAATAAATGAAGTTGGATTAAACTTGGATTGAGTGCTTCAAGTTAAACCGATTTAGACTTGGGTTACCCCTCAACCAAATCAACCAACCCAAATTGCAACCCTAAAAGAGTGACATAGGTATAAAGTTCCCAATCCAATATTAGGAGGAAGGAAATGGAACTTTTAGTGGTTTATATATAAATTCATTTTATACGTCTCTTGAACTTGAGATGTAAGTGGAGGTCTAGGCCTGCCATTGGGCCATTCATTAGAGGTGTTCTACTTCGTAGAAAAACACTTAAAACCCCTCGATTACTAATTAACTTGTCTTATTTTTGAAGGTAAAGAATATTTCTTTTTGAACTACTCCACAACAAAACTCTAAAAATCTCTTAATCTCTAACTCCCTTCTCATATTATTTTTGGACGAAAGCTGTCTAAATGAAATTATATCAAGAGTTGTGCGATAATGGTTATTGAATCTTGGAAGTAGGACATTTATTTCCATAGACGGGAAAGGGGGTCTACTTTAAAGATATATTTCTCATGCTTCAAGTTGTCTTTATAAATAATATATTTCAATTTTGCTTTCATTATTCCACATCAATCTACAATACTTTCTTGCCTACCGTGTTAATTATTCCAACAATAGTCAAACAAGAGTTTAAAGAGACCTTATCAATCTTTATAATGTAATAATATTATAAGTAATTGGTACACAATCACAATTCTTTCTCTGCTTTATTAAGTAATAGCAGAGTGTATACACAAATACCCAAAGACCTCTCTCATTTGTCACACTCACACCCACGCCTATCCTTTAACCAAAATAGCAAGCAAATAATTTATTCCAACAACAATCCAACAAAAGCGATTCAAATCTTGGAGGCTTGGACGCGCGCTCAACGACTCTTGCACCTGTTCTTGGCAAGCTGGACCCATCACAATGCACTCCAAAACAAACTGTCTTTGTAACTTAAGTAACAACTTATAACTGTGTATAACCAACCCACTCTTTAGTCTTTTTATCAACATCTACCTAACACTCTGGTATCTGAGAGTGGTCTCTCTTGGGGTCCTGGCAATAGTCGTAAACCACGTAATTCTTCTGCACCGATTCCATTGCTGAGTACTGCTGTTGGCTCAGGCCTCCTGCGGAGGACGGCGAGATGGAGGGTGGCCGGCAGGAGGCTGCTGCATCGGTGGTGCACCCGCCTAGCTTGAAATTTTTGTACCTACCTATGAATGGTTGGTACCGGTAATCGGCTTTGTATTTTCCATCCTCTGTGGCCCATGATGACGCATCCCATATCGATCCATACACCCACATTGGCCTTGCGGGAAATGTAGCGTCATTCTTTCTTGGATACCTTCTTACGGGGACATCGTCCACTAGGAATCTGCAAACCATTTCATAGTACAACTACATAAATAGTAAGCAGAAATTGAGATTAAATCAAGCAACCTTTGGGCCATGTGGCATGTAGCATCGTCGTTTTCACCTTTAGGCCAAAGAATGAAAAGACTTTGCATGCTTGAAGAAAATTAGCGGCGGGATTTGGAGGAAATGATACTAACATGATCTCATCTGGGGTCCATAGGATAGCATAATTATGAAAGTCTTCTGTTGGATCGAACCAGAGATGAATCTTCACTTCCCTCCCTATTAGTCTTCCATCTCCACTTCCCTTCATATACACGTTGGTCTGCAGGGTATAAGGCTTATCCAGTGTTGTTCCCAGGAACTCGATATCGATTTCATCGTGGTTCCCAGGGTAGTCTTCGTTGTTTGAAAGCTGTCATTGCCCAGATAATGAATTATTAGAATATCAGTTCTTAATTTGAGTGATACAGCCCACAATTGATATTCCTAGAAATATAGAATTCTCATTCTTACATAGAAAGATGTGATCACTCCTGCAGTATAGCCAGGTTGGAGCTTGATGGCAGCACTGAAGTAACCTGAACGATAGGGCTTAAGCGACTTAAACCCACTTCCTGTTTTCAGAAACAAAGAACGTTGCAGTATTTGCTTAGAAATGAAAAAATAAAATAAAATTAAGGTCTGCACTCTGCAGTATTAAGCAAAGGAAAGAAAAAAAAAAGGGTTGTAGTACCAGAGGTACTGTCAAGCCAAATTGTTAATAAACCCTGGTCTATGGTTTGATGCTGAGAACCCCAGAGATTTCTAAAACCTTGATTAAAGCTAATAGGACTAAATTTGGAACTGGGGGAGAAACCAGGGGAAGGTGGACCCTGAGCATCGCTGCAAGTAGTGATCATGAGAATGAGAAGACAGAGAAGGGGAGCCATGAAAATTAAGAAGGAATAAGAGAAAGCTTAGAAATGACTGATTGAATGCAGGTAGGAAGGGATGTTGGGAGAAGGTGGGAGTGTGTATGGGAAGAGAAGTGTGGCAATGCCATGGTATAAATAAGGGAATTGGAGTACCCCACCATGTAGGCGATGATGAAGTGCGACAAGGGAAGTTGATGAGGGAGTTACACAAGGAAACAAACAATTCGCAAACGCTAAGTGGTGATCATAACCATGGGAGAGGAATAAAATCATCAACTTGTGGTATTTCCCCCTTTTCACCTTCCCTTCCCTTTTGTGAGAAAACTTGTGAGTTTTGGTTTGCTAAATTACAAAAGCAAAGAAAATGATGAGAAGGGCAAGAGAGGTGGGGTTGAGCATGATCCACCTTTCCTCACATGTGAGTTTTGGTTTGTTGACATGTGATGAGGTCTAGTGACCCACTTTTCCTTCTTGTACTTCTCATTGGACGGTTGTGGAATAACAGATATGGGGCATGGTGCGGCTCCAAATTTTACAGTCCTCTCTGCATGTGCTCATAATTGAGCATGATCCAAGAATAAACAGGCATGGTCTGGAGGACGAGAACATGAGAACTTTGGCTGTCTCCATGGTCATAGAGCTGAGTACTCCAGGGAAAATTTAGAGGGTGGGATTCCATCTCTGGGTTCATGTACTAATGTCCTCACTCAGAATCTTTCCATAAATGAAGAGTACTGCTGTCAATATGTTAAAGAATTGAAGGGTAAAGATGACTTTAATCGTACAATATTGTAATTTTTTTCTTCTTCTGAAAAATCAAAACTAAATTAACCTTTCAGTTGTGAACAAAATAGATCCGCAGTGGACTCTCTGACAAACCAACCCAAACCAACCCTTACAACATTTGAAAGCTTTAATTAATTTTTTATTCCTTCCTTAAATATTTAAACAAAAAATAAAATAGTTAAAAATATTGGTTAGGTTTTTTTTTTTCTTTGGGTGCGTTTTGTATTTGACTTGAACTGACGGGGGTACGGCAATACTGGACCCACCCAACGCCTCCCGGCCCATTTTCCAACTATAAGCTTTGAAACTTTTGCACAATTGGAATATTGACTTGCATGTTGCCATTCTCATCCTTAATACAATTTGCTACCACTTGATTACCATCCAAATTCAACATTTACGTAGTTGCCATCTTATATATATAATATTTTCTGTTTAGCCTGTCGGATCGAGGCGATGTCGACTGTCGACTGAGCATGATCGATAAATTGTGGGTCAGACTCCCAATGGCCTATATCATGTACCTTAAATTGAGTGAGCAGCGATAACATTCTGTGATCGAACAGTACAGTCTGTGAACTACAATAAATGGGTGGACACAGACGGTGCGTATGGCACCCATGTTTGGTTATGCAGGTATGTGTAACATGAGAAAAAAGAAAAAGAAAATAGTGTGGATGTGCATGTATTTTCCATGCCATAGCAGCCACATATGGTACAAATCCTTGTCACATTCCGGTCTTGGCCGGTGAACATCATACTCAGTTTTTGTCTTGCTTGGTTGCTTTCCTTGAGGAGGAATTTAAGCATGGTTTTTATGATGGAAATAAATTGAAAATTGATGGTTTGTTAACGTGAGTCAATGGCATGGAAAGTCATAAAATGCGTGAGTCCTGGGAGCAAGACGGCACACCAGACCTATATTCAAAGGACAACAACATGGAGCCAGAAAATCATGGATATGGGTGTGGCATGAGAATCCCGCTTGTTCCGTATGTCGACTCAGATTTAACACCGCAGAGAGCGAATTTAGTTGGGTTGTCCTAAAGAAGCTTCAAGAAAATTGAATATTTGAATGATCCCCCAATAATCCACAAGGGCTTTTTGATGCTCCACCATATATTGCGGTAACGTGGGCATAGACTATGGTATGGACGGGGGCTTTCAAATTAAATCATATGAAATATTCCGATTAGGTGGACAATATTTTTCAAAGCCGCAACACTCGATGTATTTCAATTTTCAGCAGGCAAGAATCAAGATAAGCCACATTCATAGACCGGACTCCCGGGGCTTAGAGAAATCGCGCTCTTGGCCTCTTCGTCCGCCCCCTCCCCCGTCACCATGCCCTACGCCATTTAATGCATGGGGCCTCTTGGCCGACACGTTACGTACCATGCACAGTTCTTAGACCAGCCACCCAAATTTTATCAATTAATTAATTAATTAAATTTTAATTAAAAAAATTTAAATACGGATAGTCATGTTCTTTCTCCCGCAATCCACAGTTCTTTAGGTTTTTAAAAAATCATTGGCTCTTTAAATAATCTGTTCTCTTCTTTATATTTATATTTATGAGTATTTATACGATACCCATCTATCACGCTTGATTAAATATTGCATTCTTGATGTTTAAATAATATGCAATTTTTTATTTATCCTGAATTTATTTTTATTTTTATTCTAAAGGTCAGGGAAGATCTCCAAAGGCAATGATAAGATTTGGACGAGTCCAATTAAATGTCATCTCAACATTTTGGTTGTAGCGAAAGGAATGATAAGAATGAGAGTAGTGAGCATCGGAAGAGACATCATTTGGCGATAAAATACATTAAGATCTTTCTTTAAGATATCTTTATATATTTTACTTTTGTTTAAGTTGATGTTTAAACTGAACCAGGTTTTTAAAGTCATAAGAGTAGTCATTATGAGTACCGACAATGATATACCTTTTGTACTTATAACTTACCTTATTAACACTGCTCTTTTAATTCTTAAACACCTTTTGGCATATAGGAATATATATCAAGTAAAAATATATATATATATTTTCACTTATTATTCTAGTGTTTTAAATATATTCTAATTATTTAAATAATAAATGCGTTTTTTATTTAAATGGTTGCTTCCACCTTATACTAATTTTAATGTTCGGATTCAAATTAAGTTAGTGGGTGTTATAAACTTTGAAGATTTCTCAAAATTCTCTTAAATATGAAGAAAAAGATTAATTTTCCATCAACTGATTTAACTACTTAAAACATTTTTCGTCTCTCCTTTAAAGTCAATTGATACACATGATGTGTCCATTGAAGTTAGGGCTGGTGCCCTACCTTTGAAGTTCTAGGTCATTTCCTCTTGTATTAGATAAACTGGGGCCTACACGTGTCATCAGCTCAATTTTTCAAAAATTGAAAAAGGGTTAGTTGATAGGACCATGATAAGGTTTTGGATATTAGTTGGTTGTTTGTGGATTCCTAACTCTACATTACACATTAGACAATTGAAGCATTGGGTCATATGCCTCATGGCATAAGTCATGGCCTAACTTCCAATTAACAAAAAATACACAAGTGGGTTGGGCATGGACAATGAGTTAGGTTTTAAAAATGGGAAAAAGGAAAAAACACAGAGGGGAGGAGTGAGGACATCAATTTGGAGTGAAATTGCTCTTATTTGTAGCGTTTGGAAGCAGGAATCAATTCTTCAAAATTAATGATGGTTAAAATTTGGACATGTTACAATTTGTAAGGAAAACCCATCTCAGATTTTACCAAAGCAAAATGAACTTTTCTCTAAAATATGTTCACAGTGAAGAAGAAGCTACCAATCTGCAAAAGTATTTAGCTTCTGAAACATTTTTGTCCAAGCTTTTCATCACTGGATTTTTTTAAACAAAACAAAAAAAAAAGTAGCGTTTGGTTTTCTTTATTTCCCTTGGGGCTTCAACATATCCCAAGATTCTAGATACTGGCATGACAAATTCCATGAAACAGCAAGGAGGCCTAAGATTGGAAACAGCAAGGGGGGCTAGTTAAGCTCTCTATTACATGAGTGCTTATGCAATTTATTGGCTTGGTGGTATGATTTTGATTTCCCAATTATAATTGTGGGTGCTTAATTTTGTGAATTCGCTCATGCCAAAATCCACTATTGTGACTTTCCTTTATTGGCAAGTATGGCCTTAGACTAATTAGTTTTACGGATTCAAAGCAATTCGATATAATAATTGTTAACTATGGTAAAAATATGTGTTTATTTTTTTACTTAATTTTAAATAAAAATTTAATGTTTAATAATATTAAATTGTTTGCTTTTAAAATTTTTTTATTTATATTAAATATTAAAAAGTAAAAAAAAAAAAAACAAATATATTATTTTTTTTATTCAATAAAAAGTTTATAATAAATTATAAAAAAAATAATAATAATTTAAAGTTTAAAAATAAATTATTTTCAGCAGAAAGATAAAAAACAAAGACCTCTTAATGCTAAGTCAACTAACTTATTAGGGGTTGCCTTTGTGGAATTAAGGGGAAGTCTTCTTACTTAAAAGTAGGTTGAATTCAAAAGCCTACAGTAATATATCAACTATGGTCATGACTACACAATACCTTGAGTAATTGGCTCCTAACTCTGATACCAAATTTTAGGGAAATATGGCAAAATCCTATAAACAAAAAAAAGAGCCCACAAAGCTATCCTCATACTAGAGCAAAAAAGGCCCAAACATCAAAAGCCCAAATACAAACCCTAAGTACCCTAAGGCCCAAACCAACTTTTAGTTTCAAATATTTGCGATGAAAGGGATAAGATAATCCTCACATTAGGGGAAACAGTCTCTACTTAAAGAAAATTATAAATATAACTTCGATTTGACATAATTAATCTTATATATATATTTTTTTTGGTTAAAAGTGCTTGGACATGTGAGATGAAGCTAATTTTTTTGTAATGGAAGAAATTTTTATCAAGAGAAAAGCATTATAGTTCATGCTTAAAAGGATTGAAAGTTGTTGCACCCTTTCATTCGAAATAACTTTTTTTTTTCTTTTTTCCTTGTCCCTTGCCTCTCTCAACCTTAGACCTAAACACAAGATTTGTAGACATTACATTCAAAAGTTATGTTTGGTTAATTTGATATAGCATGAGATAAGATAAGAGAATAGATAATATATCTTATCTTATATTTGATTGGTGATGGGATATGATAAGTTATCATGTAATTTATTTTATCTTATATTCGAATCAAATATAGGATAAAATAAGTGGTGTGATATATTACACTTTCTTTTATATCTATTTTATATAGAGTATATTAATCTTAAATTAAGACGTAGAATGTCCATATTTCATCTGTTATAAATTTATTTTTTATTATTTTTTTACATTACTCATTTTGTCAAATACATTTTTTTATTATGAAATTAAATTTGTGGTTAAAAAAAAATAAATATATTTATAATAAAAAAAATTTATTCAAATTTAATTTTATAATAAAAAATTTAGTTTAAGATTATATAATAAATTTATTTTATTATATATTATTTTTCAATGTTTAAAATAAAAATTATATTACATTATAATATTTTCTATTTAAAAAAATATGAAAATTGTGACATCCCATATCAGATAGGGTGGAAAGTTTTTTGCGTTATATAAGTATAGACTCCTTTTTAACTTTATAGACATGTTTTGAAGCAGTGAGGGTCCCTTTGGGTCCAAATGGGACAATATTTATACTTCCTGTTCACGGTCCAGAGAACGTAAGGTTGGAGTCAAATTTCAAGGTTTGAAGAAAAATCTTTATAGGTAAGATTCTAACCCATAGATTAATATTTTAGATTCATTAGTTAATTTCAAGCACATTAGATTTTTTTTGGAAAACCCAAATCTAGATTAGGGTTAGTGTGGACCCGCATTTTTCACGTGCGCCCCCACCAGATCAACGAGACTCGCTTTTTATTCGTGAAAAATAATTTTTGGAAAAGTCGGAGTCGCCACTTATTTTATTTTTATTTTAAAGGGAAAATAAAATAAGAAAGAAAAACCCTAAAATGTGACTCCATAATTTTTGGAAAAGCATGTCTTTGAAAAACCCGAGTCTAGGTCCGGGGATCAGGTTACCTATTGGGAAGATACCTTTAAAAGGTAGCACCCCTCTAAGCCCTATAAAGGTCTCTACTAACTAAGTTAAGGGGAATGTGGCAATTAACCGGTTAATTATGGATACCTAAGTAGGCTAGATGGTTCCAAAAAATAGCATGCCAAACAAGATCAAATCATAATAAAGGAAGGTTAGGATGCGTACCTGGACCGCTTCTCAAGCACTATCATAAAACATCAATGGTTAATTTAAACAATATATCATCCAACATGTATTTTATTAGAAATAATCAAACAATGAAACATGTATATCAGAACACTCAAGCATTATTAGACATAAACATTATTTCACAATGACAAACATATTCACAGAATTCAGAAAGTAGGTGATAGAGGACATACCTAGATAGCATAGATAATTTATAACGTGCTTCCTCAAGTTGTAAGGGGTTAGATAAATAATAAAATATAGAAATCCTAGCATGCTCGTTGTCTAATTAGCATAGCAGAAGTGATCAAAGTATACAAAATCATCAATTATCACATACATCTTGTATATAATTCCTAAAAAAAATAGATATGATTTCAATAAATGGCAAGGGTGACAGTAAAGATGAGTTTTAAAAAGATGATTTTATGTAGGGGTTTCACCAATTCCCCAATTGATATACACAAATATAGCTTGGAATTAAATGTTATCACTTTCCTAAAAAAAATAAAAAAAATAAAAAATAAAAAATAAAAAATCATGAGTATTGAAAAAACATTTTTTTTTATAGTTTTAATGAATTGTATTTATAAAATAAAGTTTTGATTTACTTAAATAAGAAGGCTTTAATTTCATGCAAAGAAAATATTTTTTTTAGAAAAGTTTGTTCACAAGAAAATAAATGTTATCACTTTTATAAAGGAAATGTTTCATAAGTATTAATAATAACAATAATAATAATAATAATCGATTCCATAGTTTTAATGAATTTTATTTATAAAAAGAAGCTTTAATTTATTAAATAAAAAGACTTTAATTCCATGCAAAGAAAATGTTTTTAAAAAGTTCATTCACAAGAAAATAAATGTAATCATCACTTTTGTAAAGGAAATATTTCATAAGTATTAATAATAATAATAATAATAATTTATTT
The DNA here is from genome assembly GCF_030704535.1 of Vitis vinifera. Classification (NCBI taxonomy): domain Eukaryota; kingdom Viridiplantae; phylum Streptophyta; class Magnoliopsida; order Vitales; family Vitaceae; genus Vitis; species Vitis vinifera. The sequence continues at coordinate 21,070,759 of NC_081810.1, read as the reverse complement.
AAATAAAAAGACTTTAATTCCATGCAAGAAAATATTTTTAAAAAGTTCATTCACAAGAAAATAAATGTAATTATCACTTTTATCAAGGAAATATTTCATGAGTATAATAATAATAGTAGTAATAATTGAGTCCATAGTTTTAATTAATCTTATAAAAGGAAGTTTCAATTTACTTAAATAAAAAAAGCTTTAATTCCATGCAGAGAAAATGTTTTTTTTAAAAGAAAGTTTATTCACAAGAAAATAAATATTATCACTTTTATAAAGGAAATATTTTATGAGTATTAATAATAACAATAATAATAATAATAATTGATTCAATAGTTTTAATGAATTTTATAGAAAGAAGCTTCAATTTATTTAAAAAAAAGACTTTAATTCCATGTGAAGAAAATGCTTTAAAAAAAAATTCATTTACAAAAAAAAGAGAAAGAAAATTAATTAATTAATAATGGTAATAATAATAAAACCTTATAAAAAATATATTTGATGATTTAAAAATATTTTTTTATGTAAGAATATCTTTTATAATTTAAATTTTCCTTTAATAATTTTTTTTTATTTACAAGATGATGATTTCCACAACTCTTTATTTAGAAAGCACAAAATTTTTTTATTATTTTTTTAAAACATAATAATTTTTTTTTAATAAGATAAACAATTATTTTATATTTTAATCCAAGAGAACAAAAAAAATGTTTAAAATAATTTAAATATTACAACTTTTTATTTCTTATTTTTGAACAAAGCTATCATAAAAATTATCAAAACACTTAAAAATTCAAACTTTTCATCATCATCAGGAATTATCCCAAAACTAAAAATTAAGCACAATATAAATTTTCATTAATATCCAAATTATTGAAAACTAAAAAAACTTGCAAAATATTTCAACTTTTCATTAACATCACAAAATTATCCAAAACGAATAAAACATCTAATTTTTAAATTATCATCCCGAATCATCCAAGACAAATGCCTACAAAAAGTAACATGAGATTAGCAATAATAATAATGATAACTAAAATAAAATAAACAAAATAAATTCAAAAACCAAAAAAAACTAAAAATCCTAACTTGATTTATATTTTATTCAAACAATCATCAGGAATTATCCCAAGGCTAAAAAAAAATAAGCACAATATAACTTTTCATTGATATCCAAATTATTAAAAATTAAAACAAACTTGCAGAATATTTCAACTTTTCATTAACATCACAAAATTATCCAAAACGAATAAAACATCCAATTTTTAAACTATCATCCCGAATCATCCAAGACAAATGCCTACAAAAAGTAACATGAGATTAGCAATAATAATAATGATAACTAAAATAAAATAAATTCAAAAACCAAAAAAAAACTAAAAATCCTAACTTAATTTATATTTTGTTCAAACAATCATTAACACATCTCATCTAAATACATTAAATCCAACAAAACACTCACCGAAAGACATTAAATCCTATTATAACCGTCCATGATTTCATTCCTTTTTTTTTTACAAATAAATAAAAACATGCCAATAACATCATTCACATCAGGATTGACCATATATTCACATTCGTTTGCATTTTAAATCCAACAAAACGAAGTCAAAGAACACTGACCTTGCTTGCAGCTACCCTCTTTCACGGTTGTGTCACTTTTTCTTCTCAGTCTAGTTATGTTTGCTTCTTCGATCTGGCTCGTGTGTTCCTTCACCACAAAAAGTCCCCGAATCAGCCTATGCGTCCTTTAGAAGTTCCACCCGGAAACGTGATCTTGTCTACAATTTTCTTTTGAATCTCATTAAAAAATAAAAAATCCCTCCAAATTCTTCCAGAACTCCCCTTTTTTCTTTTTCTCTCCTCAGACGTCCCCCTCTATTCTCAATCCCCAAAAAAAAACCTAAATCCCCTTCATCACGCCTCTCCTCCCTTTTTTGCATGTGAGTTGACTTTTCTTTCCTTCCATGAATTCCCCCTACTCTTTTTCTTGCAAAATACAATCTGTCTATTCAATATGCCACCTCAATTCTTCCTAAAATATATCATCTCTTTTTCTTTTCCATTTAAAATATGCTTTGACCCAAAACACTACTGAATCCTCCTTCCATCATCACGTGATTCTTTTTCCAAAAGACAAATTACATTACCTTCTTTGCTGCTCATCATTTCTTTTTTCATACATAAGCTGAATCTTCCCCATAACATGGCTCCATTCATTTTTTCCATATGTCTACTCTTGGAACCTATATGGTAGCTACCTACTCCAAGCTTCACTTTCTATTGGTGGACTTCCTGCAAAATTTCAAAGTTAATAAAGTAATAATAATAATAATAATAATAATAATAATAATAATGAAAACGTTTAAACAAAATTATTAAATTAAACTAAATAAGTAAAGACAAGTATATTGGAAAAGTGATAAAATAAGAGGAAAATAAAATAAATGAAGAAATATACAAAATAATAAATAAAATAAAATAAACAAAAATGTAAAGGTAAAAAAAAAGTCAAGCAATGTGATTTTACAAAAACGAGTCTTGCAAGTCATACAAGCCATGCAACCATGCAAACCATGCCCATGCAAAAAATGATCTAAATGGGCCTAAGGTGCCTAAATGGGCCTAGGGTGCCTAAATGGGCCTAAGGTGCCTAGAAAGGCCTATGGTGCCTAAATTGACTCAAGGTGCCTAAGTGGGCCTAAAGTGCCTAAATCGTCCTCGGGTGCCTAAGTGGGCTTAGGGTGGTGCTTAAGTAGGTCTAAGGTGCCTAAATGGGCCTAAAGTGATCTAAGTGGGCCTAAAGTGTCTAAATGGGCCTAAAGTGATGCCTAATGGGCCAAGTGTACCTAAATGGGCCTAGGGTACCTAAATGGGCCTAGGGTACCTAAATGGGCCTAGGGTGATCTAAGTGGGCCTAAAGTGATGCCTAATGGGCCTAAAGTGATCTAAGTGGGCCTAGGGTAACTAAGTGGGCCTAAAGTGTCTAAATGGGCCTAGGGTACCTAAATGGGCCTAGGGTTACCTAAATGGGCCTAGGGTGATCTAAGTGGGCCTAAAGTGATGCCTAATGGGCCTAAAGTGATCTAAGTGGGCCTAGGGTAACTAAGTGGGCCTAAAGTGTCTAAATGGGCCTAGGGTACCTAAATGGGCCTAGGGTTACCTAAATGGGCCTAGGGTGATCTAAGTGGGCCTAAAGTGATGCCTAATGGGCCTAAAGTGATCTAAGTGGGCCTAGGGTAACTAAGTGGGCCTAAAGTGTCTAAATGGGCCTAAAGTGATGCCTAATGGGCCAAGTGTACCTAAATGGGCCTAGGGTTACCTAAATGGGCCTAGGGTGGCTAAATGGGCCTAAAGTGATCTAAGTGGGCCTAAGGTAACTAAGTGGGCCTAGAGTGTCTAAATGGGCCTAAAGTGATGCCTAATGGGCCAAGTGTACCTAAATGGGCCTAGGGATACCTAAATGGGCCTAGGGTTACCTAAGTGGGCCTAGGGTGCCTAAAAGCTATCCTAAAAAAAAAAAAAAAAAAAAAGCCTAAGTCTAAGTTATGGCTGCCAAGGGTCACAATAAGGGGTCAGATAATCCTTCAACCAAAGTCTCCGAGGTGGCTTAGAAAAGATAGGCTACACGAGTATTAATGGGCCACCAGGGAATTGCCATAAACGACATGTGCGAGGAAGACAAAATAGAGGGTCTACAGTTAGTTTATTTTTTTTTTAATTCGTTTTAATATCAAAATAGTGAAAATTTAAGATTTTGATTTATTGTTGGAAATTGGGAAATCTTAAGTTTTTAGATGAGAAAAAAAATTCTTTAGAAGATTTCGACTTAGGCTAGGGTTAATTTATTTATAAAAAAAAGAATAAAAAAATATATTGTTATGTAAGGATCGCGTGTGCACTGGTTGCATGCGTTTGGGAATTGTGCATCCACTTTTTGTAGCATTATGTAAGGATTTCATGGTTGAAATCTAGTTGGTGGATTTTCACATACTCTATTATTAGACTTTGATGAATACTTGGGTATGTAATATTTAATAGTAGCAAGACTTCGTATTATTAGACTTTGATGGGTACTTGAGTACTGTATTATTTAATAATGGCAGGGCTTTGTGTTATTAAACTTTGATGGGTACTGTATTATTTAATAAAAGAAGATGTGTACGGATGGTATTGGGGTGGTTAATATATATTATTATTATTATTATTATTATTATTATTATTATATTAGCAATGATGGAGAGTTGTTGTGTATAGGCTATGTTTGGTAAAAAAAAAACTTGAAAGTGAAAAAATATAATTTATAAATAAAAGAAAGTAAAATTTTTGGTATTATAATTATATTAATGATGGGTGTAAGTTAATAAATAGCATAGAATTTAATTAGTGAAATAAATTATAATTTAATTAAATTATGTTGTGTCCCAAGAAATAAATTGAAAATAAAATTTAAGTTTTATATGAATTAGAAATTTATTAAATTTTCTAAAATAGGAATAGATTAAATTATTTTTCATAATTAAAAAACATTAATTTGAATACCTAAAATTTTAGGATTGTCAAACCTATAATTTTAGATAAATAGGAATGATTATTTCTCTTATATTTTGTTAGGTGAAGAGTAGATTTTCATGATTATTTTTCTCTAAGGTTTTTGAGGACTTCTTTTGAGGTAAGGAAAATTAATGCAGTTGTTTTTTTTTTGGAACAAATTTTTATATACATCATTTGGAAACATTTTGAGTTATTATTTGTTTTATGCATGGATAAAATATGTTTTGCATGAAAAGTATGTTAGAACCTTACATTTTGTTTATAACAGAGAAATGTGGAGATATTATGTTTTGAAAATTTGAATAATTGAAATAAGTGTTTGACCCTTATCAACGGGATATAATAGTTGACTTTTAACTTTTTGGCCCTTGTCAACAGGATATAATAGTTGACCTTTACATTTCTTGGTGGGGAATGTATTGATTTGGACCCAGCAGCCTCTAGGGGTTTGGTTAGAGGTTACTAGTACTAGTAGTGTTTGGTTCCGTCCACCTAAAAGGAACAATTTGAGGCTAGCCACATATTTGAAAAGTCCCACCTAATTGGGCACCATTTGATGTTTGATGACCAGAGTAAATAAATGATTTGAATGTTTTGATTGAATTTGATATGAAAATGTTTGAATAAAAAATGAAAGTGCACTGTTAAAAGTCTTGAATGTATTGGCAAAATTGACTAAAATGTTTATGAATATAATTAGTTATAATATCTCTTATTTTGCAAGTGAACTTGAAATATTTGATCCTTGAACTACATTAATGTTCCTTATTGGGCTTTGAGCTCATTCCTATTTGTTGATTACTTTTCAAGTACCCTTAGTTCGGACGATGAGTGATGGCTAGGTCGGGGAATGGTCATTATTAGGATTTTTCTTAGGTTGTTATTTTTGGATATTGTTAGCTTATAAGTTTATGTTCATTTGGATTATTTGGTTTTTGGAAGTTATTTAGATATTGAATTTTTTATTTTTTTATGATAGTTTGAAGTTGAGATTTGGAGATCATGAAAATTTTGTTAGCACTTGCATTGTTTGAGTTTGCAATATATTTGGATAACAAATTTTGGTTGATGGATGCATAGTTTTAAAGTTAAGTTTTGAAGATTTTAGAAATTTTGTTCCGTTACTTTGAACAAGTATTTGGTAATTGGTAACGTCCAGTTACATTGTTTGGGTCAAGTTACACTTTAAGCTTTTAGGTTTAAGGTGTTAAATGACCGTCATGCCCTTGGAGTGGGTCTTGGGGCGTGACATGTACAGTTATATGAGAGTTTGTTTGACCCCAAAATGGTGTTTATTTGTTTGGTCTGCAATCCCAATCCTATACAACGAGAACTTTGTGTTCCTTTTAAAGCCACAACCCAATGAGGACAAATATATACTTTATTTTATTTACAAACTAAATATAAGCATAACATAACATATTTCATTGTATATGTTATCTTATTTTATTTACAAACTAAATATAAACATAACATAACATATATCATTGGATATGCTATCTTAGGATTTTATACCTATTGAATTTAATACTCAAGTATCTTATATCCATTGAAAATCATATTCTAGGTGTAAGCCCCAAAGTTTGTCCAAAACCTTCAAGATTTCATTCTAATGTTTATATTGAATTTAAACTTTTTTATTAGAATTTCTTATTTATTTTAGATGGGTGCTACCGTTTATCCCCATACCTTTCCTCAAACTCATTCTTGGTTCATAAATTTGTTTATTGTTTTTTTTTTCAAATAAAAAGTTACACAATATTTTCTTTCTTATTTTGTTTCCCTTTTAAAAAGAAATGGTGACTCCAAAAAACCTAAAAACATTTTTTTTAACAATATAACAAGTTTGGGGGATGAGTAGGAACATGTGAAAAATATAAAGTCCACATTTAGGATATACATATTTTATTCTATCTTATCATATCTCGTCAACTAAATATAGCCGAAGATTTCTTCCTCGAATAATGGGAGTAAAGTTTAAAATAATCGAGCTTAGTCAAGGAGTGAACACTAATGCACTATGTCAATATATAGCAAAATATTGACGATAAATTGCGGATGAAATCACTTATTAATTAGAAAAAATCAACCATAATTACCTTTTTGTTTTTGTTTTTGTTTTATATTATCATTTTAATTTATATTATCCTTTTACATTTTATTTTGTTTCCACATTTATCACATTAATGTTTATTTTTAAAAATTATAATTATAATTTTAAATTTTTATTTAAAATATTAAAAAGATAAAGTTACCAACAAATAACTAAAATATTAAAACAATAAATAAAAATAAGTTTTTTTAAAAAAAATATTTCATAAAATGTAAATATAAAATAAATCTTAAATTTATAAAGTAAATTATAAATATAGTTTTCAATAGTTTTAATCAAAACAAAAAAAAGGTCAAAAAAAAAAAAATGTTAACGGAACTTTCAAATAAAATATTTTATATGAATCTTGTTTAAATTTTTTGAATCATTTAATTTTTTATTTAATATTTAATAAAAATATTTTTAATAAAATTAATAATTTTATTTATAGTTTATTTATTTTTTCAAATAAATAAATATAAATATATTAAAAGATTTTAAGATAGTTTTAGTAAAATAAAAATGGATTAATATAGATTGACTAATAAAAATTGGAATAATTCTAATTTAGATTTTTTTTAATATAGATATATTTTTTTGGATAAAATATCAACTAATTTAATTTGAAAAGTAAATTGTTTTACTTTTAGATGTGGTTAGGTTAAAATTTCAAAATGACTCCAGATTAGGTACATATAGAACTTGTTGGTAGTAGTAGAAAAACTATCAAGTGTAAATATTGTGACAAAATTATAGATTAAAACAATATATTGCTCATGTATTCAAACAAGTTGAAGGATGTTTACATGTAATAGTAGTGCTGTCACAAAGTGTGAAACTACTTATGACTGATGCTTCAAAAGAAAAGGTTCAACTAAAAAAAAAAACCCAAAAAGAATAACTTTTGAGCTCTTTAAATGGAGAAATTTGTTATGACATTGATAAGATTGACTCCCAATGATGAAATTGAGGAAGTTGGTGTGGTTGATTTTGAAAGAAGACAATTGAAATAAGTAGTAAAAGAAAGTTGTTGAATTTTTTAAGAAGGTAGACAAGAGTATGGTAAAGGTGGTAGTTTCTCGTAGCCTTCTAGTACAAAGATTAAACATAGATAGATACATAACTTCAGTGTAAGGAAACAACTAACATAACTCCAAAAAGGAATTGATCCCTACATGTTCTCATCAAAGTAGAAATCAATAAAAGAATCTTTTTCTACCGAAGACATGAAGAAATTGGGTAAACCATTTCTAAATTCTTTCTTTTTAATGTAATACACTTCAATACAGTTAAATAGTAGGTCTTACTATTAGTCAATAATTGATATCATAGTAGAAACAAGTCCAAGTATCAAAGGTGCCACGGGATACTAAATTGGAAATGCATATTTTAAGAAGGAAATGAAAGAACTTAAGGTATATATAACCACATTGAAGGCTAAATGCCTACATATGAGTGCACAATCATGTGTGATAGTTGGAGTTCTAGGACTAGAAAGTCTATCATCAATTTCATGATTTATTATGATAGAAGCATGATACACCATTCTTCAATTGACATTACCAATATATCTAAGATAATAAACAACATTTTTTCCTTTATGGATAAAGTTGTGGAGGAGGTTGAAGAGGAAAATGTTGCACAAATAGTCACTGATAATGAGACAAGGTTTAAAGTAGTTGGTATGTTGTTCATGAAGAATTTGGTCTCCTTGTGTAATCCATTGTATTGATTTAATGCTTGAAGATATTGAAAGCTTGAAACATATTAAGGAGACTTTAAATCAAACAAAGATGATAATGAGATTTATTTATAATAGCTTGAAAGTAGTACATTTGATGAAAGTGTTTACCAATGATAAAAATCTATTAAGATTAGGAATAACTCAATTTGCCACTACATTTATTTCACTTAAGAGTCTTATACGTTATGAGATTGATTTGAAAATAATGCACACAACAAATGAGTTGTGTGAAAGTCAATAAATATAAGAGAAAAAGAAGTCTAGGAGATAATGTATCCAACTTTATTTTAATTGATGGGTTGTGGAACAGGCAAGGAAAGTCCAAATTGTTGTAGAACATCTCGTTAAAGTATTGAAATTAGTTGATCAAGAAAAAAAAAACTCACATTATCAATTATCTATGAAGCAATTGATAGAGTTAAAATGAGTATATCATTTTTAGGGCTTATTGTCCTTTTTTTAATATTGGATGGAAAATTTTTTGTGTAATGTGTTACTGTAGCTAATAAAATATTTAAGCACAAAATATTGTACCCCTTAATTTATGTCAATACCCAAATTGAATTAGGGGGAAAAGACACTCATTGGTTCAACGTTTTATCAATCTCTTTGGTATATCACAAATTTCCTCATATTTTTCGTTCTTAAAAATTCTTACATCCATTTCTTAAATATATCCAAAATTTCAAAGATAATCTATTTTTTGAGTTTTGTTTTATTTGTTTTTGCATCGTTGAATATGATAATTCTCAATAAAAAAAAAAAAGATTTGAAGTCCTTTTGACTATATTTTTAAAAGGCACTTTTACCCTAAAAATTATTTTTGAAAAAAAATAAAGTTTTGATGAAATTTATAAAATATTTTTAAAAATTGAAAAATTGTTTATATTACTTCTTGAAAATAGTACATTTGACAAAAGTGTTCACCAAGGATAATAATCTATTAAGATCAGGAATAACTCAATTTGCCACTGAATTCATTTCATTTGAGAGTTTTATACTGTTATGAGGCTGATTTGAAAATAATGCGCACAACAAATGAGTAGCATGAATTCAATAAATATAAGAGCAAAAGAAGTCCAGGAGATAATGTATCCAACTTTATTTTAATTGATTGATTTTCAAAACAAGCAAGGAAAGTCTAAACAATCATGAAACATCTCGTTAAAGTACTGAAATTATTTGATCAAGAAAAAAAGCTCACATTTTTAATCATCTATGAAGCAATCGATAGAGTTAAAATGGGTATATCATTTTTAGGGCTTATTGTCCTTTTTCTAATGTTTGATGGAAGAATTTTTGTGTAATATGTTACTATGGCTAATAAAATATTTTAGCGCAAAATATTGTACCCATTAATTTATGTCAATACCCAAATTGAATTAGGAGGAAAAGACACTCATTGGTTCAATGTTTTATCAATCTCTTTGGTACATCACAAATTTCCTCATATTTTTCATACCTAAAAATCTTACATCCATCTCTTAAATATATTCAAATTTTCAAAGATATATATATATATATATATTTTGAGTTTTGTTTTATTTGTTAGTGCATTGTTGAATACAATAATTTTCAATACACAAAACAAAGAAAAAATGAAGAAAGATTTGAAGTCCTTTTCACAATATTTTTAAAAGGCACTTTTACCTTAAAATTATTTTTGAAAAAAAATAAAGTTTTGATGAAATGTATAAAATATTTTTAAAAATTGAAAAATCGTTGATATTACTTCTTGAAAGTAGTACATTTTACGAAAGTGTTCACTAAGGATAAGAATATATTAAGATTAAGAATAACTCGATTTGCTATTGAATTCATTTCATTTGAGAGTCTTATACATTATGAGACTGATTTGAAAATAATGCACAACAAATGAGTGGTGTGAATTCATTAAATATAGGGGCAAAAAAAGTCTAGGATGTTAGGAATTTAAGGCTAATCCAACCTATGGTAATCACCCTAGAGGGGGGTGAATAGGGTGATGGTCTCTTTTCACAAATTTAAACAAGTGAATGCAAGAGACAATTATATGCAAGTATATAATAATCAATATATAGACAATTGCATATAAATTAAAGAGTAGGGAAGAGAGAATGCAAACACAAGAGTTTATAGTGGTTCGGTGCAATCTGGACTACATCCACTCTTCTCTAACTTCAATCCCGAGCTTGAGGTTCCACTAATCCAAGGCTTCCAAACCAAGCCTTCAAACAATACAATTGGATTATGGTTCCAATTCACCATCTTGGACTTTTGGCTCCAAGCACCCTTTACACTTCTCAAGAGATGTCCCACTCTTGAACAATCCCTCAAGTGATACCCCACACTTGAGAAGCTTCATCTCAAAGATTTACAAATGAATGATCTCTAAAAAATCTTAGCATAAAAACTTTAAGCTCAAATGATACAAGAAAAACTAGGATTGAATGGTGCACTAAAGATATGCAAGTTTTGAAATAATGGTGCACTAAAAAATACTCTTCCAAGGCTCAAATATAATCAAGAAAGATTTGGGAAGGTTAAGCTCTTGAAACAATGAAGATTGAAGCCTTTTTATAGAAGAAAAAAGTCAAACTAGCAGTTGGGGGTTTGACCGGTTGAGCTAGGGGTCGACCGGTTGACTAGCTGTTAGCATTAAATGCTTGACAGGTGACCGTTGGGCCTCAACCGGACCTCAACCGGTTAAGGTTCAACCTTGACCGGGAAGAGAAGGCCACTGGGAGAGAGATAAACTTTTTGGCCTCCCTCAACTGGTCCTTGACCGGACGAGCACAACCGGTCGACCGGTTGAGCCATTTTTTGGCTCAACACCCAACCTTTTTCAACTTAAAACTTTTTAACACAAGTTTGAAAATCATTTAACACAAGGTTTTAGTTGAAAACATGAAATCATCCAATTCTTAAAATATTTAAAACAATATTACTCTTTGATGATTTTGGTGCATAAATAAAGAATTGAAATGCATGAAAGTCCTAGTGCACCAACAACTTTACAAAGAGATCTTATGAAGTTTTGGTCTTGAAAAACTTTTATCTTTGAGGTGGTCTTCTTCTTCATGATTTCTCTTTGGCTTGATTTATTTTTGTGATTGCCATTTTGGAAATCGTCTTGCCTAATCACACTTGAAATATGATCATTAGTTCTAAACCTTGTTTTGTTATCATCAAAATCAAGATTAATCAAACCTTATTTTCACATAGGATATAATATATCCAACTTTATTTTAACTGATTGATTGTGAAAACAAGTAACTGAAGTCCCAACAATCATGGAACATAATAGTTGATCAAGAAAAAAAGCTTACATTATCAATCATCTATAAAACAATCGATAGAGTTAAAATTAGTATATCATTTTTAGGGCTTATTGTCCTTTTTTGAATGCTAGATGGAAGAATTTTTGTGTAATATGCTACTGTGGCTAATAAAATATTTTAGTGCAAAATATTGTACCCTTTAATTTATGTCAATACCCAAATTGAATTAGGAGGAAGAAACACTCATTGGTTCAATGTTTTATCAATCTCTTTGGTACATCACAAATTTCCTCATATTTTTCATACCTAAAAATTCTTATATCCATCTATCAAATATATCCAATTCTTCAAAGACAATCTCATTTTTGAGTTTTGTTTTATTTGTTATTGCATCATTGAATACGATAATTCTCAATAGAAAAATATTTAAAGTCCTTTTGACGATATTTTTAAAAGACATTTTTACCATAAAAATTATTTTTGAAAAAAAAAATAAAGTTTTGATAAAATTTATACAATATTTTTAAAAATTAAAAAATCGTGTATATTACTTCTTAAAAAAATAAGTAAGCGATGATTTGTTCTAAAAATGTTTTTAGTGAACAATATTTTTAGCTCACTAAAAACATTTTAAGAGAATTAGTGGTAAACATATTTAAACTGTGAAGCCAAGGTTTGGTTAATCTTGATTTTGATGATAATAAAACAAGGTTTAGAACTAATGACTATATTTCAAGTGTGATTAGACAAAATGATTTCCAAAGTGGCAATCACAAAGACAAATCAAGCCAAGGAGAAATCATGAAGAAGAAGACTTCCTCAAAGAGAAGTGTTTTTCAAGATCCAAGCTTCATAAGATCTCTTTGTAAGGTTGTTGGTGCACTAGGATTTTTATGCATTGCATTCTTTACTTATGTACCAAAATCATCCAAGAGTTATTTTGTTTTAAATATTTTAAGAATTGGATGATTTCATGTTTTCAACTAAAACTTTGTGTTAAATGTTTTTCAAACTTGTTTTAAAAGGTTTTAAGTTGAAAAAGTTGGTTGTTAAGCCAAAAAACGACTCAACCAGTTAAACTGGATGAGGAATCGGTCGACCGCAAGCTTAATCGGTCGAGGTCTGGGTTGACCCCTACCTCAATCGGTCGAGGTCCGGGAAGACCCCCAGCTCAACTAGTCGAGGGTGTAAAAAACTTTCTCTTTTTTCCAGAACGGTTGTTCAACCGGTCAAGGTTAAACCTCAACCAGTCGAGGTCCGGTCGAGGTTCAGTTGAGGCACAACAGTCACCTGCCAAGCGTTAAATGCTAACGGCTAGTCAACCGGTCGACCCCTAACTCAACCGGTCGAACCCCCAAATGGCTAGTTTGACTTTTCTCTTATATAAAAAGGCTCCAATTTTCATTGTTTAAAGAGTTTAACATTCCCAAACCTTTCTTGAATATATTTGAGCCTTAGAAGAGTGTTTTTGAGTGCACCATTGTTCTAAAATTTGCATATCTTTAGTGCACCATTCAATCCTAATTTTCTTGTATCATTTGAGCTTAAAGTTTTTGTACTAGGATTTTGTGAGATCATTTATTTGTAAATATTTGAGAGAAAGTTTCTCAAGAGTGGCGTATTATTTAAGGGGTTGTTCAAGAGTGGGATATCTCTTGAGAAGTGTGAAGGGTGCTTGGAGCCAAAAGTCCAAGAGGATGAATTGGAATCATAATCCAATTGTATTGCTTGAAGGCTTGGTTTGGAAGCCTTGAATTAGTGGAACCTCAAACTTGGGATTAAAGCTAGAGGAGAGTGGATGTAGGCCGGGTTACGTCGAACCACTATAAAATCTTGTGTTTGCATTCTCTCTTCCCTACTCTTTTAATTTATATGCAATTGTTTTTATATTGCTTATTATATATTTGCATATAATTGTTTCTTACATTCACATAGTTTAAATTTGCAAAAAGAGACCATCACCCTATTCACCCCCCCTCTAGGGTGATTACCATAGGTTGTATTAACCTAATTTTTCTAACATAAACCATTGGCATGAAGGTTAATAGGATAAATAAAGTCGGTAGCTAAATCCAAAATCCAAAATCCAATGTGTGCTCAAACTCAAAAGAAGGATGACATGGATAGACCCATTTTCTAAAAGGCAACAATTGGGCATATAACGCAACACCCACAATAGAGGTGGGAGCGAATTTGTTTGTGACCTTTTTTCTGGTCTTAACTTTGAAATACAAATATCTTAGACTAGTACTCAAATAAAAATATCACAATCACCAAGAAAATGTATTGTTGAAGACTCTTCAAGAGATGCACGTGGTCTTCCCAATTTTCCAACCTCTCAAATGGTTCTCTTCATTTTTGTCATAGAATATATTTTTTTGACCATAAAAATCAAAATAATTTTTTTTTCTAACTATTATCAAAAGTGTTGGATTAAATGTGAACCATTAGAAAATATTTGAAAATTATGATTAACTTTTAATTTTTTTAAATTTTAAAAATTTAAAATATATTTTATTTAACAATAGCAAATTAATGCTAGATAAAAATAATTGATGAAAAAAAAAGAAAATAATTAGTCCCCTTCTCCAAATAAAATGTGTTCTATTTTTTTTTTTTGGATTGAAATAATTATAATAAGTTAATGATACTTTTTTCAAATATTTATATCTCTTTTGTCTTTCCTAGTGTAAAATTTTATAAATAAGTTTGTAAATAAAGTTTATTTCATGTGCTAAATTTGGAACAAATTATAAATATCCTTTAGAAAAGGATTTTTAAAAAGAAAATTTGGGAAAATTTGTAATAGAATAAAAATATTTTTAAAAAATATAATCAATTTTTATTTTTTCAATCTAAAAAGATTAATTAATTTTTTAAAACATAATGCCTAAAATACCCATATTTTCATATTTTTATATATTTAAGAAAATAATTGAAGTGGCTTGTGTTATCCCAATGAAAATCATACATGTACTTTTTGTTTTTTTGAACTACAACAATCTTTAAAAACTTCCTATTTTGAATATTACTATTTTTATTATACCGATTTATTACTATTTTGAATGTAAAAAATGCTAAAAATTAAGGTAATAATGTATATTAAATATTATAATTTTTTTTATTGTTTAAAATATATATTTGTTTGATTAAATGTTAATATGCCTAATTTTTTTTAGAAAAAAAATTATTTTCCGATATTTCTTGTTTGAATGAGAGGGCATTGGACCTGTTTTCCGGTGGAACTAGAAACTATTTTTTAGAATATTTTTATTTTGAAAATTATTTGTTTAAATAATTTCAAGAATTCCAGGAAGTGAAATTTAAAAAAAAAAAAAAATGAAAAGGAAAGAAACGACTCAGATCAGACATCGGCAAGCCGATTCTACAAATGGGTAACGAAGAAGCCGCGTAACAACTGCAAGGCAGCAACCGAAAGCAAACCCAAAACAAAACCCGTAGAGACTCAGGTCAAGCTGTTTTGCCTTTCCCCATTTTTGGTTTGCAGGGAATATATAATCGGTGGTGTTGATAATCGGATCTTGAAAACAGGGGTTTTAGGAATGGAGAAAGTGATGAATATTTTGAAACCCAAACCAAACCCACAGCAACAACTCAGAGATTGGCAACGGAAACTCCGTCAAGAGTGTCGCAACATCGAACGCCAAATTCGAGGCTAGTTTTTTTACCTATTTCCTTTTTTTTTTTTTATAGTATAATTATTATTATTATTTTTTGTAATTGGAATTTAGATTAATGGGTTTGTTTGTAATTGGAATTTAGATTAATGGGTTTGTTTGTGATTGAAATTTAGGTTGATGGGTTTGTCTGTGATAGATTAAATAGATTCGTTTGTTAGTAATTGGAATTTAGATTGATGGGTTTGTTTGTGATTTATTGTAAACAAAATTGATGGGTTTGTTTATAATTGATATTTAGATTACCTAGTTTTTTTTTTTTTTTAAATGTTTAATTGTTTTTTTCCACAGATATACAGAGAGAAGAGAAAGGTGTGCAGAAAGCAATTAGGGAAGCAGCCAAGAGAAATGATATGGTGTCTGCTAAGGTATTGCAGATTTTTTATTGTGGGTCTCTGTTGATCTTTTTCTCATGTTTTCACCATAAAATACATTTTTTTATAATTTATTTCCAATGGCAACACTTTTTTTATAATTTATTTCCAATAGCAACAATGGAGAAAAAAAATTGTCACAATTTTTTTTTTGTTGTGCTAATGTTCAACTAAATTGAGGGAGGATCATAAAATGAAGATTCTTGAATCTGGGCATCCTATGGGGTTCTTGAAGAAAAAAGAAATATAAATTGGATTAATTTGAAGTTTTTTGAATTGAAAATCTTGTTTTTAGCGTGTAATTGTTATTGAAGACTTGGGTACTCTGGAATTTAAATTTAGTCCCGCATCCTTTAGTGTATTAGATGCTAAAACTGCAGATTTGGACTTGGGGCTTTGGAATTGAATGCCAAGGCGCTAATCCCCTGCAACCAAATATAGCCTGATCATAGCTTCATGCACAGAATTTGTAGGTGCTTCTAATACAAGCTCTATTTACCTATATATAAAAAAAAAGCTTCATGCACAGAATTTCTTAGTAACATCCACTTCTTACTTTTATAGTCTCTCAGCTTCATGAAGGTTTTCTTTTTTATCCTATCTTGAAGAACTAGTTACCTTTGAACTTTGTAGTCTCATAACTTCATGAGGGTTTTGTATTTTATCCTATTTTGAAGAACTGCTACAATGAGTTTTACTTTTGGTTTAGAAATAACATTGCTTGTATGTTAGTAAAAACATAGCTGAAGCTCTCTAATGTTGATTGGTGACACAATCCACTTTGTTATCATTTATGTTCATACTATTATACATGAGTACCTATCTTCTTATTAGTTCAATAGTTCTGTGGAACAGCCTATGCTGGAATACTTAATTATTTGCCAATTTGTTTTTTTTGGTATTCATTGTGTTGTTTCAGCAATAAGAAGAATTGCCACAAAATCACGTAAGTGGTTGAAATATAGCATGGAGAAAAGGTTAACTTTTGGTGCTGTAGATGTCATAATCTAGATGTGGCTGTTTCAGTAGCCGCTGGCATTACTAATTGATCAGAAATATGGTGGAAATTTTTAGGATGTGCCCTAGTTGGTTGCCATGATGAATATTTATATCAAATCAATTCTCTTGTGGACCAGTTAGTTATAGTTTTAACTTGAAATTATCCTTTTTTCCCTTTCCCTCTTTAATTTTCTTCCTCATAAAATTTTCAGACACTTGCTATGGAAATTGTGAGATCTAGAAGAACAGTGAACCGTCTTCATGAAAACAAGGCTCAATTGAATTCTATATCAATGCACCTTGGGGAAAGTGTTGGTAAGATAACATATCTAAACATGTGTATCCTGTTGCACATGTTACTATCTAAAACTGCAACTTCCTCTAAAATACATCCCTGCAGAGCAGTGCCTGTTGTGAGAAACAATGTCAAATACAACTTAAAGCTTTTTTAGCATCTTACTTTCTTTTCTCTTACTCTTTCCAAGAACCAGAGTAAAAGGTTTTATCATTACTTAAATGCAAGTTGTTTGGATAAATCTGCTACATAACCAAGAGGTTCTAGTTTTGTTTCTCTTACTGTCTTGGATACCCTCATATCTGTATTGGATACCTGCATATTATTCATGTGCATGGTGATCTTATCTCTCAATTCAGCTTTGTATGAATTATTATCTCAGACAGTTCCTATGTTTATTGAATTCTGATTCTAGTTACATATGTTATTCCTCATATGACCTGTTGACTAATAGTGAGATAAATGATTAAGTGCTATTGGCAGTTGACTTCATGTGTGCTTGGAAGAAAATTCTGATTATGCATTTTCATTGTGGACCTTACATGGAATGTGCAGTGTTTGATGACCTGTGTTTTCAAAGGGTCACCTAGGCTATCAGCTGAGGTGAAGTAAGTTAAGCTTCACCTCACCTTGCCTTGTAGCCTTTTGAAGACCTAGGCAAGGCATCTTCAAAGAGGGAATGCCTTGACAATTGCCTTGACCAAGGCACTAAGGCAATGGGAGCAAGTGCCTTTCTTAGGAGGCTACTTCCTTTTTATTTATTTATTTTTTTTTTTTATTGAAAAAAAAGTCTCCAATCATAATAATTTGAATTTAATGACAATTATGGTGATGATATTTAAATCTTCCTTATATTCACTCACTTGTTTTGTTTTGTTTGGAATCTAGACTATGGCTTAGGTGAACTTTTTATCTCAACTTTGATGCTTCATGTGATGTGAAATCAGATAGTTGGTTTTTTAAACAATTATTGTCATTTTTTAATTCCCCAAGACAATTTTGGGTATGAAAATTTAATAGTGTTGATTGTTGAATAATATTCCCACTATGATATGATGGTGGAAATGATATTTATATTATTTAAATATGATTGTAGGTAGATGGGAATATATGTACATCTTACTTTCTCACTTCCATCCGGCCATGACATTGTTTCTCTCCTTTTACCTAAGGCACAATAGTTGCTTGTCATTTGCATTTGCCCTTTGTCAACACTGATAATGATACAGGGCTAAGGCAGGGTCTTTTTCTCCTTCCATAAAGTAAGAAAGATTCTGAACAACTTACCTCCAAGAATTTTTAGAGCAAAAAAGAATAAAAGACATGCAAGAAACCATGAATGGAGCACAACACAAAATTTACATGGAAAACACTTCTAATGAAGGAAAAAAAACCATGGAGCACTATCAAAGAAGTCTACTAATCAATTTCTGAACTCTAAGCTTAAGGGAAATATAAGAAAGATAAAGCAAGTATAACTTACCTCCAAAAAGGAGAAACCATCTACTTTTTATGACTCATATAGCCTTCCAACCTCACTTGGACCTAGAAGTATTAGAAACCTTTGGAGAGCAGGAAAGAATGGATGAAAAATGACAACTTGCTTCAACCTTCTTCTTGACCCACCAAATCCTAGGTTAAAAGATCACTTTCTTGAATATGTGTAGAGACTCAAAGTTGTTCAAGATCTTGATCTCTCTCTTGAACTCAATATATGGCTTAACTCTAACATGAGGTGCAAACCTAAACACCTGTAAGAAGTGTTGTTGAGTCTTTTTGATGAGGCTAGAGCCCCCAACAAAGGACATGAGGTCCCAATCTTAAAATCAGGCAAAACTACATTTTTTGGATTTAACAAGAATGCATTACATTTGAGCCTCAAATCCAAGCATGGGTTGTTAATAGCTTTGAGTCATCATGTTCATGTTTCATAGCCTCAAATTTGGTGGTGGAAAACAAGTTCTAAGGAATTATGGAATCTTAGTCATGATTGAATGATTTGGATTAGTTGATTTTAAGACTTAGGCCCATTTTGCTTTTATTAAATTTATTTTCCTATCAGAAAAAAAGAAAGGAAAAAAAAAAAAGAAGAAAAAGACTTGCTCTAGTACTTGAAATTTTTTTTTCCTTCTAAACAAATCTCCAAAGTTAAGATTATTGAAGGGGAAAAAAAAACTGCTGATGTTATTATCATTTCTTTTCCTTTATTCTTTTTAATGTCTAATGGAGGGCTTGTTAAATGTTTTCTCATTCTCACAATATCAACATGTGCCACCATGCCGCCGCTGCTGCACAGCCACTCCCCCCTCCCCCCAACATAACTTCAATGTTCCTCTCTTGCTGGCATCTACTGAGAAAATTCTCTACTTTGGACTTGAATACATTGTTTTTACCACTTTCTTGGGCAGTGAAGAGAATCATAGTGCAGTACTTTCCACTCACCTCATTTCAACCTTTTGGCCTCAAATGGAGAAATCTTGGAATAGATTGAACCAAATAATTTGTCTTGCAATAGGGTAAAACTTTAATAAGTTTTCCTGTTTACTTGTTTCTCTTGTTTTGGAATTTTGACCTTTGGTTTAGTTTCAGGTTTTTGTTCTGTTTCATAAGAACTTTCTGCCATATCGAAAAAATTTATAAGAAATCTTATACTTCAGATTTCATTCCAACAAGAAAGTGTCAAACTTGATATAGAAACATTGATCCAAACCTTGTTCAAATTGAGTCTATTTTTATGCTTGTTGAGAGAAAGCAAAATGTTCTGTCAGCAAAATGATTTATATTAAAAGGAAGGGGCAGAAAACCATGACAACAAGTCCCTTGGGAAAGAAATCAAATAAAGAAAAAAGGAGGATAAAACAACAAGAAAGAATTAAGCTCTGTACAGAAAATCCAACCCCGCCTTCAGTATCAAGTCCTAGCACATTGAAGGTAAGGATGCCCTCTAAAACAAAAAACTGCCTCTTTATTATTGGAGTGCAAAGCCCACCTAAAGTGGATATCCATACAAGAGAAACGCCTTTAGAATCTCTCATGATACAAGCTGACAGCCAAGTTTCATAGGTATGAACTGAAGGCCACTTGATGATAGTTAGAGGAGTTCCCTTCCACATATTAACTCCTCCCCCACTCCTTCCCACCCATAC
Source organism: Vitis vinifera (assembly GCF_030704535.1). NCBI lineage: Eukaryota > Viridiplantae > Streptophyta > Magnoliopsida > Vitales > Vitaceae > Vitis > Vitis vinifera. The sequence goes on along the minus strand of NC_081810.1, from coordinate 21,050,609 downwards.
TGGAAGTGGCTCAAAGGGGACACAGTCTTCAAATCCGCAAGAAGATATTTTCTATTTGCGCTAGAAGTAAAAATCTTATTGTACGAATACACCAGACTCCTAATTCATACAATAATAACTCCCCTATCATCCACATGAGGACTATCAATGTGCCTACATATACATATGCGAAATTACTTTAAACTGGGAAATTATCAAAACTAGCATAGGAATCTATTTTGACTCAAAAATCACTTTAATAATCTTGAAGAAGAAATTGGCAACTCCCAAATATAACAACATTTTCCTCTTCTGCTGTGTGTTCTACATCAGAATTGCACTGACCCTTTTAATGGAATTATAAACTGAACCTTATCAATTCATGAAACACAAGTGCCGTACCAATTGTTCATTAGATCTTCTTCTTCTTTTCTTTTCTTCTCCTTTTTTTTTTAATTTTTAATTTTATTTTGAAAAAACAATTTTATTAACATCTAATGACAAATAAAAGGTGGATTTGACCATCTAAAGTAACTATTGGAGAATGATCTGTATTTTTCTTTATGTAGTCTATGTCCTTTATTTTCTTCCTGTAGGCAAGCTCATTTTCTAGCTTGTTACTTTGAATCCTCAAGAAGGCTTCTGCTTAACTGTTTTGAATTTCTATGGATTCTTGAACTCCTCATGGTTTTGGTTGATTTTTCAGCAATTGCTCGTACGGTGGGGCATTTGTCGAAGAGTGCAGAGGTAATGAAACTTGTTAATAACCTCATGAAGGCTCCTGAAGTGGCTGTCACGATGCAAGAATTCAGCAAAGAAATGACTAAGGTATTTCCTTTTTTGGGGATGGTGTCTCGGGGTGTTGTATTGGTTGTTGTTGAAGTTTCTTTAACAGCAACAAATGAAAGAAATGACAGAAGTTTGGGGGATAGAGACGTGAAATTCTTGGGTTGGATTGCATTCTATCAAATACTAATTTCAGGCGCTATTTCCAAATTTGCTTGTTTTTAGATATTACTTTATTGCCTCTGTTATATTTTTAAGCTTATTATAGAATGTTTTCTCTGGTCTAACGAGCTAGTCATTATAACTCATATCTATACTGGTGGCCTATCTTCCTACAGATATATACGCCACCAAGTTCAGATGTAAACATGCATATCTGCTCTCACAGATACATGTATACATAAATTTGTGTCCAACACATTGAAAATGTCCTTTGTATTATGTTACATCCATTCATGCTTCAGTTAGTAAGTAAATAAATAAATAAAAGGTAACTGTTGTGCCTCAAGTTGTTAAAAAATTTCCCTATCTTTCATCCAAACCTTTTTATCACCATGCAAACCATTCTCCTTGTACAGTTTTCTAGAATCTGAGTTACTGTTTTCTTCTGTCTCAAAATTGAAAGAGGAAATGTCTTAAAATGCCCTGGGGATTGTGATAAATTACCCAAAGAGTTCACAACCAAAAGATAGATTTCTTGTCTTTATGCAACTCACTTAGTTATGGCACAATATCTTGTTTATGACAAAGTGTTCTGCTCCTCTATACTGGTATACATGTGTTCATAGAGCATATATTTCTACCCTCTACAATATCATAATCAATGTGGTTGCAGTCATTCTATCCCCTAGCATGCCACATTGCAACTTGTTTTTTCATTAAGATTACTTGCCTCTAGGCCGTCTACCACATTTTATTGGATTAAGTTTTTCTAACCTGAAGCTTTTGCTTCAGAAACTCTGAGCATTGAGCTCCAAGTTCTGTATTCCCTTGCCATTGTCATCTGGGTTTGACTTGAACAACATATAAGTACGGATGGTGACCTTGTTGCCCTATCAAGAGTGTTGAGTAAATGCATTCATAGTTTTCTTAACTGTACACAGACTGTCAGAATGTGGAACATTAAAGAAAAATCTCACCAACCTATTTCCTGCAATTTGAAGTTGTACTATTCAATCAAATTCCTGTCTGACTTGTTGTCTTCCTGAAGAAACAGGTCTGAGGAAAAACTTTGGACTGTTTCGCTGGTACTACCACTAGATGCTGCAACCACTATTGAAGTCTAATGCCTCAATCCTGGAATTGAAAAACCAAGAAAAGTCTGTTTCAACTTCAGTCTGGCAAAAGATACATACTTGAAAACAAAGTGATTATCCTCCACCTCAACCATCAAACACAAAAGAAGTGATTATCCTCCACCTCAAATAAAAAAGGCAAAACCCCTGGAGCTCATAACGCTGATTGCTCTAGCTGTGTATCAGTGCTTATCAAATTACCCACTTTCTCACTTCCTATGAGTACCTCCAGTAACAACTCAAAAGACCAGAAATTCTATCGAACTCATTATTACACCTAAGAACACTCAACTAATAACATGCAATCCATAGGTTCAGAACCTCCAAAAAGATGACTGCATTTCTATCTTTCTTATCATTTTGATGCTTTGGTGACGAGTTCATTTTTTATTGTAAGTTTATTTATCACAATGCTGCAAAATAGAACTGAATTATGTCATCTTTTGTATCATTTTGATGTTTTGGTCATGTGCCCATTTTATATCAAAAGTTTGTGCATCACCAAACTACAAAATTGGACTCAATCATGTCTTCTTTTGTTATCCCTTCTATGTTCTGTTTATGACTTCATCTTCTATCATAAGTTTGTGCATCACAATGCTACAAGTTGAAAGGTGTCATTTTGAAACCCCATAAGAAAATGGTAGGATGCATAAATATGAAATGTTGAGAGGGGGAAAAGGTAGAATCACGTTAAGATTTAGCATAAGAGAATTGTATGTATAAGAGTCTGAATAGAAGATAGTGTGAAATATGTCATTGCTAATGCTGTTGGAACACAGATGGAGGGCCTTAAATCAAATTCTTTCTCAGAAAATAACTAAGGTTCATATTTGAGGGTTTCAGGCAGGGGTGATCGAGGAGATTGTGAATGATGCTGTTGACACAGCACTGGATTCTGAGGACATCGAAGAGGAGATTGAAGAAGAAGTTGACAAGGTCTTAACTGCAATTGCTGGTGAGACTGCTGCACAGCTGCCTGAAGCAGTCAGGAAGGAAAGGGTAAAGCAACCTGCCCAGACAGCAGAAGCTGATGATGTATGTAACAGAACTGCCCCACATTGAGATCCATTTTGGATAACTTTAAGCTCAAAATATTCATTTAATTTTTGCAGGAGGAAGCAATCGCTGAGGGTGCTGATGATGAGGAAGAACTAGAAGAAATAAGGGCCAGACTTGCCAAAGTTAGGTCCTAGTTTAATTCTGACTCTACCCCCTCCCACTTATGGGGGCTAACAAGACGAGTATGTTAACTTTCATAAAGCCCTTGTTATCGGCTTCAGATTTCAGTAGATGAAACCCACGTCACCCTGGGAGAGAGAGTGTTGAAGAAATGCCTGTATATTCTACCACAATCAGGTTATGAAATACACAACGCTTGCTGTTATTTATGCAGAGATTTGGATACAAAAACATCATTGCATTAATCATTAATTATCCCTGTAGTATAGATGTCTGCTAATCCTTGAAGCAGTGGAATCCTTCTCAAGTTTGGTAGAATCAGCTGGCATGCATGTAATCACGTTTCAGATTATACCATGATTAAATGAAAGATTTGAAACAGATTCAAGTCTCTTTCTAATTTAAGCTATGGGGTTCCATTGAGGTGTTCAAAGAATCCCCATGAGGTGGTGGCCTCATGAGCTGTGAGAGAGACGCAGGGCTGAATCACGGAAGATACGATAAAACCTTATTCGCTCAAATTCACATAAATAAATTATAGGAAAGACTTTGAAAACATTTTTTTTCTATTTTCTTGTTTTTTATCATTAAACGGATTTTTGTTATTTTTAAGAATAAAAAATTATTTTTAAAAATAGTTACCAAAGTAGGATGTTTAATTGTTTATCTCTCAACTTCCAATCATTTAATATTTTTATTTTTCATAACATGCTAACTTTTGTGGAGTTTTGGGTCAAAATGATCCATTTATTAAAAAAAATATACCATTTAACAACTTTTTGAAATTTATGTTCAAAATGACCTCTTTGGTGCCATGTCATTATTTTTTTTTTTTTTATCATTTTAGTTAAAGTCTTAATTGGTAACTGATGCTCATTTTTGAATTAAAGCTGTAGTTGTCACTTTAGTTAATTTTTTTTTAAAATTTAAAATTTAATTAAAAATGATTAAATTACAATTTATGATTGAAATTTAAAAAATATACTTAAATAATAAATTATTTATATTTAAACTTAAGAATCTAGTATTACTTTAAAAAAACATAAATTGATAAATAAAAATATTATAAATGAATATTTTATTTATTAATAATCTTAAAATAATAAACTTATATAACATATAAATAATATATAAAATTGTATAACTTATTAATTTAAGATATTTAATTTGTTGTTTTTTAAGATATTAATTTATTTGTATTATAACAAATTTATCTTTATCGAAATAATAGTATACTTTTAAGTCGCAGTTGCTAACTGAGATTTCAATTATAATTTTTTTTTTACTTTCAAATTTAATTAAAAACTATTAAATTACAATTTATTATTGAAATTAAAAATATAAAGTTTAATAATAAATTATTTATATTTAAACTATTATTTCGATAAAGATAAATTTGTCATAATACAAATAAATTAATATCTTAAAAAAACAAATTAAATATCTTAAATTAATTAATTATATAATTTTATATATTATTTATATGTTATTTTAAGATTATTAATTTATTAATAAATAAAATACTCATTTATAATATCTTCTATTTATCAATTTATGTTTGTTGAAGTAATACTAGATTCTTAAGTTTAAATATAAATAATTATTATTAAAGTATATATTTTTAATTTCAATAATAAATTGTAATTTAATAGTTTTTAATTAAATTTGAAAGTAAAAAAAAAGTATACTATTATTTTGATAAAGATAAATTTGTCATAATACAAATAAATTAATATATTAAAAAATAACAAATTAAATATCTTAAATTAATAAATTTTGTAATTTTATATATTATTTATATGTTATATAAGTTTATTATTTTAAGATTATTAATTTATTAATAAATAAAATATTCATTTATAATATATTTTATTTATCAATTTATGTTATTTGAAATAATATTAGATTCTTAAGTTTAAATATAAATAATTTATTATTTAAATATATTTTTAAAATTTTAATCATAAATTGTAATTTAATAATTTTTAATTAAATTTTAAATTTAAAAAAAATTAACTAAAGCCTCAGTTGACAACTGCGACTTTAGTTCAAAAATGAAGTCTTGGTTGACAACTGCAACTTTAGTTCAAAAATGAAGTCTCAATTGACAATTGCGGTTTCAGTTAAAAAATGAAGTATGAGTTGCCAACTGATACTTTAACTAAAATGATGGAAAAAAAAATAATAATGATATGACGCACGTAACACCAAAGAGGCCAAGTTGAAGATAAATTTAAAAAAGTTGTTAGTGTTGTAAAATAAGGATAAATACAATGCAAATTAAAGTAATAGAGATGAAATATATTTTATTTTGATATATAATAGAAAAGAAGAAATCAGAGAAGACAGTTGAGAAAATGAAAGAAAGAGGGAAAGAGAATGAGAGGAAGAAATTTTCTTTCTTTTTCTAGGGATATATATCAAAGAAGATGGGAAACCCTTTTATAGCCTTTTCAAAGTATTAATGGAAGTCATAAATAATACTTAATTAACATTAATACGACATTGTTACTTCATTTATAACAGTTAGATCTTATATTTTTTTTCAAATAAACGGCCATTTTTACCCAAAACTCAGCAAACAAAAAGTACGGAATTCTACTGCCTTTCCGTAAAAGAGACTGCTCCGTAGTCCATAGAGCCGTTACATTTCAGCTTTTGCGCTGATGTCCTGGCACGAAGAGATCACCCTAGATCAGTTCTCACGGTTTACAGAAACAGTCACTTTTGGAGTACGGACCCACTATATATAATATCTAAGCCGTAGAAATTGAGGCAGTTGGAAGACCTTTCAAGTGGCTAGCAGGTTGAGTAAAGTCATACGTCCTTTGTGGGGTCCCTGGGATGTTCGATTGCTTTATTAGGATCACATCACTTGCGTATACGTTTTCAGTGTACTCATGCTTTGCACGCAAGAGGCTTCTTGCAAGTTGCATCAAGGTTTGTTATGAGCTGGTGATTAGTTTGATTTTAATTTTATAAAAGGAAAAAAGAAAGGATTTTGATGAAACGACAACTCTGAAGCCGTTTTGAATAACCAATAAATATAATATTTATTTGAAATAAAAATGGTTAGTAGAAGAATTTAAGGAAAAAGATTTTCTTTGAAAAAAAATCCATCAAGAGCATGGAAAGCATGTAAAAGATTACCATAAGATACATTGACATCACACGTGAAAGATCATTTGAAGTTGAACGAAATTGTACGGTCACTGTTAATTTCTTTTCCGAACCGTTGTCTATCTGATTCAATTCATAAAGACATAATTTCCTGTCATATTCCATTTGAGTTGAAGAATTTCCTTTCGATAGCAGCATCGCCCATCCTGCCCTTCTTCTCAATTTCATTCGCTGGGATATAAAAGGAGAAGATGGTTAATTGAGGTAAAATATCTACAGACGACTGTTATCCTTTTTAAGAATAGTTTAGCTTATAAGTATCACAAACCAGACCTCCAAAACTCTCACGGCTACCCACAACAATGGCGTCAACTTTTTCTCTCCTCTTTCTCTCTCTCTGCCTTCTCCTCTCTTCACAATTCTCATCTGCAAGAGTGCAAAACTCCTATCTTCACGTGTCTCCGACTTTGAATACTCCAAAAACAGAAGCGGAGAGGCTCATAAGAAGCCTCAACTTGTCACCTAAAAAGGCAGTGAACATGGGTTTTGATCATGGAGAAGTGGCTCCCAGGATGGTTGAAAAGAGTCTTAACTTCCCTTTTCTTGAAGGGTCCTCTGGGTCTTCAGTTCAAGACCTTGGCCACCGTGCTGGCTACTTTAAGCTTGCTCATACGGTAGATGCGAGGTAAGTTGAGTGGCCTTGGTATTGTAGGCAACTTCAAATCGTGAAGTTGATTAATGAATCAACTTCTGATTCATGTTCTTTGATTAATGAATCAGTAGTATAGGTACATGAAAACAAAGTTTTATGTAGTATTAATGCAATGTTGTGATTGAATAGGCATTTGACTTGTGTGGCTAATTCTGGGTTTTTAGTTTCTCTATTTGAATTTGGAAATGCTGTGTTGTTGTATATATATATATATATATATATATATTTCCCACTCTTGATGGATTTGTTTTGATTGAATAGTTGGGAGTGTAATGTTTCTATATATTTTAGTGTCATGAGTAGATGTTGCAGTTTCTTCTCTTGGTTTATAGGATGTTCTACTTTTTCTTCGAATCTCGAGGAAGCAAGAAGGACCCAGTTGTGATATGGTTGACTGGAGGGCCAGGATGCAGCGGTCAACTAGCTTTGTTTTATGAAAATGGTCCCTTTCATATAACAGATAACTTGACTCTCACCTGGAACGACTATGGTTGGGACCAGGTATTCTTGTTTTCCTCTCTAATTTCTTTTATTTTGTATGGATCCCAATACAAGCATATGAATATATATCACTCTCTTTAACATCAAATAGATGTCTCTTAACTGGAGAATTAGAGGTTATTGCATGATGAAGAGTCTCAAAAGAAAATACCAGTTTTCCATCACTCGGTATCAGTAAAATGCACTTTATTGGTAACTAATCTTCTGCTGAACAATATTCTATGTTTTTTCAGGCATCAAACATTCTGTTTGTGGACCAGCCTACTGGAACCGGCTTCAGTTATAGTTCTAGTGAGAGTGACATTCGTCACAGTGAAGAGGGTGTTAGCAATGACCTATATGACTTTATGCAGGTTTCTCTGCTTCTGACCTAAATGGAGAATTGTTGAAGCCACTTATGATTATGTTGTCATAGAATTACTGATTTTGAGAAATTTGTTTCTTGTTAGTACTTTAACATTCCCTGTATGTTATGTTAGGCATTTTTCAAAAAGCATCCTGAGTTCGTGCGGAATGACTTTTTCATAACTGGGGAATCGTATGCCGGGCACTACATTCCTGCGTTTGCTGCTCGGGTTCAGAAAGGAAACAAAGCAAAAGAAGGGGTCCATATAAACCTTAAGGTATATTTTGAATTCGATCCATCTCGGTTACGTTTGTTGCTTGCTCCATTTGTAACTTTGTTGTTAACTTCAAATGTCCAAACAGGGATTTGCAATTGGTAATGGTCTTACGGATCCTGCAATCCAATATAAGGCATATACTGATTATGCATTGACCATGAAGATTATTGGAAAATCTGATTATGATAGTATCAACGAGTTGATTCCAGATTGTGAAGAATCGGCGAAATCTTGTGGTAATGATTCTAATTCCTCACTTCATCCACTTTCTTCCGGTGTCTCTGTAAAGTCAGTGAAGAAGGAAGACAATAAGAACGACAACTCTTCTACTTCTAATATTTCATGTATTATGCCAGGCCCTGCCGGTGGAGTGGCCTGCGATACTGCATACTATAGTTGTAATCAGATCTTCCAAAGCATCATCAATGTCGCTGGTAATATAAATGTAAGAGCCCACAAGAAATTCTTTCCTTGTATCAGTGAAACATGTTGAAGAAACAAAAAGACATTCAATTTTGATAAGAATATGTTATGTCTGTGGCATGCAGTACTATGATATCAGAAAGCAGTGTGAGGGGTCCCTGTGCTATGACTTCTCAAACCTGGAGAATTTCATGGGCTTGAAATCTGTGAAGGAGGCTATAGGGGTAGGGGACATGGAATTTGTTTCATGTAGCTCAGAGGTATATAATGCCATGCAGAGGGACTGGATGAGGGATATGGAAGTGGGTATTCCTGCTCTCCTTGAGGATGGAATCAAGATGCTTATATATGCTGGGGAATATGATCTCATATGCAACTGGCTCGGTAAGCTTCCTTGTTTCGATTGAACGGCTTTGTTATTATGTTGGAGCAGCAATGGCTAATGGGCGTGTTTAATTTCTATGTAATTATGCAGGGAATTCAAATTGGGTTCATGCCATGAAATGGTCTGGTCAGAAAGATTTTGAGGCATCTCCGACTGTTCCATATCTAGTTGATGGTAAAGAAGCGGGACAGCTAAAGTACCATGGACGTCTCGCTTTTCTCAAGGTCCACAATGCTGGTCACATGGTTCCCATGGATCAGCCCAAAGCTGCACTACAGATGCTGAAGACCTGGACACAAGGAAAACTTGCGCCAAAAATAAAAGATGAGACTACCTGGTGATGAAGAGGCTTGTCTGTGTCAACATAATCTTTCATATATTGTTTCAAAAACAGCAGTTGGGGAGGGATTAGCCATTCTTTGATCTTCACAGGGCTGTAAAGACCAGTCAATAATATTTCGATTTTTTTCCCAAGTGGGCTAATTCTTTATGTTGATATCAAATTTCGTGCACTCTACAGGTCCTCCACGCCAACGCACTCACGAGAAAGGTGTGTATCCACCAATATTTTCAGAATTAGATCCATCATTAAAACGATAAAATTATCTTTTGATTTATTGATTAGATCAATTATCAAACAAAGTGAAGTCATAAATATATGTATTTTATATATTATTAGAATAAAACAAAAAGTATTAATATTTGCTTCTTCATATGTGGAAATGAAAATAAAATATGGAATATGGAAATGAAAATAAAATAATAAAATATGGAATATGAAAATGAAAATAAAATAATAAAATATGGAAATTAAAAGTGCAAATAAAGTAAAAAAAATATAAATTCTAAATTCTAAATTAAATAATAATCTCACGAAAATGGATTTCACCTCCTCGTTGGCGGCAGCACGACGGGCCGGTGGCAATAGTAACGGTGGCAGCGCGTTGGGCAGTGGGTGATGGAGATGGGCAGCTAAGGGGCGGGGGGACCGAGGGGAATAGACTGAACCGGAACCATGACTACTATCCGACAATCGGTCTAGATGGTATCCATGGATTTGCCATAAGGGACACTTGAAAAAAAAAGAAGGTATGATTCAAATTTTGCTTTGATTTCTACCTAGGGCAATCCGCATGATAACACTTGTACTTTTACAAGGAGGTACACTTGTAGGAAGCACAATATTCCCCAAAAGTATAAAACCATGACTGCAAACTACATTGGAAAGAAAATTAAGAGACTGATCAGAAAATGGTAGGGAGTAATACAAGTTGTATAAAAAAGAAATAGGGATTGTGAGGAAAAGATAGTATACCATAAGGGAGTGTTTGGTACGTCGGAATAAGAAATGAAAATAATATTTTGTTTCCTTTCCTATTTCTTAGTGGAATGGAATGAATGTGATGATTCCATTTCTAGCATTTGGATGAACTTAGGAATGCAAAATTGGAATGATTATTTGTTTCCATTTCAATGTTTGATAATAATAGGAATGAAAATGAAAATGAAATAAATTTACAATAATATCTTTACATATAATTTAATTTTTTTTATTTTTACTTTTATTTTAAAAAAATAAAATTTGAGAGATTTTTTGTTATTAAATAATAAGACTAAAAAATATATACATACTCAATAAATAAAAAATTAACCATAAAAAATCGTATAACCTAATGCACAAATATTCAATTATTATTTTTATTAAACATTTGAATAATTTGTCATGCTTAAGTAGTTATAAAATTATTTTTTTTTTAAAAAAAATTATTTATTATAATATTTAAATTTTCAAAGCTAGCAAATGTTTTTCCTATTTTCAAAAGAGGAAATAAAAGAATTCATAGCTTTAACTAGGAAAGGAAGACGCTGATAATAATAAACAAAGGGAAAAAAAAAATCAAAAGTTTTGTTTTTGTTTGTTTTTTTCTTTTTATTTTTTTCCTAACCATTAAAAATTTTCAATATTGTAAACACGTGAAATCGAAAAATCTTTTTCCAACCATTTCAATTTTTCTCTCTAGTTTCCATTAATATAAGATAAAGAAACATAAAAGATTCCAAATATAAATTAATAAAAAAAAAATTAATTGATTTATAGAGAAGAAGAAACACATATAAAGAAGTAGAAGAAGAAAGAGAAAATAAGGTAAACCTGATCGAAGATGTAGAAGGGAGTTTTCAGAACCTAGTTGCAGCAAATAATGACGAATCCTAGATCCAACAATCAAAATGAACATCCAAAACCCTATAAATTAGAAATTGATTTTTTTTTTAAAATATCGTGGAAGGTTTAATTGATTCAATTTGGAAGAATCACTTGTTGCAAAGAATTGGATGATGAGTGAGTCTCTAGCTTTGCAAAGAAGATAAGAAGTGGATGATGAATGGATCTCTACCTTTACAAAAAAGATAAACATCGGGTTTGAAGAACAAGATAAGAGGGTAAAATAATAATTTAGGTTATTTTATATTATCAAATAAGTTTAATGAATCAGAATACCACCTATTTTTAATGAATACAAATCCGACTCATAAGTTGGATTTGATTTCTGCCTGAATAATTTTTTATTTCATTTCCGTCTTCTTAACATTTATCCAAACATAGGAATAAGGGAGAAAAGGAATGAGATGTCTATTCTCACTCCCTATTCCCGTGTACCAAACACCCCCTAAGGGTATCATATTGATTTCGAGTTATGTTATTGGATGTGAAAATTATCTTTTTTTCATGGTAATTTAGATGAGGAGATATATATGAATCCAACCTAAAGGTTATAAAGAACCCGAAAAATAATATGTTTTTATATATGGTTTGAAATAATCTACTTGATAGTAGTACAAATGGTTTGATCATTTTATGAGAGGGGAGAATTACATCAAATATTAATTTGATAATTGTGTTTGTTTAGAAAATTGTTTGATGAAAACTTTGTTTATTTGCTCATGTCTATTGATGATTTTATTTATTTATTTATTTATTTATTGTGTGTAAAAGTACGATAATAATTGAAATGTTGAAAAATCGATTAAGAGTTGATTTGAAATGAAGGATCATGGAGAAGGAATTTTAGGGATGCAAAACGTTAGAGAATATAAAAAGGAGGCTTCTTGGATTGTTGTAAAAGCAATATTCTAAGTTGTCCTTCAATGCTTCATTGTAAGTTTTGAGACTTAATGTATAAGCATTCATTTAACACCTCATATGAAGCTTAGTGCAAAAAGATGTCTTGTCACTTAAACAAAAACTTGAATGCAATGTATAATGTTTCATATATTAGTGTATTTGAGAAGTTTGGTATATATTATGGTTTACATTAGGATTCATATTGTGGTTGTGCATTCAGGCAAGTAAATTTAGATTACATAGTTGACTTTATATAAAGATGACAACGAGACAGGGTCAAATAAAAAAATTGAAGGGGCAAGGGTGGGATTAGAATTTTTCATTACCATATGCCCCACCCTGTTTATTTTGTTTATTTTTTTTTTCAAATATTTGGTTTTAGAATTTTGAATTACATTGAAAATAAATATAATATATAAATAAATAAATATTATAAATATTTATAATTTGTTGTTTTGAAAATTAGATATTTTTCATCTTGTGTTAAAAAGGAGAAATAAAAAATAAATTACAATATTTTTTTTATTAATTATATATATATATATATAATTGGGATGGGGCAAGACATAACAAGATAATACAAAATAAATAAATAAAAGTTCTTACATTCATAGTTTTATACAACTTATGTATTTATGGTTATAGCCTTACCCATTTATTGAAGATAAACCAATAATGAGATAAATTTTCGAGGACTTGGGTGTGGAACATTTTAAATTTTTTTTTTTTAAAAAAACTAAATAAAAATTACAAATCATAGACAATATCAAAATAATTAATTCTGAAATTGAAGAAAAACATAAATAGATTTTATTTAGGGAAGGAAATAAAATTGTAAAGAAGAATTTGAGAGAATAAGAAGAAAATCTATCAAAATCTTAGTGGGCATGTAAAAATTACTGAAATTATTTTCAATATTAATTGAGTATACTTTCTTGTGATGAGAATTTTAAGAAAAAGATATTAAAAAAAAAATATGTCAAGATATTAGTAGATATGTAAAAATTATTGAAACTATTTTCAATATTAATTAACTCCATGTAATGTATGCTATTATAAATCTATATATGCATTTATATTATAATTTAATTTCTACTCATTTTCTATTTAATTTATAATATTATAACTCCTTTTAATGAAATTATTTCCTTTTTAAATTATTAAAATGTAAATTATTTATCTAAAATACTTTAATTATATAAATTATTTTAATCTATTTTCCAATTATTCTAACTCATTAATTTGCCTTTGTATTGCATTATCAAATGTAGTGCTGTGTTTCCTTGCATAGAATCCCTTTTTTCCCAATTTCAATCTATTGAGATGTGAATATTAATTGTTGGAGTGAAGTAACGGACTGAGGGCCGTTATCTTTAAGCATAGTTTATCTTATAAATGTCACCAACTAGACCTCCAGAACCCGCACACAGACACGCAACAATGGCGTCAACTTTCTCTCTCCACTTTCTCTCTCTTCTCCTTGTTCTCATCTCTTCACAATTCTCAGCTGCAAGAGTGGACAAGACCCATCTTCGCATGTCTTCAGCTTTGAATTCTCCAAAAATGCAAGCAGAAAGGCTCATAAGAAGCCTCAACTTGTCACCTAAAAAGGCTGTAAACCTGGATGTTAGTCATGGAGAAGCTGTGGCTCCCAGGATGATTGAAAAGAGTCTTGAGTTCCCTTTTCTTGATGGGTCTTCTGGGACTTCCATTCAGGACCTTGGGCACCATGCTGGCTACTTTAGGCTCGCTCATTCTATAGATGCAAGGTAAGTTGTGTGGCCTTGTTCATATTCTAGGTACCTTCATATTTATATGAATCAATTTCTGATATAGTCTTTCTGCATTCTGGTGATTAATTTATTTGTTTGTAATAAATTTGAGGTCAAAATGTCATTGGATTAATGTATTCATCAAATGTTTCAAATTTACTTTCATGAAGGGAGGGTGTTTGATTATTGAAAAAATCTCTGCATTGTTTCTTGTTCTGGACTGTAGGATGTTTTACTTTTTCTTCGAATCCCGGCACAGCAAGAAGGACCCAGTTGTTGTGTGGTTGACCGGTGGCCCAGGATGTGGCAGTGAAGTAGCTTTATTTTATGAAAATGGTCCTTTTCATGTAAGAGATAACTTGACTCTATCATGGAACCAGTATGGTTGGGACCAGGTATTCTAGTTTTTCTTTCTGATTTCTTTTATTTAGAGTCCTTTCTTAATGATTTTTAGCCTAAAAAATGTTTTTTCCATTTAACAGTATTTTTTAGAAAGCAATTCTAGTTTTAGAAAGCATTTTTAACTTAAAAAGTATTTTTGAAAAAAAACAAGACATTCCATAAAATTTACAAAACACTTTCAAAAAGTTGAAAAATTATTTGTAGTGATTCCTGAAGAAGTATTTGACAAGTGATTTTCACTAAAAATGTTTCAGACAGAAACACTGCCAAATTAGCATGATTGGCGATCATGTCATGTGAGAGTTTATACAAGTTATATTCTCATTTTTCAGGTATCGAACATTCTGTTTGTAGACCAGCCTACTGGAACAGGCTTCAGTTATAGTTCCGATGAGGGTGACATTCGCCACAATGAAGAGGCTGTTAGCAACGATCTATATGATTTTATGCAGGTCACTCTGCGTCTCCTTATCTTTCTGTGCCAAATCTAAAACATTTACGTATACCTCTTTGTGCAAATCACTCTTGTCAACTGTAAAATCCTTCATGTTATTGATTCTCAGAAAGTGTAAAACCCTGTAATGTCAGGCATTTTTTGCAAAGCATCCTGAGTTCGTGAAGAATGACTTTTACATAACTGGAGAATCATACGCTGGCCACTACATTCCTGCGTTTGCTGCTCGGGTTCAGAAAGGAAACAAAGCAAACGAAGGGGTTCATATAAACCTTAAGGTATATTTTTGAATTTGATCCATCTCGGTTACCTTGGTTGTTTGCTCCATTTGTAACTTTGTTGTCAACTTCAAATGTCCAAACAGGGATTTGCAATTGGTAATGGTCTTACTGATCCTTCAATCCAATACAAGGCATATACTGATTATGCATTGAACATGAAGATTATTGGAAAATCTGATTATGATAGTATCAACGAGTTGATTCCAGAGTGTGAAGAATCGGCAAAATCTTGTGGTAATTATTCTAATTCCTCGCTTCCAGTGTCTCTGTGGAAAAGGAAGATAACATAAAATCTATGTAGGAGCCATAATAATGGAAACTTTGCTCTTTCTCCTTCTAATATTTCAAGTATCATGCCAGGCCCTGACGGTGGAGACGCCTGTGAGACTGCATATACTAACTGCAATTTTATCTTCAATAGCATCCTGAATGTCGCTGGTAATATAAATGTAAGAAAGCACAGGAATTCTTTCCTTGTATCAGTGAGAGCATGTTGCAGAAACAAAAACACATTCAAATTTGACAAGAATATGTTATGTCTGTGACATGCAGTACTATGATATCAGAAAGCAATGTGAGGGGTCCCTGTGCTATGACTTCTCAAACCTGGAGAGTTTCATGGGCTTGAAATCTGTTAAGAAGGCTCTAGGAGTAGGGGACGTGGAATTTGTTTCATGTAGCACAGTGGTATATGATGCCATGCAGAGGGACTGGATGAGGGATATGGAAGTAGGTATTCCTGCTCTCCTTGAGGATGGAATCAAGATGCTTATATATGCTGGGGAATATGATCTCATATGCAACTGGCTCGGTAAGCTTCCTTGTTTCGATTGAACGGCTTTGTTATTATGTTGGAGCAGCAATGGCTAATGGGTGTGTTTAATTTCTATGTAATTATGCAGGGAATTCAAATTGGGTTCATGCCATGAAATGGTCTGGTCAGAAAGATTTTGAGGCATCTCCGACTGTTCCATATCTAGTTGATGGTAAAGAAGCGGGACAGCTAAAGAACCATGGACCTCTCGCTTTTCTCAAGGTCCACAATGCTGGTCACATGGTTCCTATGGATCAACCCAAAGCTGCACTACAGATGCTGAAGACCTGGACACAAGGAAAACTTGCGCCAATTGAAACAAAAGATGACTAGACGAGACTGTTCATTGGTGATGAGCCTCGTTTGTGTCAACATAATCTTTCATATTTGGTGTCAAAAACAGCATTCGGGCAGGGGTGCATCTATGATATGTTTGCCCCTCTTTGATTTGAAGATGGCTGTAAAAATTAGTCAATAAACTTTCCAATCTTTCCCAAATGGGCTACTTAATTCTTTACGTTGATATCAAATTTCATGCACTCTATATTTGTGGACATCCGCACCCACATTATGAGTAGTTCTCTATTCACGCAACTTCATAGGTATTCCATTGCCATATACATGCTCTGCAGTGATTATTCTGCACAACTTGGAGACTTAAGGCATGGCTCTTCCTCTTCACACATGGAGGGTCATTCCGCTTCGCTTCGCTTGTAGAGGTCACCCCTGGAGCCTATATAGACTTGATCAATGGCAGTCTCGGTATGGATGACAGTGGAGTTCAGGATGGGTCACCCTATCCAAACTTGCCCCTGCTATTTAAATTTATTTACACCCTTCTTCCAAAAATAAGTAAATAAATAACCAAAGCAAGTGGACATCATATTATTATTTTAAAAAGTTCTAGTTATATTAAAAATAGATATAATTTAAAAATAAATAAATATTATAATTTAATATAAAATCTATTTTTATTTTTTTTGAGAAGTTGATATTTGTATTTTACTTGTGTTAAAATAGGTGAAAATGGAAAAAAAAATTATTCATTTATTTATTTATACAACTAGGACATGGTGAAACAAAGTAATATCCTTACTTGTCCCATGTTTTTGAAAAAAAATTAAAAAAATCTCAAATCTAACTCGTTTATTATTATCCTAAAACCATTTTATTAGGGATGAGATGAAGTAGGTATATAAAAAACTCACCTCATTATCAATACAAGTATCAACATTTGTCCGTTACTAGTTCTGAGTATCAATGCGATTCATTTTCAAGTTTGTATCATTTCATAACTTATCCACTTTAGTTTTAATTTTATAAGGGGTTCATTTTCAAGTTTATATCATTTCATAGCTTATCCACTTTAGTTTTAATTAGGGAAGACAGTTCGTATTAATGAATTATGTTTATATTGTGTTAAAACCTAAACATTCTACTAAATAGATCAACTCATACATAACACAAATAATGATCAAATTAAAAATATAAATTTAAATACTATCTAATTATTAAACAAATAACACATCGACTAACACATTTGATTCATTTAATAATTAGATTGAATTAAATCTTATATAAATTTATATGATTAATATTTCAAACAGATATATTTGCAACTTAATTGACCTATTTATTAAAAAAATAATTTAAAAATAAGTCATAATTTAAAGTTATAACTAGATTAATAAATATAATTATTAAATGTGTCAATTCAAGTTAAATTCATATTATATAAATTGATCCAAAACCTACTTATTTATTCAATGAGTTATATGGATGGACATGAACTTTACCAAAACACGATTATACTTAACCCAAACTCTTAAAAAATGCATTTACGAATTATATCAAACTTTGTCACCCCTGATTTCCCAATATTACAATTGATAAAAATAAAATGGGAAAGGAGAGCAAATCCTTTAAAATTGAAAGTTAATCGTGCAAAAGATTACATATAGATTACATAATTACAAAAAAAAAAAAAAAAAAATCATATATAGATTACATAATTACAAATACTAGATTGGTAAATATTTTAAGAGGAGATCTATTTTCATTATTTTTCTTCTTTAAAAGCATTATTTTCGCCTTAAACTCAGCATAACATATATGCCTCCTGCACAAAGATCTTATACCTTGGTAAATGTGAAAATTAAGATATTTTTGTTGTTTGGGTGCAGGTGAGTGCTAAGAAAATGAGTCTTTTTCCCTTAGGATGAGTCACAATTTCCCTATAAAGAAAGGCTCAATACCCTTTCTAATGATGTAGCTTTGCACTTCTAACAAATAGTTTAGAAGCCACAACTTTACTTAAAAAAATAGAAAGCCATGTGAAAATAGTACATTTGTGTCCTAATAACACAATGGTGAAAAAGATCAAAGCTAACTAACTAACTAAATAAATAAAAAGTTGAAGAGTGCTTGAATCAAATAACTACATATAAATGTGATTGATCATGCATGCTACAAACCGGCCTTTGAGCTCTTGAGCCCATTCATAGAGGTTCCTGCTAAGCACCATCCCCTCAATCCTTGATACCTCCCTCTCTCGTGGCTCACTTCCTATCCTACTAAAAACCCTCCATCAACAATGTTGTTCATAAACATTATTCCACATATAAATGACTAGTGATCATAATATCATCCAGCCGGAGCTTGATTGAGCTAATGCATTATATAAGCTCTTCATAATGGGAAGGAATCAACTTGAGCCACTAACAATTTGGCAAGTAAACCACTGAAAATTACCTAATCCAAAAACCAGAAAAAATCTCATTATCATTGAACCATAGGCTTGAAGCATATTGGTTGGCCCTTTTTCTTTCCTCTGGCATGCTTAAGAAATTCAAGCCAAGGAGTCGAACACAGCATTTCTCTTAGAGAGCAATGTGAACCAAAAACAAAAGTAGCATCTTTCTCATAGAATAATCTGAACCAGAAAAAATATGGCCATCCATAGCTTACTGGTGAAAAAGAGTGCTTGTAGCTCCATAGATACATGCAAGATTGAAGAAGCCGGTTAAGGACCACCCCTTTTCACTCCATACAATTCCCTCAAAGTCTCAATTGCTGGCTGAAAACCAGAGCGCAAAGGGACAACAGATACGACTCGCAGATGCTGTGCATTACCATTCTTTGGTTTGGATAGTGTCATTCTGAACATCTCTCCTTCTAGTACTTTACCAGCAGTCACAGCTACAGAGAACATCCCAAAAAAATAAATTAATGTTTCAAATTAAATAAAGAGCACTGCTAGGTATTAAAGTTGGAATGGTTTGGATGCAGACTCCATGGAAGAATGGCTTCTGATGGTTGTCTGCTTTTCCAAACAGTGGAAGAATGACTTCTGGTGGTTAACTTATGCATTATCACACATGAAGTGATGGCCAGGATTTGAATTCTTCCTCTACATTTTCTCAGCAATAAAAACAGGAAAAGGAATGGATATCCTTAATTTTCCCTGGAAACAGAAGGGAGGAAAAAGAAAAAAAAGAACAGGAACCACCTACTTGGTAAGGAAAAATGATTCTTTGAAAGACACATTGCAGAACATAAATGTCCCAGGACTATGACCTCTAATCTACAGAACCCTTAAGTAACCAATTAAGCATCCATTAGAGATCATATTCCCTAATTGTATGCATTGAGTGGAAAGGTTTTGGAGAAAGAAACGAGATTGCTAGAAACTTGTGTAATTTGTAATGAAGAGGAACCTGGAATAATTTGAAAAGACCCGTACACCAGTTTGGATTCCGCCCAAAAGTAGTGGCAAGGACAAAAATTTCCCTAATACCAAACAATGGCAAGAAAATAAATCCAATTCCTTCGATTTTCTGATTAGCTGATACTTCAAAATTCCAGAGTGCCCACAATCTCCAATAGAAAATTTTGCAATGGTAGAAAAGAGGGTTACCTGCAAAAGGATGAAGCTTGACAAAATCAAAAAACTCATCAGCAGAGCACCCAAACAACACCCTGGCTGCCCTATCAAAGCATATCACCACAAACACCTTTGTATCTGACGCTATAGACACCTGAAGGAAAAAAGAATTATCATATAAAATTTCATCAGCAGAAACGACGCCTGAGAAGAAAATATTTCCAGAAACCATTTACAGAGAAAAAAGTCAGAAAAAAAAAAAAAAGGAAACCCAGAAAGAGGGTCGCACAAGAACACGGAAGAGGCGTTTAGAAGGGGGTTTGGAAGAGTTGAAATTGCAGACATTGCAGAGAGAAGGCGTGGAATTGGTGGTGGCAGTGTCAGGAAGAGTCCTCTCGCATGCAGAGCAGACCCTATAGCAAAAGTTGGTGTGGTCCATTGCCACCAAACCGCACATCAATGTCCAGGGTTTATCGTCTTCCATAGTTCCTAGGGTTTCTTTTCTTAGGGTTCTACAGGAACTCTGCTGGAAAACGAAAGACCCAAAAAAAGGCTGAATTCCATTTGGATAAAATCAATTCAGAGTAAGAAAATAAATTTGAGAATTTATCTTTATTGTGAATTTCTGGGATTTCATTTTGTCGATTTTATTTTATAAACCCAATTTTAAATAAAACATAATTTATAAATATCAAATATATCAACTAATTAATTATATTTTAATTTTAAATATAATTGACTATAATTTTATTTTATTTTTATAACTAAGAACTTATCGTTACCAAATTCTTAGAACTCTTTATGAAGACCCAAATCTTGAGATGTTAATCTTCTTGCAATAAGAAGTAGCAATAAATTCAAAGTATCATTTAAAATTTTTAATAATGCCATATGATACAATATTTGACATAAAAATGAACAAAATTATAATTATTTTGAGTTAAATGCACAAAATTTGGACAAAAGTGAATAGACAACTAAGACAAGTAACAATACTGTCAACACCACAACCAAGACCAATGATTAATCTCACATTCTTAAAATCCAAATCATTAATAGAGACGACTAGGGAGATGCAAAGAACGATGTGAACTCCGATGATCACAACATCTACCATCCCCAACTTCAACTATATGATTCCTAAATCCCTGTCTCCTCCAGAGTCAAACTCAGTGATGTTCCTATGTACTTTTCAAATAAAAAAGGGAGTCTTTAAATGAAGATAACAAATATACTAGAAACACACCCACTGGGAAAGAGGGCAGACTTTTAGGCCTTCTCAGGCTTGAGCTGCTTGACAGTCTCCCAAGAGAAATCTGGGTCGTCACGGCCGAAATGCCCATACGCAGCAGTCTTCTGGAACCTGAAGTTGCCTCCTCTCTTCAGATCAAGGTTGATTGAAATCATCCCTGGCCTGAAGTCGAAGTTCTTCTTGATGAGAGCCAGTATATCCTTGTCAGGGATCTTCCCTGTTTTGTAAGTGTCCACAAACACAGACAAAGGTTCTGGAACACCAATGGCATAAGAAACCTGTACAATGCAGCGGCGGGCAAGCCCTGAAGCCACCACACTCTTTGCGGCCTGCCTGACAATATATGCACCACTGCGATCCACCTTCGTGGGATCCTTGCCGGAGAATGCACCACCACCATGAGCACCCCAGCCGCCGTAAGTGTCAATGATTATCTTCCTTCCTGTAAGCCCTGCGTCCCCATGAGGCCCACCAATGACAAAACGCCCTGACGGGTTGAGGTGGAAGATGGTCTGGTCATCCAGGTACTGAGGTGGAATGACTGGCTTGATCACATGCTCCTTTAGGTCCTTGGCTATCTGCTCATTTGTAACAGTTTCATCATGTTGAGTTGAGACGAGGACAGTGTGGACTCTGATTGGGACCATGGCTCCACCCTCGTTCCGGTATTCAACAGTCACTTGGGTCTTGCCATCAGGCCTCAGCCAGGGGCATGTCCCATTCTTTCTCACTTCAGTGAGTTTGGCTCCAAGCTTGGTAGCAAGGACATGGGTGAGTGGCATCAGCTCAGGGGTTTCATCTGTGGCATATCCGAACATGTGGCCTTGGTCACCAGCTCCGATCTCCTCAGGCTTTTTGGTGAGGTGCCCGTGAACACCCTGGGCAATGTCAGGGCTCTGTTGTTCAATATTGACAAGGACTTTGCAATTATCAGCATCGAGGCCCACATCAGCTGATACAAATCCAATGCCTCTGCAGGTATCACGGACAATCTTCTCGTAGTTCACTTTGGCCTTGGTGGTGATCTCACCAAAGACCATAACCATATTTGTCTTGGTACATGTCTCACAAGCGACTTTACTTTCAGGGTCTTGTTCCAGGCAAGCATCTAAGATGGCATCAGAGACTTGATCGCAGAGCTTGTCAGGGTGACCTTCATTGACAGACTCGGAGGTGAAGAGAAAAGTATCCATCACTGAACATGGCAGTGCATCCACAGAAGACTAGTGTTAGTTTTTCCGCTCATAAACAAAAGCTGAATCCCAAGAAAGACCTTATCCTAAATTTGCCATTGATATACAAATGCAGATAACTATATTTAATATCAGTTGGAATATCACAGTTTTGGTAAATAGAAAACATTGCTGCTCTTCAATTGATCTAAACAAACCACCATAGCCCAAAATCAAACACCCTTCCAGTCTAACTTACATTCATACTGGGGGCAGTTTCAAATGAATTAAAAGTGAAGATGATCGTGAGTAGTTTAGGTGTAATAGATTAAACAAACCATGGCCATGTTTTGGACTCAAAAAGCTAAAGAAAATCCTGAAAATAGTTTTCCAAAAGGAATCCATACGGAGCAAATTCAAGCATTTCCGATTCTTTTCTTTTCCTTCCTATCATTATGAGCCAATGATTTTGACCTTCCCAACCACAAAACTACCCTGTTTGAACCCAAATCCACAGCTCAATCAAATGCAGAAGCCCGCAATAGGGCCATGGTCTAAGTTGGGATTCACCCAGAACCATACACATGCATGCTATGGTGTGTTTGAATTATGGAATCAAAAACCTTTACTAGATTCTTAGGAGTCAAAGATGAGAAGAAAACCCAATTACCGAAATGAACCGGTGGGTCCAGAAACAAACCAAAATCACTACACAAACCAACATACGGTGATCAGATACATTCTTAAACACAAAAATAAGTGGAAAGAAGAAGACGAAGAAGAGGGCGTACCTGTCATGCAACGAATAACTGATCAAAAAAGAGAGAGGAAAGAAGGGAAGGTACGGTATATATGAAGGGATCCGAAGAAGAAGGTGAGGTTGGGGTTGGTTGAAGAGAGACTTACACTCGTCTGACTCGCTCCACGCACTTTGTGGCCGCCTTCTTCGGTGGAGCCATGGCGCTCCGCCACTTGTGCCGCCTCTTTCTATTCCTAACTGCTACTAATAAACTATAGGCTCTACGTTTCTAGAACGGTCTTAATTTATTACGTATATATATTTAAAATTTTAAAATTATTAAAACTTAATGAGACCATTTTTACTAATACAACATTTTATATTCTTAAATTATCACCCTTTATTTTTTTTCTCCCCTCTTTCCTCTCTCCTCCACGACCTCGCATCCCAATTGCACCATTTTTTTTAATTTTTTTTCTTTTTTTTTTTCTCAAACCCCACCCCACATTTTAGCATTTTTTTTTCTTTTATTTTCATCTTCTTTTTTAATAATTTTAGGCTTAACTCAACAATACTTTAAAACAAGTCAAAAAGGAAACTATAAATAAAATTTTATTTTTAAAATAATTGAGAATGGTCTTTTAAAAAGAATAAGAGAATTATTCTTAAAAACTATTTTTTAAGAACTTAACCATACTTATTTAAATTATGGTGTTAAAAAGCAAATTTCTTCATCATCAACTCCTTAAAAATTAGTCATTGATGGAATGATTTTTTTTTTTAACACAAATAATCATTTATATATTGCATAAGTGTTTTTATGTGTTGACAATTTTGAGTAAAAATTCTCATTGTGTTTTTCATAACGTAATTGCTTCAAATCTTCTCTTGGATTCTTATTGTTTTTATCTCAATTAAGTTTTAAACTTTTATTCTTTTAGCTTTTGTGTTTTAAATTGATTGACTCAATTTAGGATCAATCACATTAAAGGACAACAATATATTGATTATCAAATTTTTTTAGTTACATCTAATTGATCATAATTCCACTATGGTTAGATAAAGATTAAAAATCCACTATTTAAGTCCTATTTCAATATTAAGGTTTTAAGGCTATGAGGGCGAGGCTACCTCTTTGAGCTTTAATTTCGTTAGGGTTGTTTGGTTTGAGAGGAATTTTTGTAGGTATTAAATTGAAAATTCTCTTTTATGTGAACTAATTTCACTTAAAATGTTTGGTTCAATATAAATTCCATACCTACTATCATATTTGTCATATTTGGGGTAAAACTAAATTTGTTTTTTCTTATATGGATTTAAGAAGAGGTCACATTGAATTTGTTATAGACTCTAAGTATGCTCTAAAAGAAGAAGATGAGTGGTTGAAGTTGCAAGGTCTTAGTAAGAATTGATGAATTTGACCTTGATAAAATCTTATACACAATTGATTTCTTTATAATTAATGTTCTTGATCGCTTATAAGCCTATAATTTTTCATCTTTTAGAAGATTTTTCATATTAAATCTTACTATTATTATCTTTCTCTTTCTTCCATCTCATTTGTTCATTTCCATTTGTTAATCTTAGTTTATGAAAGTGTTATGGTTTCTTATGTGTTGGATGGTTGAAAAACGAGTTGAAATTTGTTCATGTATACCTAGGAAATTATAAGTATAATTTCTAAATTTGTTATAATGTTTAAAGGTATTAAAAAAAAAAATGTTTTGAGTGGTTGAAATATCTTGTAAATCTTGTTTGGAGGGTGTTAACTCATTTGCATGTAAATTGCATTGACTATTTTGTAAAAAGAATATTGGTGCATCCATCTGATACAATCACAAGGAGCTCACGAAAAAGTCAAATAAACTAAAGAAAAGAAAAGAAAGTTGCTAACACTTTGAGGGGTTAGCTCCTCTCACATAACTCTCAAGTTGATAATATTTTAATTGGTTGTTTATTCCATTGAAATAGATGCTTAAATAGAGGTATCTCTAATGTAAACTTCCTCCACAAAAGTAGGAACAAACTAGCAAGGAGATAAGAGTCCTTATTGGTTTCTTCTTTATTAACATAACTATGTAGAAACAAACTAGTAAGGGGATAGAGTTCTTATTGGTCTCTTCCTTATTAACTTAGCAACTTGAAAGAAATCCTTATCAACCTAAACTAGTTTAGGAAAAAAGGAAATTGACTGAATGTGTACCAGAAACAACTTTTTCCCCCTTAAGCAGCCACCTCATCCCTAAGATGAAATTTTGAAAACCTTTCTTTAAAAATATCTAGTGCTTCCCATGTCGCTTATGCTAGAAATAACCCTTGCCAATGAACCAAAACTTCTTACTTTCCCTTATGATGACGTTGAAAATTTTGGCAACGCTGAGCAATATTCTCCTATTCTATTTTTTTTTTTTAATTGTAAGACATGCAAAACAAAATGGAGCCTTGAAGTAGTATATAGTTTTAAATGATAAACGATCTTACTAATCCTTTCACTTACCTTAAAAGGCCCATAATAACAAGTTGAGAGTTTAAATTTTTTTCTCAAGGCAATGAATGTTTGATGATATGGTTGCAACTTAAGATACACATAATCCCCAAATTGAAACTCTCTTTTAGCGTGATTAGAATCATACAACCTTTTTATTGGAGCTTGAGCTTGAACAATACATTCTTGGACTTCTTTGAGGACTCGATCCCAGGAAATTAGTTCATGTTCAATAGCTTCCAATTTTGTAGCTCTTGGAATATAATCAATTAGTTGTGAAGGGGTTTTTTCCATATACAGCTTCAAAAGGGGTCTTTCGTGCTATAGATTGCCAACTAGTATTATAGCAATATTCAACCCAATACAAACACTTAAACCATTCTTTTGGTTGGGAACTTGTAAAACATAGAATGTACATCCCCAAAGTTTAATTAACAACCTTACTTTGTCCATCTGTTTAAGGATGATAATTGGAACTAAAATTGAAGAATGTTCCATTCAAACGAAACAACTCTTTCCAAAAGGCACATCTAAAAGTAAGGTCACGATAACATACAATTGACTTAGGCTGCCCATGCAACTTGAAAATATTATCAAAAAATAATCTAGCAACTCTTATTGTTGTGTAAGGGTGAGAGGAAGAAAATGAGCATATTTTGATAGTCTATCAACAACTGCCAAGATTGTTGTCTTATGAATAGAAAGTGGTAGCCCTTCAATGAAGTCGATTGAAATATCTTCCCAAATTTGAGAAAGAATGAGAAGGGGCTACAATAACCCAACAAAAGCTAAATTTTCATGTTTATGTCATTGACATGTATTACACCCATGAATAAACTACTTGATTTGATTTGATGCATTGGAAAGTTTTTACCTACACTTCATGAGTACTACCATGAAATTCATTGATAATGGTTGGTGCAAGTTTGGATTTAGGTGTAAGATAAATATGATCTTGGAATAAAATAACCCCATCAGCCACGTGCCAAGGTCCGATTGCCTTTCCTTATTGAATTCTAGAGTATAATTCTTGAAAGGTCAATGGTGTTGTCATTTGATATTTGATGGCTTCAAGCCAATGTGGTAACAACTATGTCAAAGCAAGCAAGGATCATTCAGTTGGTTTGGTCTCATAATGACAAGAAAGAGCATCAACAACTATATTTCCACCATCTTTCTTGTATTTAACATGGAAATCATAACCCATTAACTTGCATAGCCACCTTTGTTGAGTCATAATGGTGATTTTTTAAGTCCACAAGTGCCTTAAAATTTGATGGTCGGTACTTACTATAAAGTGTCTCCCTAACAAGTACGGCCTTCATTTTTTAATAACAAGAACCAAGCCTAAAATTTCCTTCTCATATGTTGAGAAGAGAAGATTCTTCCCATATAAAGCTTGACTAAAAAATGTTATATGTCTCTCCTGAAGTAAGACAATACCTTACACCCACTCCTAAAGCATCACATTCAACATTAAAAGTTTTAGAAAAAATCAGGTAATGATAATATTGGTGCATGAGTCATTGCTAACTTCAACTTTTGAAAGGCCTCATTTGACACTAAACTTCATTTAAACGTTTTTTTTTTTTTTGTTTAACATTTGAGTGAGAGGAGATACTATCTTACCATAATTCTAAATGAACTTTTTCTAGTAACTTGTAAGTCTTAAAAACCCACACAAAGCCATGACACTCTTCAATTTAGGCCATGACACCATAGCCTTCACATTGGATAGATCTATGGCAACATCTTGATTCAAAATCAAGTGCCTCAAATAATGTACTTGTTGTCTTCCAAACTTACACTTTTCACCTTTCATCTTTCACTTATGAGCTTACAATATATCAAAGAGTACTCTTAAGTTCTTTAAGTTGGCATCTCAACTTCTACTATATATAAGTGTATCATAAAAAAAGACTAATACAAATTTTTGTAGATAATTTTGGACTACCTCATTTATAAGCACTTGAAAAGTTGAAGGAGCATTAGTAAACCCAAATGACATGATCAAGAACTTGTAATGGCCTTGATAAGTCCTGAAAGTTGTCTTTTCAATATCACCAAAATATATACGCATTTGATGGTAGCTTAATTGTAAATCAAATTTAATAAAAAAATTGAGTACCCACTAACTCGTCCAAAAGCTCATTTATTACACATCCTTCAAGATGATTTTGTTTAAGGCCTTATAATCAATACACATCCTCCGCATACCATCATATTTTTTTAACCAAGAATACCGAAGAAGAGTAAGGGTTAGTACTTGGTTGAATAGTTCCTATCATTAAGAATTTCTTTGACCAATACCTCAAACTCATTTTTTTGACAATGAGGATAGCAATATGGTTGCATTGCAATTAGCCCATAGCTTGGAAAAAGTGGAATGTGATGGTCATGACTTCTTTGATGGGGGAACTTTGTAGGTTCAATTAAAACTTATTAATAGTCTTACAAAAATTGCTTAATTTCAATTTGAATGGAGCCATCGTTGCTCATAACCTCATTACCACCTATGAGTTGCACTATGACTCCCTTTTAAGATGCTAAAACTTTAGTTTATGTCGTGCCGACAATTCTCTTATCCCTTGAATTAGTGATACCTTTTAAAATTACTTTATTGTTGCTTATAGAAAACTTCATTAACAGCTTTTCAAAATCATGTTATATTGGCCCTAATGTCCTCGACCACTATGTACCTAATACAATATCATAGCCTTCAAATGGTAATATAAAGATATCAACCTCAAATGGTACCTCTTGAAGCTTGATAGGTACTTGTAGGCTACAAATTGGACTCATTAGCTTCTTTCCCGAAGTCATTAGGACCTCTAACTTGCTGTTGGAATTTGATTGTAAATTCACATATTGAGTTGTTCACAAACTAATAAAATTATGAGTGTTTCCCAAGTCTATAAGAACCCTCACTAAATGCCTTTTCAACTCACCCAAAGTTGCATGGTTTATGGTGCATGCATTCCTATCATAACATGAAAGGAAATTTTTGGTGCTAAGTCCTCTTCGCTATTTTCTATTTCCATTTTCACATCATCTTTGCCCTCTTCTCAACAAGTTTTTATCTTGAAAAGCCTTAGACAATTGTATCCAGGGTTTTATTTGTCATTACAATGAAAGCAAAAGCTCTTCTTCCTATTTTTTGTTCATTCCTCCAGTGTCATCTTCTTAATGGTGTTTGACAATGAATTATGGGTTGAAAAATTAGTAGCAGTGTAAAGAGGGTCTTCTGGTCTTGCAACTTGGGTAGCAGGGTGTCTTTGAGCCTGATCGTGACCTTCAAACAATTTCATTAACCCAATTTCCTTTGTCAATGGGGTAGGTCGATTTACTTGTACGTCAATGCTTATGCTATCCTTCAAACCAACTATGAAGGAATTGACATTTTATCATATGGAAGATGTGTAACTTTGGCAAACAGTTTTTCAAATTTACATTGATATTCCATGATCAAAGATGTTTGCCACAACTATTAATTCGCCAAAATGATGCCCAAATTGATTGGGTTTGAATATAGAGATCATCCCTAAAGTTTTCCCATGTCACATAGATAAGCTCTTGTTTTATCATTTGAAACCAAAGTTGTGCTTCTCCTTCTAGATTGAAGAAGCTAGAGTCACTCTATACAATTTTACAATTTTATGAAGCCTAAAATACTTGACCTTACATAACCACAATATAGGATCGTCTTTTTCCTCATACTCAGGAAAATCAAGCTTTATTGTCTATGGAATGAAGTTGTTCAAGGAGCAAGTTCCATGAAAAGAAGATTATGGTCCTACCTTTGATCTAGGTATGTTTGTTGAACTTTCACTCAAGACTAGAGTTATTCCTTTACCACTAATATGTTGTTGCAATTTCTTAAAACTTTTTGTTACATGATGCAAAAGGTCTTTATGTCTATTAGCAATCAATGCCACATCCTTTTCAATTCTTTTCACATAATCTAGAAACTCCATACTTAGCTCTGATACCAAAGATGATGCAATCACAAGGAGCTCACAAAAAAAGATAAATAAATTAAAGAAAATAAAGGAAAGTTGCTTACACTTTGAGGGGTTAACTTGTCCTACACAACTCTGTTGATAGTATTTTAATTGGTTACTTATTCCATTGAAATAGAGACTTAAATATAGGTATCTCCAATGCAAACCTCCTCCAAAAAAATAAAAACAAACTAGTGAGGAGATAAGAATCGTTATTGCTCTCTTCCTTATTAACCTAACAACTTGGAGAACAAACTAGCAAGGAGATAAAGTCCTTATTGGTCTCTTCCTTATTAACCTACCAACTTGAAAGAAATCCTTATCAACCTAAACTAGTGTAAGAAAAAAGAATATTGAAATAAAGCAAATTAAAAGATTACACGTGTGCTAGTAACACTATCCTTACATGTGTATTTGCTTGCTTGTTAAAATAAATAAATAAATAAATATACAATAAAAGACTTAGGGGTGTGATTAGCATTCTAGGAAATAATACCATATTAATTTAAAAGCATCTACTCAACCCCTCCATCCTCTCTCTTGGTGTTATCTAAAGTTTGAGATTTACGTACATATTCTTTTTCAAGATTACTTTCGTGGTGCTAGTTTCAACTCTTAAGTTCTAGTTCGCATCATTTTCAAAATGAATTATTTAAGTTCAATCAATGTTTGAAACAAAATGAAGTTATAATACCACTTAAACTATGTTTATCAACTCCATGGAAGAAAGAAATTTAATTTCAAAAATTTGTTCCCTCTCCTTATTCTATTTATATGCAAGAAAATGGTAAAAAACAAATTGAAGGTAGATATGTAACTTCACTTAAAGAATATGCTCATGTTTTACAAAGCTAATCTAAGTTTAGGATTCTGTTCCTTAAAGACCAAACTCATAATTGTTAATCGCTTCACTTTCGAGTGAGAAAGAGTTGTTAAGGACAAGTTGTATCTACAGCAGAATTAATTTATTAAAGACTTGATAAATTAGTTGTAAGTAGGTATTAACTTATATTATAAGAGACTTATTTGAGATTCATTACATAGTTTGTTGCAAACTAAACACAATATTTAAATTATTTCATCATTTATAATAAACATCCTCAAATTTTCTAATATCGTTCAACCCAACTTTGGATTGAGGTCAAACATGAGCTAAAATTATACTCTAAATATTTATATATTTATCCATTTTCATCAAAACACAAAATTTACTTTAATTTTGGCATCAATTTGTTGAGGACATTCGAAAAGAAGTGCAACACTTTTGGAAAATTTTTAAAATAAAATTTTGTTTTATAATTCTTATTTATCGGGAGAAAATGTAGGGATGATAATGAGACGGATTTTTTTTGGGTCCAGCTCCTTGCCTAATGGGATAGGTTTGAATTTTAATTAAACGAGTTTGAAAATTTTTTTAAAATCCGTAACGGGTTCTTGCCTTGTCCCGTTCCACCCCATCCGATTATATATAAAATTAATTTTTAAAATTAATTTAATTTAATTTTTATTTTACTATTTTTAATATATAGATAATAATAAATTTTTTTTATAATATAAGTGTGGACCCCGCATTTCAGCTCATGCGTTTCCTACTCGATGGTGAGCTCGATTTTTATTTTGAAAAAAATGATTTTTATTGGTTAAGAAAAATGACTCGGGGTCGCCACTTATTTTTGTTTTATTTTTGAAGGGTAAACAAAATAAGAAAGAAAAACCCTAGGTGTGACTCCTTGTTTTGGAAAAGGTGGTCTGTGAAAAACCGGATCGGGTTCGGGGGTCAGGTTACTTATCGGGAAGGTACGGTAAAGACCGTAGCACCCCTCTAAGTCCTTAAAGTCGGGTCTCTACTAATAAAATGAAGCTGACGTGGCAATTGATGTGTAAATCAGAGAATACCCAGAATGATTATGCACGTATAAAAATAAGAACACTCAATGAAGAATGATCAAAGTGAGAGTGGGGCATACCTTAGCATCAAACAATCAATGTGCTATCACAAAAAATTGGGTCAGTGTACAATAAAGAGCATAAACATAGTTCACATGTCACTAAATCGAGCACAAAAGTCATCACATGTCACAATTCATTCAAATTGATTTTTAGTTAAAAGAAAATTCTTTGATGTAGGGCCCCCACCAAAGCCCGTTTATTTTTGCATGAATTAATATCACAGATTCCATTATTCCGGAATTATGAAAAAAAAACATTCATGCCTGTTAAAATCAAGAGGAGCAGAAGATTGAGGGCGGAAATGGATCTGGCGAATCACGAGTGTCTAACGAGCCAAGCTACCCGGTGAATCTGAATTGTCGGCTGGATGCTCTCCGGGTAAGCGCTATCAGAGGATCCGGACATGTCTGACCGGGGAAGTTGAATCGCCCTCCTCTCCCATCCGGTGTCAGGCGTCGGATGTGAGATATCCAGAGAAGGTGGAACGCTGGCGGACAGAATTCCGGATGTGAGACATCCGGAGAAGGTGGGACGTCGGCCGGACATAATTCCGGATGTAAGACATCCGGAGAAGGTGAGATGTCGGCGGACAGAATTCCGGATGTGAGACATCCGGAGAAGATGTGATGTCAGCCGGACAGAATTCCGAATGTAAGACATCCGGAGAAGGTGGGATGTCGGCGGACAGAATTCCAGATGTGAGACATTCGGAGAAGGTGGGACATCGGCCGCACATAATTCTGGATGTAAGACATCCGGAGAAGGTGGGATGTCGGCGGATAGAATTCCGGATGTGAGACATCCGGAGAAGGTGGGATGTCGGCGGACAGAATTCCGGATGTGAGACATCCGGAGAAGGTGGGACGTCGGCCGGACAGGAATCCGGATGTAAGACATCCGAAGAAGATGGAACGTCGACCGGATAGAATTCATCCCCGGGTGGAATGATAAATAAATAAATAAATAAAAAAGAAATGCAGACACGACCCCACAAATCAAAAGCATGTGATGAATCTTCTCTCAAAATTTTCCAGAACAAAGATAATGAGTAAGTATACTCCAGGCATCGAGGATAACCCACAAACAATCAAGAAACAGAGGAGAGCAGTTTAAAATAGTCGGTGTAAACAAGTTGAAAGCCAAGTTAGAAATCAAGCACAACATGAGGCAAACGAACTCAGATTCCATAAGAACATAATAAAATCTCCAATGCTCGCATCCAAACACCAAAATAGAATCTTATCGATATCCAAAAACAAAATAGAGAAGGTAATGAACAGGGTCCATACCTAAAAAGCTTCCTCGTAGATGGAAGCTCACCTGACTTCTAGCCCTGCTTTTCTGACCCTTTTGGAAGATGCCCAGATCAGGACCTCTTTTCCAAAGGCTACTCTTCGAACTCTCCTCCTCCTCTCGTTCTCCCCCTCAACCGTTCTTCCGCCTTCCTTTCTTTCTTCGTCTCATCTTTTTTGCCAACCACTCTTCTGCCCTCCCATTCACCGGTCAGCAAGCATGGCTTGCCCGTCCCATCTGGCAGGGATTCATGGTAAGAGAGTGGGGGTCCCCCTCACACTTCAAAAGAATGACCCAAACTCTGCTCTCACAGCCCAAAAGCTCTTCTGAATATCCTCCCACGGGTATCCCCACCCCATTGCATTTCCAACCCACTACCTGATTCACTGACCACCCAACCAGGAAGCAGCATCTGGCTCTTTAAGAGCCCTCCACTTGGCAAGAAGTGTGACTTGCAGCAAATGAAAAAAACAAGCTCCATATGGGGGTCTACAATAAGTTATAAAAAATATAATTATTTAATTATTTATAAATATTTATTTTAATGTAATTAAAAAATTTAAAAATATTTTTTAAAATAATTCAAAAAATGTCAAATTGGGGAAGGTAAAAAATAAGATAGGATGATAATTATTTTGAATAAACTAAATGGGTTGGGATGGGATGACCCAATCCACTGCCATGCATAAGAAAATGTAATATAATTTCATAATTTAGAGACAGCTTAGCACCCGATAAAAACGGCTTTGGCAAAAACTGGTCTGCCCTCTATTCAAAATTTCATAGAAAACCCATCTAGCGACACCCACACTGAAGCAGGAATTCAGGTCTCCTCATCTGCTTCTATTAGATTATTATCTCTATTCTTTTCATGTTCATGTTTATTTTTTGCCTTATATTCATGTGGGTTGTTTTGATTCCTATGCTCTCTGCTCTGATTTTTTCTCACAAGTTCGGAATTTGTGATCTGGGTTCTGTTTGTTTGTTTGTTTTTTTTTTTTTTTTTTTTAATGTTATTCGTTGTTGATTTCTTTCTGATTCTGTTATGTTTCGCGGGTTGATTAGAGTCCTCCTGGAATGTGTATGTACCCTCCAATTTTCTGTTTTGGGTTATTGGTGTGAAAAGTTGGAGAATCATTATAATGTTTGCACCACATTTGTGTAAGAAAAAAAAAAAAAAAAAAAAAACCTTTCTTTGTGTGGGTTTGCAGTATATTCTGTGATTCCATACTGAACTTGTATGCAATGTGCATGTTTCTGCTAGATGAATGCAACTTGCTTTATTGAATTTCTTAAATGTGTTTTTTTGTTTTTTCTCCTTCCACTGTAGTTGTTATGGATATAGGATGCTGTTAAGCTCGCTGGAAAATCCGAAACGAAATCGGAGAATAATAGAGGATTATTTCTGGATTAATTGTTAAATTTCTGCGCTTGAGCCTTTTTTTTTTTTTTTTGAGCAATTAGGGGGGGAAAAGGGAAATTTTTTAGTTTTAAATATTCCTCTCCTCCATAATGAGAACTAGAACAATTACTAATTAAATTAGACTGGGATAATCATGAAATGTCCAGGCCACTTTAGAAGAGGCTGGACCCCAGTTCTGGAAACAACCCCCAAGCTCAACAAAAAGGTGTATCTTGTGATGTTCTTGGGGACTCCTTTAATGATATAATTCTTGACAGTTGAGATATAGCACTGGTTTGGGCTTCAATAGACAATCTATATTTCCATTGCTGGTGAGGTATTGATAGGAAAGGGAGCAAACTTGGGGCAGAGTAGATAGTAAGTTATGGCCAGGCATTCAGATATAAACTTTATTGTTAAAGGATGCATACCTGTTAGTTAAGGGGAATGGAACTCATAATTTCTCTTTATTACATAGAATAGATCATAAAAATGAAGAAAAGTGATAACTGTGCATTAGGAAGAGTCCTCTATCCGATTCATGTTTCCGGTTTATTAAGGGAAAGAATATGTTTGGTCTACTAATGGAAAGAATAAAAGAGGACACAAAATGACAAAACACATAATGAAAATAGTAAAGGAGATGTCCAAAATTATAAAGGAGGATAAAGAATGGAAATAATAAAGGAGAAATCATAAAGGAGGTTCACAGAGTTAAGTGCATAATGATAAAAAATCCGCTTCAATCAACATTTTTATAAATAAAGAGCAATAAAAAAACTAATAGTATTTTATTCTCTTAATTTAAGAAATAATATTTGTTTTCTTTAATTTAAAGATATTTATTATTCTGTTCTTTTTATAATCCACAATACATTTATACAATGTATAAATTTATGAAAAGAAAGAATAAAACTCACCACTTCCACTGTCAAATTATCAAACTCTTCAATGTCAGTAGGCAAACTAGAGCAGTGAAGCTGTCTCCTTTTACTATGAATTGGATTTCAATTTTAATCCATCTAAATTTATAAGTTAGGTATACCATTGCTCATTACTTGATTTTATCACAATTGTTTTACAGAAAAAAACTGTTTGTATTCTTGATGTCAATTTCATAGTTTTATAGTCAAACATTGAGGTTGTTAAGATTATTGAGGCTTTGTCACTTACAATAAGAAGAAATGAAAAAGATGAAGGGTATTTGGTAGCTTAACCTTTGTTTTCCCCCCCTCCTATGCAATTAACATGTTTTTTTTATGTTTTGAAACACTCTATCCTTTCTTTATTTAGCAGAACGAGTTCAGATCAAGAAATTACTTCTCTTCACTGTGATGCTCAAATGGAGCCTGACAGGTACTTTACTGCTTGAGTTTGTGTTTATGCGTATGTACTTTTAAAGAACTTGTGTTTATATCCTTGCATGGTTAGACTTAAAATCCACTTCTCTATTTTTCTTGCTTATAGTGATATGTTACTTTGCTAGACCTTGTCTCCTTAAGTCCAAGTGTTTTCTGCTTTATCCCTTTGGTAGTTTGGGTTGAAATCACCCGACTCTTCATTCTTCACCAATTTGATGAATAAGGTTTTAGTTGAACATTGCCTGATTTCCTAAATATTTTTCCTAAAGAGACATACTCGTTCAAAGTTTTAGGCATGTGAAATTTTGTTGCTTTTTGGTACTAAGGTGCAGGATATTTGAGAATTTCTTTCTCATGGAAACCTGAAAGAGGTTATTGTTCAGTTCTAGACCACTTGTTTCAACACCATGTTTGGAATCAATTGATATTACTCAGCAATGAATTCATAATTATGGGTGTTTGCATATCCTTGAATCATGTATAAAATAGTGACTACTAACTGCAATCAGCTAGTTTTCTTAATGGATGTGAAATACCACTTAATTTTTCGGAAAATGAACTGTCTAGTAGACTAGTTGAGATTCAAAAATTTCAGTGGACACTTGCTTTCTTGCAGTTGCAATGACTTATTCATCTCCTAACTTTCTCTACTTTTGACTTTTCATGCATATTTCATGAGTTTGCTTGGTGCTTTTTCATGGCCCCATGGGTTATAAATTACATACCATTTTTCAGTATATCATATCAAGGATTGGTTAATTATAGGTATAGTTCTCTAATAAAATGAAGCAGTCTGTCTTACTTAAATTCCACTTGTGATGATGGTTTATATTGTTTATTTGAACTGTACCATCTTTATAATCGTGACTCATGAACTCACACAGCTTCACATGGTTAGTATTGCACTATTTTATTTTATATTATCTATCATCTCAAGCTGCTTGTAGTTCTAAGGAACTAATTTTAGTATTCAACAAGAAATGTTCTTTACAATGTGTAAATTTGGCATGCCAGGCTAAACTCTCCAAATACATCAGCAATTATGTTTGAAGTTCTGGGTCATCAATTGCAGTTTTCTCAGGTTTGTTACATTTCTTTTGAAATAGACAAGTCAAATGTGGTGGTAATTGCAGCAATATTAAGTCCATATAAGTTTGAATTTCATTTTTTTTTTATAATAAAATGGACCAATTCGCCGATGAAGGGATCATCTAGCAAGGAGGCTCTGGCTTATGCTGATTTCACTTTATACAATTGGATGCTCATTTGTCTTGTTAAGAAAGAATCTGACAGTTTGGATGTAGGCTAAAACATTTCTTGTATACTTTCTTCCTCAGTAGGTTATGATTTTAATATCCACAACGTAAGGAGGATAATTAGTTAAGAAGTTTTAGTTATATATGAATCTTAAACTGTTATTGAACTGGAGAAAAGATATCATTTTTGCTTAGGAGTGGCCAGAAGCTAAGAACTCCTTGGAGATGTTAATGATACTGGTTGTATAGCCCACCTGGCCAATACAACGGTGGTTGAGACCCAGAATTGGTGGATTGGGTTCTCGTGTTGCTTGACAAAAAAAAAAAAAGATTATTTTTTATTTTTATTTTTTTTAAGAAAAGGGAATTCTTAATGAAGGCATGTTTGCCAATTTAGCCCCTAGGTGTCCTGATTTACATTACAAGTTCTATTATTTTTATCATCAGTTAGCTTGTATAAAGTTCATAGCAGAATATTTTAAGGATTATGTTGGTTATATTAATTCTCTAGCACATCTCTTTATAACTTCCCTGATGCTGCCAATTTTTTCTTCTTGTGGTAGGATCCCAATTCGAAGCATTTAGGAACTACGGTTTGGGATGCATCAATGGTATTTGTGAAATTTCTGGTAATGTCTATTATTCATTTGAGAATTTTAGCATTATTTTCATCCATGGGTTACCAATTCAAAATTGTTGATCTGTTGAGTTGTGTTCAATTTCTATGCAATCTGGGTCTTGAGGGCAAGGGCAGGGTTTCCACCTCTTGCTTTTGTAGGGGGCTCAGCCTTTTAAGTCCCATCTTAAGTGCCTTTAAGCCATTAATCAGGATTTAGTTGCTTATTCCCAGTGAGGGGAAGAACTAGAGTCTTAAGAGAAAGTTGCTAAAATCAACTGTTACCTTTCCTGAGAGAAAGAGTTGCTTAAAGCTATGTTCTCGAGTTGAGAGTTGCCCAAAGTAGTGCCCTTCCTCTCCTGTGCATAAGAGAATCATAGCGATAAGAGAAATTCCTGGTGTTCTTGCTGATTTGCCTATCATAATAGCAGTTTTTGGATGCAGTCCCCTTCCTTTTGATCTCTTTTCTCTGATTTTATCTTAGTTTGAGATCTCAGTTTGAGTGTTAGCAAGGAGCCGTACCCTACAGCTCCCAACTCTTAGTAATTGGGATAAGGCCTTGTTAAGGTGTATTCAATAATGGAACATTGCAAGATTGAAATTGCATAGATGGATTCAGGCCTCATTTTGCACAATTTGTATTCTTTTTTCCATCAAAGCAAATAAACCAGAAGAAATTTGGGGCATAAAATAGCCACACCATGAAGGTGCAGAGGTGGGGCTGAGGTTGGATATTTTTCCATGTGGAGACCATATTTTCTGTTTTAGCTGGAATATATCTGTTGCACCTTTACCCTCTGGAATGGAAGATGGCCTTTAATGATATTATTAGGTATTAAATTTGGACTCTGCAATCTGCATGGGTCATGAGTTGTGGACTTACATTGCTTTCTGTGTGATACTGTATTCTTCTAAATCTGCAAAGTTGCACTTGTTTGAATCACTCAGGAGAGGAATTGCAGAAAGGGAAGGTTTAGCCCATCTAAATTGAAAGGAAAACGTGTTATTGAACTTGGAGCAGGTTGTGGAGTAGCTGGATTTGGTGAGTTGCCTCTACTTTTGTTTAATTTTCCATGGGTGTCATTTAGATGATGGCCAGTGGTATGCGTTTTATTTTGCATGTGTGTATGTGTGTGTTTTTCCTCCCCTTTTGGGGCATGAACTGGCTCTAATATACTGGAATTTATCAGGTAAGGCACTACTTAATATGACATTGGCTGTTTTTTTTAGGCATGGCATTGCTAGGATGTGATGTAGTTTCAACAGATCAAACTGAAGTTTTGCCATTACTAATGAGAAATGTTGAACGTAATACTTCAAGGATCATGCAGATGAATCCTGGTTCAGGTGCAATTCTAACCATCACCAATCCCTTCAAGTCCATGAATAATTTATTTTTAGTTCCTTTTTAAAGGTTATTTTTCTTTTTCTCTTTCTTTTCTACTGTACCCTGTGAAAAGTCTAATTTGTTCACTAGTGTTTGTAAATGTGTCTGAGCTGAATATTATAAAAAATGAAGTTAGATAAACCATTTTTCAGTACTTTTAGCAGCTATGACATAGAAGGTTTTACTTGGAGTTGCAATTAATGTCATCAGTGAATTTGGTTCTTATGGTAGTTACTGCTCTCTTACATGGTACTTTCCATTCCTTGTAGATTCATTTGGTTCTGTCGAGGTAGCAGAGCTGGACTGGGGAAATGAAGATCATATAAAGGCAGTTAATCCACCATTTGATTTCATTATTGGCACTGATGTTGTAAGTTTACTGGATGAGATTCTTTTTTTGCAAAAAAAAAGAAGGTTACCATGACTTACTTTCAGTCTCATTTTCTGAAAAGAGTGAATAAATAATTTTATTGCTTCAAAAATTGTCTCCATGCTGGTAGAATACTCTAATGGATCTATAAAATCCAACAATTCTGATGAGCAAACATGTCATTGCAATTAGGAAATTATATGGTACTGAACCATGCCTTTTTGGTACCATTCGTCTGGACTCTGAAATGCAACCATGAGGTAAACTTCCTATTGTAAAGCTCCCAGATATAAAGAAAGTGACCAATCTTAACTCCAAATCTACTGGTTATATTTAATTTCTGTATGGCACCAAAATGGGTACCAGAGATTGACCCTTGCAAGTGTTGTTGGGTACTTCTGTGCTTATGCTTTAAACCCCATTTGTTCTTGGAATGGGAATTTATCATACACTATAACTTTTTACTAGAAAGAGTGTTCGTAGTTATTATAATGGTTCTTTGCATTATGTTATACCATTGCAGATAGACCATGATTCACTCATCTAAATAATATTGCTCATTAGTTGACAATTGAAAAATTGATCAATTTTGATAACTAAGGAGTCATTCTATCCTTGAATTGTATCACTTGTTTGTTGTTTGAATTCTAGTTAATTTGCCATTATCATTACAGATGTCACTTTGCAGTCATTCAGATGCTCTCTTTGTTATCTGTTATATTGAGATAACTAAAGCATAGTAATCCATTCTATATTTAATATCATTCAACCAAGCAAATTCAAACATTTTGGATTTAAGGTTTATGCAGAGCATCTCTTGGACCCACTATTGAGGACAATATTTGCTTTATCGGGACCAAAAACCACAATTTTGGTAAATCATCTTCTGATTGTTTTCATTTTTAATATTGTCTTTAAAACCAAAGACATGCCCTCATTATTGATTTTTCATGTAGCTGGGATATGAGATCCGTTCAACTAATGTCCATGAACAAATGCTTGACATGTGGAAGCAAAATTTTGAGGTGAAAATTATTCCTAAAGCAAAGGTATATGTTTAACTTGAGGAAGGTTTTTATTCTGAAGTATTGTGAGCTCCAAATTTGCCTAATGTTTGGCAATGGTGTTCATGAATTTATGCTTCAGATTTGAGTGTTCCACCTCGAATGATACCAAGGCTTTGTGTTGATGAAAACAAATATCTTTGGAACTGAACTAGACAATGTCATTCCTTGCAGATGGACAGGAAGTACCAACATCCAAGCATCCAGCTTTTCATTATGGGATTAAAACCCTCAGCAGAGACTCCAGAGACTTCATCCTCCCCAATCAATTGGGAAACAAATGAGATTGGAACAAGAGAAACTGAAAATAGTCAGGATAAGAATGGTGATAGTAGCAATGAAACCATTGAATCAGTTGATTTTGTCAGTGACAAGGTGAAGGAAGATGGCATACTGCTGAGAGGACTTCAGAATGGGAAGCTAAATGAGTGGGAAGCAAGGAGATATG
This sequence comes from Vitis vinifera, assembly GCF_030704535.1. Classification (NCBI taxonomy): domain Eukaryota; kingdom Viridiplantae; phylum Streptophyta; class Magnoliopsida; order Vitales; family Vitaceae; genus Vitis; species Vitis vinifera. Next base: position 21,010,077 of record NC_081810.1, on the reverse strand, counting down.
GCTCTATGGCTGCTCGTCTTCTTCGAGATGTCAAGATAACTTAAATCATTCAGTTTTAGCATCTTTAATTTAGGTTCCTGTCATGGTTGTATTCATTCTTTGGTGCTAAATTCACTTGCCAATGTGCAGAAGCTACTACTTTTTCTTTCTTAGGTGTCAAAGATGCAAAAGCACCTAAACCCAAAGATCAAACATGATTTACAATACAAAATCAGAAACCATTGTTAGTAAGCTGCATAGCATACCCTTACGCTTCTTCTACTTGCTTGGCTAATGGTATGCTTTGTATGGTGATATAAAATGAAGGTTGGTTGGGTAGCTTTCAAGGATAGAACAAGTTTTAAGGTGGGTTTAGGGAACAAGGTGAAGTTCTGGGGGCACAAGTGGTTTGAGGACACACATTTTGAGGGAGTCTTTCCCAAAACGCTATTTTATATAGCCTCTTAAAAAAATGCTTGGGTGGTTGCCGATTGGGATGATTGTAGTTGGAGCCCTAGGTTTATAAACTGGTTGCATAATAGGGAATTGGAGGTAGAAGTCCTTTTTGGAAGGTTGTATGTACATTCCTTTAGTATGGGTAATGAAGATAGCATAGTATGCTCGGTTACAAAAAATGGTAGTTTCTTATACAAGTCCATCAATTCCTGTCAAATAGGAGGATAGAGTTGTTTCCTTATAACAGTACGGAATTTTTGGGTGTGATCAAGAGTTATCTTCTTTGCATGGTAAGCAACTTGGGGTAGGATTTTAATTCTAAATCAACTCAAAAGGAATTAGAAAGATTCATAAGTAATGCTACATGTATAAAGTAGAAGAAGAAATGGTTAACCATATCCTCTTTCATTGTTTGAAAGTGGGCATTTTGTGGCAATTGATTTATTTTCTTTTTGGTGTACAATAGGAGATGTGCTCTTCTTTTAGGGGTGTTCTGTTGAACCAACATAGATCTTTTGTAAGAAAAAGAGAAAAAAAGGTTTAGAAGGTTACTTTTTGTTGGAAAAATAGAAAAAAGACTGGGAAGGCTACTCCCTTACCCTTGTTTTAGAGGGAGAGAATAATAGGGCTTTTGATAATTGTAAAACCTTGAACCAATCGATTAAAAATTCCTTCTTATATCTTTTTTGGGATTGGGTTAGAGTGTATACCGAGGATTGTCCCTTTTCATTGATGGACTCTATGGATTGCTTAAGCTCTATGCAGAGCACAATTGCTAGTTTTTATGTCTTTGAGCTGTTTTTTAGCCTTTTAGCTACTTTGTAAACATCTTGTTTTTCTGTTTAATACAATCTTAAAAAAATAAAAGGTTGGTAATAATTGCACAAACACAAACGCCTTCACAATCTACTTCTACATGATCTTGGGAATTGCAGATAATAACAATTGGAACATTGAATAAGCATACTAGAATTCCTTCCCAATGGACTTTTATGTGATCCTACTTGTCAACTGGAATTATAGCCACAGGGAGAGGTCACAGGTTTGAGCGGCTGAACCCTTTCAGTTTTGGGGTGTGTGGGAGCCGTGGAAGAACCCCCCACAGGAAAGTGCGCAAACTTCTTTACAGTAAAAAGACCAAACCAAAACATACTAGGCACAAGTTACTGAAAATGGAAGCCCGGGGATCCTGTTCTTGCATGGGAAATTCTATCCAGAAAAAGCTAAATTGTGGAAACCTGAGAATGGTTGGGTGAAATTTGCCGAAGAAATTGGCTCCCATTGAGGTGTGCGTGACTTGCATTGAAGTGAGCCTGACTGCCATTGGGGTAGGGTTGACTGCCATTGACGTATGGTTGAGAGCTCAAGCTTGTATCAGATATGTTGCTCAAAATGGAAAAAGGATCCATATGAATACCCAAATAAGAAATCAATGGGTCTGCTCGAGACCTGTCAACAACAAACCTCAACCCCTGGGTTTCGACCTTGGGAAATCTTAGGAGCCTTTTATATCCCACTGTTGTGCCACTAATCAATCTTTTCCAATCCCTTTTCTCATCAAGGATATCGAGATGGAACTCACTAACCCGCTGCCCCATGTGAATTGGCTCTTGAACTTGCAGAACATTGAAAGATACAAATTCTTCAAAGTCAAAATATAAAACCCAATCGGATTGATCCTCCTCAGGAGCCCAATAGGTGTATATTCCTTCTTCCAGGACATTGTGGCAGCTGAACTGAGGTCCTCTTGTACTGCTGGCACTTGGAATACCATTCTCTGCAAGGTTGTTGGAAAATATGGCATTTCGTAGTTCATTAAATTCTTGGAGCACTTGTATATCTTCATCTGATATGAGACCAGAAGTGTTTGGGGGCACATTCAGTAAAAAGTGACAGTTTCTTCCAACTGAACTGTAGTATATGTCAAGAAGGGTCCTTGCAGACTTTGGAGATTCTGATGCATGCCAAAACCAGCCGGGTCTGATGGAGACATCACACTCTGCAGGTACCCAGTCGTGCCCACATGGATCCCCTCTTCGTAAATATCTGTCAATCATATCAGAAGTAGTAAAATGAGACTTAGCAATTGATTTTCATTCCCCTCATATTTTCAGATGCAAATGGACAGAGCTTCTGGAAAGGCTCATGGAGAATAAATGCCTCAATGAAGCTCCTAAATGATTTGAGATATCATCATGGATTAATGAATATAACAAACAAACAAACAAACAAATATAGTTTGCCTATATGATTGAGACAACGAGATGAAATTCACAACTGCAATACATGGAAGACTCCCAATGGAATAAGAACTAATGAAATGATCTTAATTGCACACTACCTTTAGATCAATTGACATGTTTCTTTATGGTAAAAATTTGAGTCCATTAGTTGAGGCAGTGAATTCTAATTAGAATCTAGACTAAGGAAAGCAAGAGGCTTGTCGAAGAAGTCATGCAAGTTTAATAAGGCTATACCCCCAATTACAATGCAAATGTCAATCACTGATCCTATGTGAAATGGTACAAATCTCTCTCTCTCTCTCTCTCTATATATATATATATCACTAAAAGCAGGATTATTCATACAAATGCAGGCATTAGAATGTGCCTTCTTTTACCTGGCGATAAACAGGGGGCCAAAAAAAGAAACTACACAAAGGATGTATTCCCAAAAACTGAAATAAATTTCTATGTATCAAATCATACCGAACCACACAAAGAAAATGTAGATGTCTCTTTTACAACATGAATAGTAAATGAGTTAGGATATCTACATGTAGCTATCTTTTTAAAATGCTGGAAAATCCTATTATTTTGGTTTCAAGAAAATAAAAATCATTAATAGAAGTGAAGATTGGAAAAAAAGAACTAACGGGTAATCAGTGCCACCAATCGTTACAGCACTACGGTTTAAAAGTGACCAGCAAGTAGACCCAGCAACACCAGCCTCATCTCCTATCCATCTTGTGTCAGGACCAGCATCGGAAAAAATGACAGCCTCCGGCTGGAGCTGATGAATGAGACTAAACCAACAATCAAAGAAATACTCCATGTCCTTCTCCCCCGCTCCTTTTGCACCGTCTAAAAACACATGCTTGATCACTCCATATCTGCTCCAATTTCAAAAAACACTCATCTCAATTCTCAGAAATACAGTGGTCCTGTTTGTTTGAATAAAAATCAAATAAACAGAAGAAAAAAAAATGTGTGAAATGTGCTGGTGCTAATAGATGAGTCAGCTTATCATTGGGAGCATAAGATCACTATACTCGATCAATTTAGGACATCTGCAGAACTTAGTATAAAAAAGTTACCTAGACTGTCAGTTACGGTTTGGAGCATGATCTGCAAGATTTATTTTTTCCAAATTCCAAAAGGAGTCTAATTTGAATTCAAACCCCAATTTGGAAATTTTCCAACGGCAGTCACCAAGAAATTGAAAAATCACTCAGTTAACTCTCGGAACACAGAACAAAACCAAATACCTGAGTTCCCAAAAAAGGCCCCAAAAAAAAAAAGAAAAAGAAAAAAAAAAAAGAAAAAAAGAAAGGAAAAGGAAAACAGAATCAATCAGACTTAATTAACACAGATAAATTGATACTGAAAACTTGAGTGATAATGAAAAAGGAAAAGAAAAAAAACTTCCTTATCTGCTCAAAATCCAAACAGCCCATTTAAGATTTGCAGATGATTCAATTGCACCAAAAGTGCAAATAACACAAAACAGTCCGCTCAATAACAGCTCAGAATTCTCCTGATGAAAAACAGTGATCATGTAGAAGTAAGAAGCTCAGGACATGTAAGCAAAACAATGCCTCAATAACAGCTCAAAAATCAAACAACCCAATCAACAAGGGTTCCAGGAAGTTAAAAACCCCAATCCAAAATGCAAATTCTTAGGGAAAAACAATCCATCAGGTGGAACCTCAGAACTTGATAAACCCAATAATTGCTAAAATATCAGACAGCCCAGATGCCAAATATCACAGAAAACCGAAAATTCAACCAAATTTACCTTGTCAGCAACTCAGTCATCTGCCCCATATAGTACTCATTGTACTCCAGAGTCTTCCCATAGCACTCCTCATGCCGATCCCACGGAGAAAGATAGAGCCCCAACCCGATTCCCGCTTCTCTAGCAGCCTCAGCCAATTCAGCAACAACATCACCAGTCCCGCCCCTCCATGGACTCGATCGCACCGAATAATCAGTGTAATTGGACGGCCAGAGACAGAATCCATCGTGGTGTTTAGCCGTCAAGATCACCCGTGAAAATCCCGAGTCCTTGGCGACCTGGATCCACTGAGAGGCGTTGAAGCGAGTGGGGAAGAAGACGGAAGGGTGGGCGTGGCCGGAACCCCATTCGGAGTCGGTGAAGGTGTTGGGTCCGAAGTGGAGGAACATGGCCATGTTACCTAGCTGCCATGAGAGCTGCCGTGAAGTAGGGAGGGGCAAAATGGGAAGAGGAGGTGGTTTCCGGTGTGAAGAAGAAGATAAAGGTGTCGAGGATAACAGTAAGAGGAGGAAGAGAATGAAGGTGGGTGTGGCGAATTTGGGGTTTTGGGTTTTGGGATTGTGAGAATTTTTCATCATCTTCCTCTCTGCGTTGAGGCAGAACGGTTTCTACGTCGAGTTTCAGAAGAGACTTTGGGTTGGAGTCTTTCTTTGACCAACGAAGATGCACGAAGGAGGTTGCCATGTCATCATCCCTTCCATTACGGTTTTCTTAAACAAATTTACAGCTTTTTGAAAAAAAAAAATTTAAATAAATAAATAAAGGTACTCGAATTTCTTTTGGCCCCCCACATAATCAAATCCACTGCGAGCCAAAAGATGTTATCTCCTATATACTTAAATCTCATTATTTATTATTAAGTTTCATCTTATTATTTTATATCTTAATTTTATTTTATTATTTTAATTTTATTCCATTCTTTTAAAAAAATTATTTATATCTTTATTCAATAACTTAAATTTTAATTTTACTATGCAATTTCAATTATCTAAATTACACATTTGATAGGTGCTAAGATGTTGACCCCGTGCCCTAACATTTTTTAATATAATTATATTTTTTTTTCAAAAATTTTACCAATTTTTTTAGGATGAGTAATGATTCAAGGAAACTAAACAAAGGCTACATTCTCTCTCTTTTCGATAAAAATATCAATTTTTATTGGATATATTGATAACTCAAGTTTAAAAATATAAAAGAAAATATTTGTCACACAAAATATTAATGGCACAAAAATTAACCAAAACTTTAAAAAAAAATACATATAGAAAATTTTTTTAAATGATAAAATATATATATATATATATATTCATGTTGTTTTATTGAAAAAAAAATTAATGATATTACTTATTGCCTAGAAGAATATTAATATGAAAATAAAAATTTTATTTCATTGAAAGCATATTGTATTTCAATATTTAAAAATTAAAATATATTATATTTATATTTTGGAAATAATTTTGTTGGAAGATATTGAAATTATTTTACTAAAATAAGATTTGATTATAATCTATTCTTTTATTCAATTGAATAACAAATTTATGTTTATAATAAATTAATTATTACATTAGATTTTATATTATAATTAGATTAGGAGTCCTGATAAACATAAAAAACCAAAATAAATAACCATTTCAAATGCTTATCAAAATTTTAAAATTCTTCTAATTTTAAAAAATTTAAATTTTATCAAAAAAATTCTTATAATATTTATCAATTTTTAAAAATATATATATATATATCTTAAATTCCTTTAATTTATTTATTTTCATTTATTTTTTAAAAAATAAAAACTACTTTTATTAAAACAAGTTGTATTACATTTTATTTTATATAAAATATTTTATTTGAAATTTAATTTCTAAGATTTTATTAAAAAATTGTGATGACAATTTTTTGCTATTGATATTAGTTTATTTAAATAATTAAAATTAATAAAAAACTATTTTAAAATTATATTTTACAAAATATTAGAAATTCATTAATTATTAAGATATTTTAGTAATTTTTCAATAATTTTAATATTTTTAAATAAAAACATTAAAAATTAGAAGGATAAATACAAAAATAATTAAAAATAAAAGGATAATATAAAATTAAAGGGTAATATAAATTTAAAATAAAAGATAAATTAGAAAAAATAATTTATCTCCTCAATTTTTCATTGATATCTGATATTTCAAATATATTTTAGAAGCAAAATATCCCAAAATTTTAATCCTTGGATTTAATCTTGGCTCTTAGATTCATAGTTTGATTATTTCCTTATATTTAATCTTTACCCTTACACCAGACATTTTATAGTTGGGATCAGGTTTTAAATACACGGGCATAATTTTAGCCATTGGATTAATCATTGAAAATCCAGGCTATTAGATTAAATTATGAACACTAGTTCATGGGGTGCCTGTATACAGATGATGGTAGATTATAAATTCTGAGCACTTGCATTTTTTTGTTATTAAATAAGATATAAAATGTAGTAACTCTTTATAATAAGATGTTGAGTCTTCATAATTAGATTATGAGAAAACTAATATTTACCTATAGGTCCTAGTGGTTCTAGCTCGAGCTTAATTTCCATGGGGATACGGTATATGAGGATTAGTTATGTTCATTATTCACTTATGTATATAAAGGCATTTTAGTAGATACATAAAATTACATAAGAAAACTAGTGAATGACCTTTCTAAACTAAAATAATTTATTAATTGGAGTCTAATTAGATTAATTAATCAATTAAAAACCAAGTAGGTTAGTTTAAGTAACTTAAGCCCATTGGAAACTATAAATAACTCATCTTGAAGGTTAGGGTTTTAGTCTTTTTTTACATTTTTGCTTCTTGTGTATTGAGAGATAGAGAAAAAGATAACCCTAGTCACAAACCCTGTAAAGGTTTCCATTTCTCTGTGTTGGGCTTTAGAAAAAGCCATCGGATCTTCTACGCATTTGGCACATGCTTCATTGATAAGATTTAATATAGGAACATTTAAATCTAAGGTAAGACACTTCTCTACTAGATCCAATGTTTTAAATGTGTATTTGCCTTTGTTACTAGGATCTAGAGAGCCTAGGAAGAATAACATACACACTAACAATTTCAAGGATGGAAATGGAACAATCCCGGAATTCTCTATATGGAAATAGTTGAGTAACTTATTGATAAAATGAGGAGTTTTTGGACATCTAGTCTAATGCCAAAATACATTTGAGTCTGTTGAATATAAATGGACCTAAAGTCAAGTGCTTAAAGAAGTAAAGATTGTTAGATATCAATGAATTATTATGGGATAAAACAAAAATTATAGCATAAGGTTTCTTGTAAAGACCTAGTATCAATTCATGTAATGATTAAATATATGATTGATAGTCCTTTAAGGACTTGATATATTATTTATAATGCATATATATTCATAGATATGTTAAAATCCTTAAAGGATTCAAAATGCATGCATGAATCAACCAAGTCTTAAAAGGATTTAAAATGCTTGAAGCAAATAATTCCTTGAATGATTTAAAATGCTTGAAACAAATAATTCCCTAAAGGATTTACATGCTCGAATAAAATAATTCTCTAGAGAATAAAAAATGTTTAAATCATGCTTACTTAACTCCCTTATGATTATTGAAGTGAACAAAGATAGGTTTCATCCCAAATAAACAAATGAAGAAATGTTTGGTCCAATGATACTATATCTTAGTGCAATTGGCAAATTGATGTATCTTGCAAATTGTATTCGATCGCAATAAATTTTTTTTGTTAATTTTCTATTAGGATAAAATTTTGCACCAACACAAAGACATTAGAATGACATCAAATATGTAATACAATATCTTTGTACAATAATTGATATCAGAATATTAATTACTTGGATATCTGGATGTTGGTTATCTTTCAGACCCCCACAAAGCTTAATATCAAATGAGGTATATATTTATCTATGATAGTTCAACAATATCATGTAAATCAATCAAGCAAATAATGGTAGCCACCTTTTCAAATCATTCAAATATACTCTCAATTCATGAAGCAAGTGTTGAATGCGTATAACTAAGGTTAGTGATCCAACATATTAGTGAATCATATGAACTACCCTCTCTTAAAGATGATGCTACCAAATTACATGAAGATAATATTCCTTGTATTGCACAAATCAAATGAGGTCTAGTTTAAGGTCTAGAATTTCTAGCAAAATGTGTATACCTTCTTAAAACATTTTAGAATAGGTTTACAAAGAATTTAGCTCAAAGTTTTAAATTAAAACAAAGACTCATCCATTTTCTTGATTAAAAAGAAAAATCATGTTAAGCTTAAGTAAGGATGAAAATAAACCTTTAGGTGCATGAAAAATAATTTGGACCTAAATGTACCAACAAATACCATCTTACAAATTGTCCTAGATCACTTCAAGTCTTCAAGAGTCTCAAGTCTTCACAATTTTTACCTTTTTCATGGTTGCTTGAGATTTCTTTATATTTTTACAATTAAAACCTAAAAAACTTAACTTGATTTGAATTATTAGTAACTTTAACCTTATTTTGTAATCATCAAACCTATTAAGAGAGTCTTTAGGCTAACAATCTTCCCATTTTAATGATGACAAAACTAGACTATCTAGGTAAACCCCCCCCCCCCCCCCCTAAATAAGTGCATGAAAGAATCAAGTAAATAAAGCTCAATGTCATAGGATGCACAAATGACCCTCCCGCGCGAGTTTAGGAAAAGACTAAGGTGGTGTTTGTTTTTTAGCTGAATAAAAAAAGTTAAAATATTTGGTTTTTTCTATTCAGCTAAAAATAACCTGTTGACATCATTTAACATAACTAAACGAACCTATTGATAACAAGTTCACTTTAGTTATGTTGGATGATGTCAACAAGTTACTTTTAGCTTAATAGAAAAAGTAAAATATTTTGGTTTTTTCTATTCAGCCAAAAAACAAACACCAACTAAGTTTGTGACATCAAGGATACTTAAAAGTAAATGGAAGATTTAAAAAATATACATAAGTTCAAAACCATCCATCCAATAATCACCTAACCAATGAGGTGAAGTACCAATAGATATTGTGAAACCAAGATTTGGTTAATCTCGGTTTTGATGATAACAAAACAAGATTTAGAACTAATGATTATATTTCAAGTGTGATTAGGCAAGACAATTTCCAAAGTGGCAATCACAAAGACAAATCAAGCCAAAGAGAAATCATGAAGAAAAAGACCACCTCAAAGAGAAGTGTTTTTCAAGACCCAAGCTTCATAATATCTCTTTGTAATGTTGTTGGTGCACTAAGATTTTCATGCATTACATTCTTTACTTATGCACCAAAATCATCCAAGAGTTATTTTGTTTTAAATTTTTTAAAATTGGATGATTTCATGTTTTCAACTAAAACTTTGTGTCAAATGTTTTCCAAATTTGTTTAAAATGTTTTAAGTTGAAAAAGTTGGTTGTTGAGCCAAAAAACGGCTCAACCGGTAGAACCGAATGAGGAACTGGTCGACTCCCCAGCTCAACCGGTCGAGGGATACAAGAAAATTTCTCTCTCTTCTAGAACGGTTGTTCAACCTATCAAGGTGTGAACAGTAACCGGTCAACCCCCACCTCAACCGGTCAATGTATGAACAGTAATCGATCAAGGTCCAATGGTCACCTACCAAACATTAAATGCTAACAGCTAGTCAATCAATCAACCCCCAGCTCAATTGCTTCTTTTTTCTTCTATAAAAAAGCTTCAATCTTCATTGTTTCATGAGTTTAACCTTCCCAAACCTTTCTTGAATATATTTGAGCCTTGGAAGATTAAAAAAAGTGTACCATTGTTATAAAACTTGCATATTATTAGTGCATCATTCAATCCTAATTTACTTGTATAATTTAAGCCTAAAGTTTTGTACTAGGAGTTTGTGAAATTATTTGTACATCTTTGAGAGGAAGAATCTAAGTGTGATGTATCACTTAGGGATTCTCAAGTGTGGAATATCACTTGAGTGATTATTCAAGAGTGAGGTATCTTTTGAGAAGCGTAAAGGGTTTTTGGAGCCAAAAATCCAAGAGGGTGAATTGGAATCATAATTCAATTGTATTGCTTGAAGGCTTGGTTTGGAAACCTTGAATTAGTGAAACCTCAAACTTGGGATTGAAGCTAGAGGAGAATGGATGTAGGTCGGGTTGCGCCGAACCACTATAAAAATCTTATATTTGCATTCTCTCTTCCCTACTTCTTTACTTTATATGAAATTGCCTTTACATTATTTTATTAAATACTTGCATATATTTGTCTCTTATATTCATACTTTTTAAATTTGCAAAAAGAAACCATCACCATTTTCACCTCCCCTTCTCTAGGGTGATTACCTTAGGTTAGATTAGCCTAATTTTTCTAATAGATATGAGCAACATGAAATATATCAGAGACAACTGTAAAATCCACAAAAATATTTGTAATATATGGATTAAACTAGCTTTGAATAGCAAGAGCACAAAATAAAGCCCCAAACCCCTAAAGAGGGTTTCTATAGGCTTTCTTATGGGCTTAAGTGACTTGAGCCCATCTTAGGCTTGAGTCACTTAATCTATTCCACTAAGGTTATAATTAGTTAATTAGCACTATTAGGCTCCAATTAATTAATTAGCTTAGTTTAGAAAAATCATTCATAAGATCTAGTGCAACCTTGTATTTTTACTCAAACGCTCTATACACACATATAAATTAGCACAAAAGTGTTACCTACTAGGAACCACATATGACTTTGTTCTCTAACCCTAGAACTCATAAGGTACATGTTGTCTATCTCTATGACTCATTGGGTTTAATACAACAAAAAACAATGATTTCAACATCCAATAATTAATATAGATTTAGAGATTAAATGCTCAAACATGTGATCTAAGTATTACCAAATCAAATCCTATTTGATGAAGATGTTAAAAACTGTGGTAGTCATCGTAGATCTCGTCTACTAAAGAGTCTTCCACCTAATCTCTTCTTCCATTGGTCTAGGCATAAGAGAATGGTGGACTTCTCTCTTTCATAAGGGTGGCTAAGGTTTCTCTCAACTCTTTAGAAAATGACACACAAAAATCTAAAACCCTAACCCCTAAAGGAATATTTATAAGGCTCCCTATAGGTTTAAGTGACTTAAGCTCAAATTGGGCTTGGGTCACCTAATCTAACCCACCTGGGTCTTGATTAATTAATTAGTCCTATTGAACTCCAATTAATTAATTAGCTTGATCCATAAAGACAATTCATAAGATCTAGTGCAACCTTGTATTTTTATCAAAACACCCTTATGCACACTTATGAACCTGAAACCCAAATCCTTGAAATAAAATGTGCCACCATGAACTAGAACCAAGGGGACCTATAAGAAAATACTAATTCCCTTATAATCCAAATTTGAAGCTGACTTAACACTCCACTAGAGAGAGTTAATTGCACTTTGTTATCCTATGAAGTTACAATGAGTTAAAAATTAGGTCTATGACCTACTATTCATTGCAAGTAGACTCCCGATGAATTAGTGTTTGTAATATAACAAAGTAATGTTATTAACCCATTAAAATTACCTCTTCATTTTTTAAGTTGCAAATCATCATATTATACGATCAGTTGACATACTCTAACTTATAAAGAGCATATGTCAAATTCCACTTAAAAAATTACTACGATCATAGATTTCATAATCACATATCCTTTAAATCACCCAAAGAGACACACTATCTGAATCTCATGAAATGTCATGGTGTCTCTATTAAAAATACCTATTGTCACTAACTTTCATCAATAATAACCTAATTCATAAGGATATATGATCGCATTAGGGTCTCAACCAGAGGTCAAAGCATTGTGTTGTTTTTAGTATCTGTTTAATATCCTCTCAAGGTTGAGAATCCATGTAACATAATAACTTGGTGAATCATGATAATTTGATAGTCTTATATCATGATTCATCATAAGTCATGTCCAATGCATAACCATGCATGACCATGCAAACTAATACAATCACCTTGGAAAACTCATCTTAATAGCCAAGACAAGTTATCCCTCTAATTAGGCAATAGTGTACTACAATCTCTATTGGATTTCTAAATTCATGAACTGATTATAAACTACTTATTATCTTATAAAAAACTCACAACTTGTATATTACATGCAACTCTCAATGCATCAAAGTCATCTACAATGCGAGTGATATGTGTTTGAATGCTCAAATCAATGTCAATGCATATCTCATATATCATAATTTTTTTTTTTAAAATCAATTTTTAGGTGGTTAAAAATAAAAAGACTTAAAAAAATGTATAAAATATGTTGTAAAATAATATTAATATATATTATTTTTATATATTGAATAAGATAATATAAAAAAAACTATTTAATTAAAATTTAAATATTTTAATAATGAAGAGAAATTTCATTTTTTTTAAATAGGAAATATTGGAATGCAATATATTTTTATTTTAAAATTTGAAAAATAATATCTATTTCTTTTAATTTTTTTATTCATTTTACAAATTAAATATAAGTATAGCATTATATATCCTTTGTATAAGTAATTTCCATTGAATTTAATATCTAGAAATATAATATCCCATTAAAAATTATATCCTAAAATTGCACTTCCTATCTAATGAATATAATATCCTAAAATTTATATATCTTATCCTACACCAACCAAACATAGTCTTGTCTTTTATTTTTATAATAAAATTTTTATAATAAATCAAATATTTATGAAAAGAAGTCGAATTGTCATTTGGTTTACATCGACGGAGATGGTTATGAGAGGCAGCCTTCTTCAAGCTGTAACTCTAAAGATCAAGTGAAAAACAAGGAGCCAAATGTTCTCAAGATTGTAGGGTTCATTATCTCATGTAATTATCAAGTCTCAACCCATCTTGTAACGACTAGGAAAGTCCATGAGTAAAGGCCCAACCCAAAAGAAAAATTATCTCCTGAGACACATACAACGATTATATTTTTTTACTAGATAATATCATAATTAAGAAATTGTCTCACAAAAAAAAAAAAAATTTGAAATTTTGAAAGACAAAATTGGGTGTGAACTGAAGCCCATTGGCAAGGGACAGGATGGATAGGCAAACCCAATCTCAGAACTCATGGGTTAGGCCCAACAGAAGCAGCACAGAGAGACAAAGTGGCCCACACAATAGCAGAGTTGAGAGACAAGGTGTAGAAATGAAAGGCTAATGATACACTGAAATTAGGTATCATAATACGGTATATTTTTTGGTACTCGCCTGTCTCTACGATGAATTTGAAATAAAGATAAATGAATTTGAAAAAGGTTCAAAAAAATTTGTTAAACCCGTCTCATTGTCATTCCTATACGGAAAAGGCTTCTAACTTGTTCAACATGTTCGGCGTCAAGCTATGTAACTTTTTGCAAAATGAGAAGGAGCTAGCCGTGCCTTGAGTTAGCAAACACTAGTGAAACAAAAATGAAGTACTTTGACCACGTGTGAGTGACAAAGTTGAGCTATAAGATTGCATGTATATGTACAGAAAATAGATACATCAATCAGACCAACCGTAAAAAAATTCCCAGAATCCAGTAATCCCATTCAAAGCATAGATGCCTTCCTCTGAAATCAGCCAAGCGCATTGAGACTCACATCGAACATAGTCCCTCTCAAAGGAATATGCATCAAAATGATAGCCCTGTACTTTTTCCCACTCCGTGTCGCAGTAGAATAATGTGGTTCCCCATGCATTAACAGAGAAGTCCCACCCAAATTCACTCCCATCTGTCACTACCTGCTCGCCCAGATCATTGTCTTTGGATTGGCAGTGCACCTTCATATTCCTCCCACTTCCTAGTCTATTCTTGACGCTGGCGTGCACCTTCTCTGTGACAACTGGGTCGCTCAGGCTGACCACCATCAGAATCAGGACAACTATTGAAGCTGCACCATGCATCTTCCTCACCACCTCTGCCTTCTCTTCTTCTGATCCTGCAGATGGACCGGCCTGGTGAATGATTAACAAATTGAGGTTGGTTTTTTCCACGTTACATGTATTAAGTTATTAACGAAATGGGATTATAAAATGGCTCATTGAAACATCCTCCACCCCCTTGAATGTATTGACATTGGAATGACCTATCATCTTTGTCGTCTATGCATTTTAGCCAATGATAAGGCCAAAGTTGAGCTTTCTCAGCCTTCAATTGTTGAAATTTACTATGAACCTCGTGAAGCCTAAGTTTGTTTAATAATATACTATTAGTATTTTTCTCTTGTCTTGTTAGTATCATAGAATCATCCTAGCATAGGGATACTCCAATGTAACAAGGAGATGTATTCATTAGGCCTTGTTTGGCAATTGTGATTAAAAATAATCTTTTGTTCTTCAAAACTAAAAAACATAAAATGATTTCCTAATCTTAAAAACAAGAAAATTTGATATTTTCAAAAAACATCTTTTAATTAACAACTGACTCTTATTTTATAAAATAATTTTAAACAATTATTCTTAATAACCATTTTTATTAAATATAAAAACGTTCTAATTACATTTATGATAATCATATAAATACATTTTAAAGTTATAAATATCCACGTGATAAGGTATCAAGAAAAGGGAATAGTGGAATAGAACATTTCAGAAGAACACATTGAGCTCGGGGGTGCACAGTGGGATGCTCTTTCCCATTCTCATAAGTCATACCTAGGTTTCCCTCTTTTGGCATCAAGCCGAAGGCATCTCATTGAACTATTGACAGCAACATTTCACCAAAGAAGAACAACTGTTTGACAAATCTCTCACTATTTTTCTACAACGATTTCCCACAGGCTTCATGGGAAAGGGCCTGATCCTGAAGGGCATTAAATTAATGAGACAAACTTGCAAAAGCCATTTCCAAAAAAGATAAAAGACTAGCATTAATGTTCTCTGCATCTTGAGAATAAAAATAAAAATTTTGAATCCATCACTTAAATGATGTGAGACCCACTTCTCTTTTCATCTCAAATCATTTTCTTACATCTCGGCTATTTCTATCACTTGTCTATTAAAAAAAAATAAAAATCGAAAAATATCTACTTTTAATTAATGCTTTGATTTTGTTTTGTGACATAAATAAAGAAGTTTGAAAAGTAAAAGGACAAGTATCCACGTGCTTATTATTTGCAGCCAGGGTTGACATCTCTTATATAGAGTAATACCCTATAAAATAGAGAAATTATTATCTTAATAAAATGAATAATTTATTAATTAATTGTTAGAATTTGATGACCGGAATATTATTTGGTCTCACCTAAAAAGCTAAAGGGTGTCACATATACGGTGAAAGTAAATTTATGAGATTTTTTTAGGGTCAATAAGGTTATGATGTATAGGATAGGGTTATAATTATTATGCTTTTATCTCTATCCATTTATACCAATTTTTGATATAATAGATCTTCTTTTCTATTTGTGATTTTTCTTATCTAATATTTTTCACATAAAATTATGTATTTTTATTTTTATGTTATTATCTATTCTCGTTATTCCATAACATTAATCAATAAATAATATTTATTAATTAAAAAAGTATTATATTTTTACTATAGTATATATATTACTTATAAATCTAAGAAATAATGAATATAGTCTAAAGAATAACTATTAATTATAAATAAAATAAAAATTTTATAAAGAAGAGATGTGATATCAAAATTTACAAATATTAAATGTTTGGAAAAAGAGTTAAATTAAGAAAAATACAAATTATAAAAAAATGATTCAATGTATTTTAAACTTTTATTTGATATATTTTATGTATTTCACCTGTTATTAATTTATACTTTTTTGGGTTTTTAAGTTTCTAAAAAGTTATTATTTTATACATTTAGTTAAATTATTAATTTAATACACCGACTTGAGTTTGGATAAGATAATTTTATTATTTAAACAAGATTATTCATTTATCTTTGATATTTTACTAAGTAATATATTTATTAAATCCCACTAGAGAAATTATGCTAGTTTTAACATATTTAAGTTTGCATTTAATATAAAAATTCATACATAGATATAGATATAGAAAAAGAAAAAATGTGACTAAGGTACAAAATATATGATAAGGGCGTGAAAATTGTAATTGATGTATTAAGGCACGAAAAAGTTGACTCGAATATGAGTACTGGGATGATGTAGGCACGAAAAATTTGATTAAGGGACTAAGGTACAAAAAATATGATTTAGGTATAAAAAATACCATCAAGTTGAAAAAAATATTATCAAGGTACTAAGGTGTGAAACTTGTAGTCAAGTTAGAGGAACAAAAAATGTGATCTAGGTATGAATAATATGACTATGGTATCAAAGTATAAAAATGTGCTTGGGTATGAATAATATGACCAAGTTGCAAAAAAAGTGACTAAATTAGATATTTAGGTATGAAAACCGTGATTAAGTAAAATATATATATATATATATATATATATATATATATATATATATATATATATATATATATATATATATATATATATATATATATATAACTAAAGTATTAAAGTATACAAAATTATATTCTAAGTACCAACAATATAACTATGTATAAAAAAAATGTGATCGTAGGTATTAAAATATGAAAAAGTGACCTACTTATAAAAAAAAATGTTATAAATTAGCATGAAAAAATGTTATCCAAATACAAAGAATATTATGAGTATATAAAAATTATGATTAAAATACAAAAAGTGTGACTAAAATATGAATAATATAACCTAAGTACAAGAGGTACAAAAAATACAATTAGGGTATACAAAATGTAATTAAAGTATTGAAATGGTACAAAAAAAATGTGATAAATATGATCAAGTATAAAAAATACGACTCAAGTACAAAGTAGAAAAAATATGATTAAAATATAAAATATATTCCAACCAACAATGGTTAGGTGAATTTAATCAAACCCTAAAGGGAGGTTGAAGAAATTAGCCCCTAAATAATTGCTAGGTAATCTTTCACAAGAACTTGGTACCCATACCCATACCCATACCCATCCCCGTTAGAAGTAAACTACTCCGGATTTGGCAAGACCCGACCCGACCCGTTGAAACAGACAAACACGATGACTCTCTTACCAAATCAAATCTGACGGTGGATATTGTTCGATAGGGACGATTCCTTGAACCTGAGATGATTGATTGACAAACAATTTTCAAATGGCCGAAACGCTGGAGTGCAAAAAAAGTAATAAACTCTCTGGAAAAATCCGTAATTTGAATTTGTGAGAAAGGAATATAATAAGTATTTTTTTTGAGTTAGAAAGCAATAACAGAAATAATAGAGCGAGTAGGGCGTACCGCAACGGCTGTGGGCAGGACCCACGAGTGAGATTTTTTGACAGATGGCACGAATCTCAATACCACGTTTCGGGAATACAGATGGACACGAATCCTGCAAAAATATTTTCCCCCTCTTTTTTGTCCACACAGAGGAGTTTACACATGGAGGGCCACGTAACATATGACGTCAGCACGACAGACACACTTGCTTGTCTGCCCGAACCTGATTTAAAGACGTGTCTGACTTTTTTTCCTGTTAATGAATGGGTTCCACAGGAATCCCACCTTTTTATTCATTGAACACCTTCTATACCACCCCACCTCAATTCATTTCTATTTGTAAATGTATTTTTCTTTTTTATAAGATGAATATTTATTTTTTATTTTTTTATTTACTTTGGGCTTGTTTCTTTGCTTGGTTGTTCGAAGATCAGCTCAATGGGTGTCAAGGGTTAAAGTCTTAGTGAGCTAGATTAGCTAAGTAGAGGTTGAGAATTTCTAGGGACTTTTTGAATTTTGAATATTTAATTTGATAAATTGGTATGAGGTATGAGGTAAGCATGCATTGTCACGCATTTTTTATTTATTTAAGTTGACATTTGAGGGGAAAAAAAAAGTGCTCAAACAAGATGCTTAACTACCCCTGAGAGCATTCAAGAGGTAAAGTTTTTTTTTTTTTTCACTCTATATATATATATATATATATATATGTTTGTGCCAAAAATATAAAGGTTCATTTGATCGATGTTTTTAAAAATAGTTTTTTATTTTTTAGAATAAACAAGTTTTATAAAAAATTATTTTTTACTCTTAAAAATAAAAAATATGATATTTTTATAAATTATTTTTTTAGGATTGTTTTAAAAAACAATTATATAAGCAAATGTAATGATTAAAAATAAAATATTAGAATACATAAATTGTTTTTAAAACATATTTTAAAAATATTAAAAACATATTAAAAATATTTCAGGTTTTCAAACATAATTTTATTTTTTAAAATATTGAAAAACAATTTTAAAACACTATTCTTAAAAACTGTTTTTTAGAACTGTCTTTGAAAATAGGTACCTAACAAAACCTAACTAATGATCAAAATAAGTTTCTTTGAAATTACTAGCATCTAAATTTTCCTAAAATTGTGTACTTATAGTTTAGAATTAGCAAATTTGCTTGGGTTGATTAGACTTGAATTTTCTTATATTTGTAGTCATATGAAACCGGATTTTTGTGCATATCATTCTTACTTCTAAATAATTTGAATTACTAAAAAATTCAAGTATGATGAAAAATCTATTTTTTGGGTTTAAACAACCTAACTACTCATTCAATCTCCCTCTAGATAATTTTACAAATGAAAAACATCATACCTTCAAAATGATAGTTCAAAAACTCAGGATTTATCTCTTTTGGCAGTGATCAAGGGAAAATTGGAATTCAACCTTTGGCTTAAGAATATAAAGAAAAAAATGAAACGTAGAAAGAAAAAAATTACTAAAGAAAATATTTTTTTTCATATTTGATTTTACAATAAAAAATATGAAAATATAATTAAGATTATTAAGAAATTTGTATATTTTTAAATTATTTAATATTCATATACAAGAGTTAAATAAATAATTTGAAAAAATATATAAAAATAATTTATTTACTTTAAATCTATTTTTTATTTTTCTTTATTTTTTTTCTACCTTTCTTCTTTATTTTTTTCCCTCATATTTTCCTTCAAACTTTCCAGATCTAAACATCACATGAATGTGAAAATTGCAAAAGAAAAAATGGGTGATTAATGATATTGCAGCTTGAGACTTTCCACACGGTTAATTTGATGCAAAACACAATGAAAATGTAATTATTAGATTTCTTTTTTTAATACACATATTTTTGGGTGATTGTCTATTTGTTAAATTGTTACAGAAAAATTTCAAAAAAGCACTAAGAAGAAGCTATACTTCACTGTAGAATTCACAAGCCAAAAGCA
Organism: Vitis vinifera; assembly: GCF_030704535.1. Classification (NCBI taxonomy): domain Eukaryota; kingdom Viridiplantae; phylum Streptophyta; class Magnoliopsida; order Vitales; family Vitaceae; genus Vitis; species Vitis vinifera. The sequence goes on along the minus strand of NC_081810.1, from coordinate 20,990,335 downwards.
AAATTCAATGCTTAATTATATCATTACAGCACCTTGAAATTTCAAACTTACCTGTTAGAAATTTAAATGAACAAAAATGTAAGGTCACAAGGGCAAAGATAGAATTTGATCATCAATTCAAATCATACATCACAAGTTTCTTTCCTTGGTTGTTGTTGTTCCTGCTTTTATTAGTTGTTAATCTTAATATAAAAATAACTGAAAGCAAAGCTTCCTCAAAATTTTCTTCCTTGTTGTTTGCCAACCCTAGAGAGAGGTGGAGTGACAGCAACATCACAACGTTGCTACTTTTCTATGCCAGAGTCAATGGGGATGACGACACTTGTCACTTTCCTCCTTTATTTACATCTCATTAACAAGTAATAATATTATATCTACACTTATTAGTTTATGTATATTTTGATGAAGATTTGAAGATCCTTTCTATGTTTTTCAACCATTGGAGATTCGTGTAGCATAGGAAAAGACACACAGAAAAAGGGGGTGTAATGACCTTGATGAAAATGTACTTAAATACATACGTTTTGGTATTTTCTCCCCTTATTAACATTTGACAATGTTAGCGTCATCCAAATCACGTATACACAAGTCAAAAATTAAGAAAAATACGAGATTTTAACATGTGATCGTTATGGAGTGTACTAATACTCAACGATTCGCTAATCAAAAGAAAAAAATGTATAATAGTGAAACTCTCGAAAAAAAACCTTTTAATTATGATTACACTCTCTAAAAAACCTTAAAAACATAACAACGTTAAATATATAATAAAAATAAATTCGTTATCCATCATATAAAAAAAAAATCTCTTCAATTCTCATGAGCTCAACAGAGCTCGACCTTCAACATCCTGAACAAAATACAACAAAACTGATTTAGACTTCATAAATCCAACAATTAAAGCCTCTTACTTCTCTCCAAAATTATTTATTGTTGTGTTCATTTTCTTGTGTCTCCACCTTCAAAATTAAAAAATATGCATGCTCAGAAAATATCCACTTTGCATGCATATATATACATATGCTGTGCTGTGAGTGTTTCCTGGGAAGGGATTTGAAAGCATTAGCATGCAAAAGTTTTTTAGTGATTAATTTGTAACACTTGATGAATGATGAGAGGTTTCAAATTAATGAAACATTGATGATTGGCTTAATTCTAAAATAGTAGAGAGGTCAACTAAATGGGTAACGTAAACAATGTCTTTATATTGAAGTAGGTACCTGGAAAGAGAATAAGAATATAAACTTGATCAGCTTACAGAGATTTTGATATTGAAGTAGGTATCTTATTGAGAAATATAAACCTAATCAGCTAACATATCTCAGTGACAATACCCTTTAATTCATCAGTTATGTTTTCTCTATTCCATGAGCATGCTTAATTCCAATCAAATTGCCCATGCGTACATTATCTATATTAGTCTGTTTGTATGATAGGGCTGACTCCTTCTCATGAAGTTTGCCTCCACTGGGGTAAGAAAGAAGTCAGGCATACTGTGAAAATTTTCCAGAACATCTGGAAGCATGGAAAATGAAAGTTTCCTCCAAGAAAGCATGATTAATTTCTGGTCTAATTGTTGGGCACCCACTTGATAATGGTGTTTCATACCACCTCCATTCATCATTTTTTAGGGTTTATTTTCAGGAAATTGTGGTCATATTTTTATTCAAATTGTGAGTAAACAGGTCTAGTTTCTCCCTTTTTCTTAGACCCTTATCAAGAAAGGGAGGCCCTGGAAACAAAGTCCAACAGTACTCTCAAGCCATGTACATTCTTGAATCAAATCATGCTGAATCTATAACTTAATACAACCATTTAGAGGATCATTTCATAAACAACTAGTTAAGGAAAACAACAATTTTATTCCAGTAATTAAACCCCGGAAATTGTTAAAATAAATTAACCAGAAGATGTTTATCTTTCTCCAGCACAAACCCTATTATATAGCAATGGAATGAAGAATGATGTATATTTAGAGTAGAATGAACAGAATTTCCAAATGGGGGTAATAACTGCATGAAGTGCTTTAATGGATGATATTTAATTTGCTTCAAGTTTCTGGATCAGCAATGATCAGATCAAACTACCCTTGCAACAACATTGGTGATTAATTGGCTTTGCATAGCTGGGCAATCCGGTACGTTTGTGGTGACATAATCAAGCTCTCAAAAATTGAAAAATTAAACATTATGGGGCCCAAGTATATATTCTTAACAATTCATGATGCATACTTGTTTAACGTGGAAAGTAGCAAGAAGTTTTCAACGCTTAATCTTATTGGCAGTAGTATTAAATATATATTTGCATGTCCATTTTCAAATCTTTCTGGTCTATGTTTTCCATTAGGTCTTCTTTTGCTAGTTATCATATGATTCATAGGCATCACGACTTGTTAATTGTCTTTCTCAAAATCAGATTTCATTTTCTGCCTTAATTTTTCTTCTCACCCACATGCAAAGTTCGCAGTATGAAAAAGTGTGGGTAGAGGTAGGGCAGACATTTCTGATTAATTAGTATGAAATATTGGACGAGAGGCTAACCATTAAATTGCTTTGAAGCGTTAGAAGTAGTCAAACCAGAATTAGCTGGAAAAGAGGCGAACAAGTCTTCGTCTGTCTTTTCAGCCTGCTTCACATTAATTATATTTTGGTGTATATACAGAAGGAAGAAAACACTCACTAAGGAAAGAATCCTGGGTGCTTTCTCACTAGTTCATCACATTAGTACCCTTTGTTTAATGCCCTATTTGCAATTCATTATGCTAACACCTAAAGCTTCCCCTGAAAGTCGTAACATGTAGTGATCAACAAGGGAACATATTATGAGGAAAACGATTTCTTTATGGTTTTAATTCAAATTCCAAAACTTAAGCAATATTTTAACTGGAGTCCCTTGGCTGCATTTGTGTTGATTTTCTAATCAAGTCAATCATCTTCTACTTGTCAAGGCTAATATATTATTGGTTTCCTGTTGAGATATCCATATGGGAAATCAATTAACGATAATATTTTTCTGATTTTCTTGGGGATGTTTCCGTAGTGTGAATGGTGGAAATGTTTGTCGATGGACCTATATTTTTTCTCATAGAGAAAGCAGTTTTGCAGATCTACCATGATCGAATCCATGAAGTTTCAAAATACAAAATCGAATACCTTAACTCACACAGTACTAATCTCATTTCTCATTGTATCTTTAATTAATTGTGTTGATAGAATTCACCATAGGAGGCAACATTTCTCTCTGTAGACATCATTGTACTGCCTTATGCAGTCAATTTGCTCGACATTACTGCTGGAGTTGAGTCCTTCAGTCTGATCCTTAGGTATATATTCCAATGTGTTGGACACAGAAAGACCCAGCAAGGAAATGTTCACATGAAGGAACTGGGACCCTATCTGTGAAAATCATTTGCCTATTGTTCAAGCACTGTGGCAATATCCAAGCAGCTAGGCAGAGACAATTCAAAAGGTGGAATAGATAATTAGTCAGTCCAAACACCTGATCATAGGAACATTGGTACATACATGGAATTCAAGTCATGGACCCCTATGAACTATTGCATAATTCACCAGCCACAGTAGAATTCTACAGTGGTGCTTGCACCATTATGTAATTCCAAAATAATGTAAATGAATGTAAAGGTAGAATAGTACATATGTATTTAGTATTTGTTTGATGTAATTGAATAGGGATGAGTGTTGGTTAGTTCAGACTTGAGTGCTTTGGTAATATTAGTTTACCTATAACGGGGAGCCTCTGGAAGATGTCACGATTCAGAGACCTGTAGCTATCATTTCAAATGCCAATTAATATCGCTACTTGACTTTGGATGCCTTTTGAGAGATCAAGGAAGAGACAAAGGTAGAAAATATAGGTTTCCAGCGTTGTGAGAAGGAAAGTTCTATCAGCTAGGTAACGAGGCATAGAAGTTAGAAGCTGATTGAACAGGTCTAACCTTTTGACTTCTGTATCCCCTATGATTTCCTTTTTCTATTTATTTTTTTTACAGCCCAAGCCTAAGTGTCTTAATAAAAGGCAGCAGCACCACACAAAGTCCGTAGACCTTTCGTTCCTCGAAAGTAGAGAGAGATAGAGAGGAGAGAAGAGAGAGAGAGGAGGAAAGAAGGGAGAAGGGAGAAGAGAGGAGAGAGAGAGAGAGAGAGAGTGAGACTGAGACTGAGAGAAGAGAGAGAGATCAGACAAAGGGGGGAATGGGGAGGGCTCCTTGTTGTGACAAGGCAAATGTGAAGAAGGGGCCATGGTCACCTGAAGAAGACTCAAAGCTTAAGGCGTATATAGAGAAGTATGGGACTGGAGGGAATTGGATTGCTCTCCCACAGAAAGCTGGTAAGATTAACTCAAACAGAGATCAACCCATTTCATGGAAATGATTTTCTTTTGTAGGATACCTCTCTCTCTCTCTCTCTCTCTCTCTCTCTCTTTCTCTCGCTTGATTCCTTTGTTGTACTTTGAATGGTTGGTTTTGGATCAGGATTGAAGAGGTGCGGGAAAAGTTGCAGATTGAGGTGGCTTAACTATCTTAGGCCCAACATTAAACATGGAGAATTCTCTGATGACGAAGACAGGATAATCTGCACTCTCTTTGCTAACATGGGAAGCAGGTGGTCCAATTTCCATTCTTGCGAACATGTTTTTTGCAATCTTTGCTTCTTTTGACCTACAATTTCAACTCTAAGTGACCAAAATTGACATGGGTATTGTTCTTTTCTAATTTTTCCTCCATTATCATCATCTGTGATGAAAGAATATTGATGAAAAGGGCAAAAAAAAAGAAGAAAAAAGAGAGAGAAGAAAAGAGATAAAAAAATTTGTGCCTGCATGCATAAAGAATCTTCTAATTTTGGATAACTCTTCTGCATGCATGCCAAGTTTAGATCTAACACTTGCACCCACTTACAGCTGTTAGCAGTAGCTCAAAGTTTTCTTCCTCTCATGGAAACTTCTCTCCAACTAGTGCAGGTGGTCAGTCATAGCTACTCGGTTACCAGGCAGGACTGACAATGATATTAAGAACTACTGGAACACCAAGCTCAAGAAGAAGGTAATGGGGATGTTCTCGTCCTCTCAGAGGAAACTACCACCATTCCCATCTGTTCAAAACCCACCCTCCCCATCAATCTCGTCTTCCTATTACATCCCACCAAGTACTTTCCCAGGCCATGAATTGCCCATTCCATTCCCATCAACTCATTTGAACAACAACACTTCTCCATTGACCAACGTCTCTCTCCTTCAAACCCAAGAGACCTTTGCGGGACCCGGCCAGTACTACCCAGTAAAAGACAACCTCTTCATGTTCGCAAGCGAAGCAAGCTGCAGTTCCTCTGATGGGAGCGGCAGTCAGATCAGCTTTGGCAGAGATATCAAACAAGAAGAAATGGGGAATTTCCAGAGTTATATCCCTACTGGTTTCGAAGAAAACCACAAGTTCATGATGGGTTATGGCGGCAGCAATGGAGGTCATGATCATAATGTGAATCACTGGCCTGAAAAGCCAAATGGGTGCTTCGGAGGGAGTCCATTAGATCAGTATAATCTTGATCAAGAGGATGTGAAGCAACAGCTCATTAGCTGCAGTAATGGGTGTACCAGCAGCTTCTTCATTGATGAAAACAAGACACAAGAGAAGGTGATGTACTACTACTGAAACTGACTGAAAGTAGCGTCAGAAAGATTTGAAGGGGTATGGTGGGAGGAGATTCAGATTAGACTTCAGTTTCTGGGGCTCTGTGTTTGTTGAAATGAAACACTTCTTTTTTTGACAGTACATGGTTTAGCTTTTTATTTTGTGCATTTCTTTTTGGGAAGTGATGTTGTTGTGTGTCCGTACTCTTCTCTCTCTGAACTGCACAACCCCCAATCACAAAATAAATGCCCATGAAAACTAGACTGTAAGTTATCATCATTCAAGAATCTCATGCCAAGCTTGAACCCTCCCAAACACTTCACTGCTTCTATTTCTTTAATATTCTATTTTTCCTTACTTTTTTCTACTTTTTATTTTTATACATTTTCCAGCTACTTTGATTTTTTGACAACTGATACACCATTAATGGCTTTCTATACTCAGTAGAAGGCAATTACACCCCCAACAAGTCGTGGTCCCATTTCATGCAACAGAGGGTAAACTAGGTTTTTGGCCAGTATTCTAAACGATCAACAGGGAACTTGACTGAAGCTTTGAATTTTGTGAAGGCTCAAGCTTTTCAAAATGAGGTATCATTAAACAAATCTCAGTCTGTTCTTACAAGGAGACAGGTTAAATAATAGTATCCTAAAGGGCTGTCTAGGCATGAGTGTAGGGTTAAATTTTGTGATGAACAAATGAGTCATGGAATGTTATTTTTAACATGGGTGCCTGCCTTTAAATGAATTGAATTAAACAACTTTAGGGGAAAGGGGTTTATATTTTTAGTGACATATTTATTATATCTCAGCAAGGAATATGTTCCATTGAAATGAAACATGCCAGGGCGATGTGGCTGGAGACACCCTTCCACTTAGCAGCCTACCACAGTTGTTTCCCCTCATGCTGGACCGCTTTTCAACAACAGAAAAAATAATGGAGTTTTCATCTTCTTGGATTGTTCAAATTCATCACCAGATTTTGTCACTATCCTCATTCGTTTGACTAACCACACACACTATTTTCTCTATTGGTAAGATCTGAAAGATATGGGTTAGGGTAGGGGGAGAAAATGGACAGCAGCCGCCTAGACAAACAAAACATATATCAACCTAAACCCAACAAGCAATGATTGAATTAAGTCAATGGATGGGAACTAGGAACCCTCTCAATTGCCCAACCCCACTTTATTTATCCAATTATTCATTGATTTTTGGTAAAATTAATCTAAAACAAACAAAAAATGAGGTTGCTAAATCAGTGTCTGAAGAGGTGAGAAGTGGAGTGGTTTTATATTGAAATGACAGGGAATCCCCATTGGGAAAGAGTCTAAAGGAGCTCCAAAATTAAATGATCACAAGATCTGATGTCAGACCATACCATTATATTATTGCTTGCGTTACAAAGGATAATATATAGGGTACGAAAAGCAAAAAACAATTTTTTAAAAGTAGAAAAATAAATAAACAAATGTATGAGTCGTCCATGCACCAATTTTTATAATTTCCACCATCTTGTCTGCAGTTAGATTAAGATAATTAGGGCTGCCAGCTATATCACTACTTTGATTAAATTAGTTTCAACTTTCAAGTGGGGAAAGCTTTTCTGGGAATGTCTTTTCTAGTGAAGTGTAAAGGTCAAAAGGGCTTGCAATATTTAACCTAATGGAAAAGGGTTTAAGAAGTGAGGGGTTTTGGAAGTTTGCTCAGAGAAAGGGCATCAAATTTCTGGGTTTAGGGCGATTGGTCCTTTGCCATTAGAGTGATTGGTGGAGCTTAATGGGCCATCGTCTCAGACTTTGATTAGGGCAATTAATTAGTACTTTAGTGGATTCACATCTGCCCTCTTGAAGAAAATTAAGGCACCTGATTTCATATTCAAACTTTTTCCTGTTGAAGACTTGTTTTTTAATTTTTACCAACTGATTATTTAGGGAATACTTTCAAAACAATTCTCAGAATTTAACTTTTTAAAATAATTTCAAAGAACATTTCTTCATATTTTTTAAAACAAAAATCTATTTAAGAATTTAAAATATAATTTTGTATTTTCAAATATTTCTTAAAATAAACTTTATATAAAGTGTTTTATTTTCAAGTTACGGAATTTTTTTTTTTTTAAGAATAAAAAACTATTTTTAAAAACAATTCTCAAATAGACCCTACAATTTTATCATCTGAATCCATCTAAATCTGCATTGTGTGCAAAATTTTAAATCATATGGTGGATCGAATCTTCTGGAATAGGTGACATTTAATTTTGGAATGAAAAAGCAACTTTTTACCAAACCTAAAACCATATGCTGTGAAAGAAAGGAGGATGCAGTTTGGCCTTATTGAACTCAGTAAGCAAGCAGCAAGCAGCAAGCAGAGGAAATAGAAGAATGGAAAGGTACAGAAATACTTGTATCAAAATATTGTTCTCAATAGAAAATCTTATTAAGGTCTTCTCACTGCAGATGGAACCCTGGCAACCCACAACTCCACTCCACTCCACTCCACTCCACTTTTCCTGCATCAAAATTCCAAGATTTTAGTTATAATAATATATTTGCCTCCTCCCTGCCCCAAAAGAGATTATTTTTAATAATAATAATAATAAAACACACACCTCTATGTGAGTTTTATGAACCCTTTCCTAGCCTATGTGTACTTGAACTACTAGAGGAATGAAACTAATATGATGAACCTTAGGATCATTATAATCAAGGCCCTGTGGGCAACACCTAGGCAAGATGTATCCTTAGGGGATGAAAGGGCAGTGCAAGGAAACAAAAACAGAGCCATGCCAAAATAAGTACCACTTGGAATAATAATAATAATATATTCTATAGATACACCAATTATTGAATTTGTTACTGTATGTCTCCAACTTGTACCTTCCTCAGAAGAAACTACATAGTGAATTACACTGGGGAAGAGCAAATAAATAACTAAATAAAAGCACAACTTATTTCTAGCACAACCAAAACCAAAGACGCCAAATTGAAGTTCAAGGAAGAGAAAGCCCATATCAGTCTCTTGCTCAGTCACCAACACTCGAAGGAGTGAGCACTCATCTTAGTTAATTTCATGCTGTAGAGCCAAAAAATTACTGAAACAGGTACAGTGGCTACTGAGAATGATTAATACTTTAATCTAAACCGCTTGATGCCCATTACCTAATAGCTTAGGCTTTTGTGTTGATTGGTGGCCTAACATGAGTCTTGTTTTCTGAGGGATCAAGAGTTTGAACCTCACTGCTTGTCTATTTCCTTATTTATTGAGCTTCCTCATTTATTGACCCAAGGTGAAACTGAGGAGAGATTGCCCACGAAAAAGTGTGGTAAGGCATTGGTCCAAGTCAGATTAATGTATGTCATTGGTCCATCACCTAATAACTTGAACTCTTCAACCAATTGGTGGGACAAATCAATTGTATAGAAACTCCACCAGAAGAATTCATCATATTAGGAAGGATAAATTACCCTATCACTTTACTTTAGGCAACTAAGGCCTCGCTTAATCACAGCTGGAAACCATTACCCACCTAAGGCAGAATAATCTTCAGAGGCCCTTCCCACATCAATTATTCATCACTCTTATAGAAATACTAAGTGGGATGGTAACACTGAATGTACTGAAAGTGGAACATCTTCATTCCACTAACAAAGACTAGGCATGTGGATGTAAGGGAAATAGTGGATTTCGCCTACAATTGCTCATGTTTTTTGCTTGCTATAATTTGGGTCTGGATGAATATGCAGTCAAGAGGTCTATTAAAAGGTATGAAGGGAGGATGTTAACCTCTACAACATTACCTTACTTTACACACCACCTTTCTTTTTTCATTCAGGTGGTGGTCACTATTATTGTAAACAATGACAAGGCTGTCTGTTAACAGAAAAACATTGGGCAATTTACTATAAATAACTAGACCTTAGACACAAAATAACCACCACAAAGTAGAGGTCAAGAAATAGAAACCTCAGGCTAGGACAACATTTTTTAAAACAATTTTCAAAAAACAATTTTTTAGAGCAGTTCCTAAAAATGGGCCACAATTGTCTTTAGGAACAAATTTCTGTTTGAGAATTTAAATATGAAAAAATAGTTTCTTTGACTAATTCTCTATGAAGGTATTGTGCGTTTATATATAATGCAAAAGTTTTCAAAGTATTCTACATATTTTCAATTGTTTTTCAATATACTTTACAAAAAACACTTGAAAACACCTCAAATTTATTCTTAAAAAGGAAAAAAAAAAAACTTTGTAGAACAAATTCTCAAAAATTTGTTTCTGCTCCGAGGAACATATAACTGTTTTCAATAACAGTTCACAAACAGGTTCCTAGCCTTCTATGCTACTGAACCACACAAGATTGCGTTTTTGGTGCTTTAGGAAAGAAACAAACTCAAGGATCTTGGAGGGAACACCTCAGAGTGTTTTGAGGGTGGCAGATATCTTGATTTTTTGGTTGAGTCTCAATAGTTTCAAGGTTGGAGCAAAGAGTTTATATATATTCTGATGTAGGACAACCCTAGGATGGTTGCCTACACTCAAGGGTAGGTGGACTATGGTTTTATTTTTTAGGGTGTAAGGAGAGGAACAAGGAATAAATTCTTTAAAAAATCCAAAGTTTACTAGGACTATAATAACCTATCATGACTCAAATTCTAATTATATTATAACTCAACTAGCTAATCCTAATTAGATTCCAACAAATATTAATCCTAATTTAATTCCAAGTAATATTAATCCTACTTTAATTACAACTAATACTAATTCTCTTTCTTGATATATATCTTGAAGATTCATCCTCATCATATTCCTAACTTAATTTCAATCTCCAGAACAGTGTGATTATCAATGAAATTTTGTATCAGTTCCAATCTTGTTGTTTCCTACACCACCTTGTTTCTTCGTGCTAATTTGCTTCAGAGTGTGTGTTTGGGTAATTTGACATGCTATTGGACAGGTTGCCTTGGATCAAATTGCTTATGCCAGATGCACACAAGCTCTAGGAAGGTTTGGACCATGACAGTCGCATTTCTTCTAAATGAGTAGAACTCAACTACCTCTCACAATGGAGGGGTGAAAATCTTAGGGGGCAACTCCTTCCTAGAAGTTTGTGTGGTATTTGTCCCTCTTAAAAAGTCCCATTTGGGCAATCTTGATATGGTATCAATACAAATCTCTAACTTATCAATACTAGGACAATGCAATTTTAAGTATTGTAATACCTGTTTGGTGATCTCCAGAACTGTAAGTGATGCATGTCTCTAGGTTTTATTCTTGAAAATGAAGTTTTGCATCTGAATGAGGTTGTCAAAACCATATAAAGCAACAAGCAATATTATTATATTATCAGACACCAAAAGTTCTCATGAGCACCAAGATTTGAACCCAGATAATCTTACACATCTGATCAGTATTTTGCTCTGAAACCCTTAAGCATGTTTCCATGAAGTCAAACAATATGAGATGAAGGATGAAAATTCCAAAGCTTGCTACACATTTAATATGTTAGGCAACAGAAAATCTATTCAGCCAAATAACTATACTTTTTGATGTATAAGCAAATCTAGATTTAATAAAAAATAGGAATAAAAGAATGCCAAAAGTTTACCTGAAATTCTTGTCTCATTTTCTCAAGCAGCAGTGGTACTCACAGTTCCAATTCTTCTAAGGTCAAAGATTTCAATCCAATAGCCATCAGGATCCTTAATGAATGCTAACCCTTTCATTTTACCTGCAGCCAGCATGACAGATAATATAAAAGCAACTATTTTTTTTTTTTTTTAAATCATAGTTGAAGAAGATGTTCTCTTTTTTTCAATATAGCACCCAAACAGGTGGTCAGACAAATAGAGGATGCATCATGGAACATGAACCCAAACAAAAGTTTGTTATGCTATCCCAACAGCATAACCTTGAATTAGATGCAAAGAATCCAGAACCAAAACCATAAAGCTTTGTTAACCAACTTCTTTGGTGTCAGCTTCATGGATCAAAGTATGACCCATCAGGGTTTAAGATTTATCTTACAACCAGCTTTCAACCTTGCATCAACCACCTTTGAATAAATTGATGCCAAATTCCTGAGAGACTAAATAGTGTCAGTAGAGGTATCTGCCATTCATTAATTATTGGTGGCAGAGAGATTTCTCATGATGTCAAAGAATTAAAAACCTTAACTAAAGTAATGCAATTTAAAACACCTAAGATTGCAAGCATGGTGGCCAACCTGCTAACTAAGAGGAGTTCAAAACTCAAAATCTTTTCGAAGTTCAATTTTATAGTTGGGTTTCCCATTCTTGTTTTCTTTATGTTATTACCTTTCAGCAAGGATTCTCACGTTCCTGTTGTGCATCTATTCTTTTCGATGCACATATACACAGACTTGAGGTTTTTTAATGGTCATGCATGCAACCCACATCTCAAACCAAAATATAACCTGAAAGGGACATTGATGATCCATCTAAAGAACAGATCCACAGGCATACTAGCAGATTCGGGAACTGAACTATCTCCAGTTACCCCCACCTACTAATTTAAACCCAAGAAACCGATGTTCATTAAGGAGACATGATAGTGCTCAATGAAAAATGGAATTAAAAAAAGGTGAGTTACCATCATCTGGTTTTTTTACAAACTCAACCCCTAGACGTTCAAATCTTTCGCATGCCTTGTATGTGTCATCGACTGTGATGCCTATGTGTCCTGAAACAAAATGAGCCACGTTAGTGTTTGAAATATTGGAGAAGAACCAAAATGCAGAAAATCACGATTTCAATTTTTTTCCTATCAGACAACACTTGATGATTTGGATACCATGTTATATAAAGGTCAAGGGAAGAAAGATTATACATATAACAGATTCAATCTCCAGTAACACCCAGTAGCTTGGAGATATATTTAGTCCGCCAAGTAGTTGCATCTCTGAACAAGTACATCTCTGTTTGGTGGTACAGCAATCGAAATAACAAATATGGTTGCAGAAAGTTGACACCACCATATCACCTTTGCAGCAAACATGTACTAGAAACTCTGGGATACTAAATTTTTAGTCCCTTGGAATGAAGGAAGCAGCTTCCTCTCTATTTTGGGAGGCTACTTAAAAGGAAGTAGGTGCGTTTCTGCCTCGTTCCTTTTTCCACTTACTGGTACAATGTTACACAATACAACTTCCCATCGGGATCTAAATCTAAACCAACCAAAGCCCCACTCCTCCCACCCAAATACCATCTAAGCTAAGGCTTTCAGCACCCCTCTCATCAATACCACATTATAGATCAGAATGATTCATATGGTATGCAATACTCTCAAATCAACAACCCTAATTGTCCTGACACCTCCATAAATGCCACAAAAGAGGATAAAAATAAAACTCACCATTTGTCATCGAGAAGACTATCAACAAATATGTTAAGGAAGAGACAAATATATCACCACATGATTGTCAAGTTCCAAGACATTCTTAAGTCAATATTTCAGCTATACATACCAAATCCACGAGGTTCTGAGTTCCCATTGTGGTAACCTTTGAAGTCAGGATCACTCTCAGTACCCCAGTTGCTGTAACAATTTTTTGGAACATTACACGTTGTCAGCAAAACTAGGGATGGGTAAGCCAGAAAGATTGTTTTGCAGATAGAGAGGACATCAAAATAAATGATAATTGTTACTGTGTGAGCTCAATAGTAGCCTTTTGACTAAAGGTCCAGACGATTCTTTCAGTTTCATTACTGGGAGCTGATGCTGTATCCTACACCAAAAAATGGTATCTTTACTATTTGTCTAATGAATAAAAAAAATCAGGAAATGCACTGATAACAAATAAATATATTATTGCAACATACAAAAAAAATCAAATAAGTCAACATGAACAATTATCAAGGAATTAATAATAATAATAATAATAAAAGATTCTTGTAGAAGTGGCATAAGAAGTTTTACCTCATACCCCATAAAGTACAGGCTAAACTTCATCTCTGGAAAATCCAACCGTTTAAGTAGCCTGGAACATTCAAGAAAACATGGAAAAAAAAGCTACAACCATTAATTTTCAATTTAAAGAATCTAATAGCAAAAGGAAAAAAAGTCTGTAGTATGACCCACAACTCTATATTAACTCAAATTTGCCAGATATGGAATTTTTCAAGGCTAAGATAAGGAGAATATGCAGATTAAATAAATATAATAGATGTAAATTACAATAATATATTTCAACTAATACCAATATAAGCCACAAGAAATTCAGCACACCACAAATATGCATGCAGCATCATTATACTATGACCATAAGCTAATAACTAAAAGGCCTTGCTAAGTGGCAACTACCTGTATTTGGTGTCTAAACCATGGTACTCATTAAGAAAATAGAAACCAAACATGCACAGCTCTTTAGAAAGGGCCAAGGGAAGGAAGGATAAAAGTAAAACATGTGACAAATGGACATGCCTCCAAGATACAAAATCACCCTTGCATGACATTATTCTATCATTTGATAGGTGATTTTGTGTAGAATGCTAATCATACACAATGATAATAAAATACAATAAAATAAGTGCAGCTTACTGCAGCATAAACTACTGGAATTTTTTTTTCCGCACAAATGTTTCGAGCTTTCCACCAAGATAAAATCTTGAAATTGTGGTGGGAACACAGCCACAAAGCATCCTTTGTGTCCTGGATATACTCTCCTCATTTTATATGGTACTTTTCCATGAGAAAGAGGATTAGTACCAAGGGATATTCTCACCCGTCATACACTCAAGAAACTCAACTATTTGACATTATTCAGAAAGAAATGGACTCCCAAAACCTTGCTCTCTTCAATAATACAATTATGCCAATACAATTCATCCCACAACCCCCAAAACACAATCACCCCACATCAACCAACAACTAACCTCAGAACCCAACTTTTAATTGTTGGAATATTTATATAGGTGATGGGGAGGAATGAGGAGGGTGGTTGTCTCGGGATGTAAGAGAGGGTATGGTGTAGGGTTGTGGAAAGCAATTAGGAAGGTTAGGCACATCGTTAGTAGTAGACTATCCTTTGTGGTGGGGAATGGCCAAATGGTGAGCTTTTGGAAGGATACTTGGTGTGGGGATACACCTTTATGTGCTTCTTTCCCTTCCTTATTTGCCCTAGCTAATCCTAAGGAAACTTGGGTGAAGGATGAATGGAACGGGACAATAGGGGGGGAGGGGGAGTTGGAGGGCCTTCTATTACGCTTGTGTGGTCAGAATCTGATCTTGGAGGAGGAGGATAGGATGAAGTGGATGGAAACAAAGGATGGAATTTTCTCGACAAAGTCACTTTACAAAGCCCTAGAGTCGGGCTCTTCAATTTTATTTCCGATGAAGAACATTTGGATATCATGTGTACGACCAAAAGTAAATATCTTCGCTTGGGAGGCATCTTGGGCAAAGTTTTAACCTTGGACCAAGTTAAAAAGAGAGACTGGGCTTTAGCAAATAGATGTTATTTTTGTCAAGCGGAAGAGGAATCCATTGACCATCTCCTTATTCATTGTGAGAAGACAAGGGCATTACGGGAAATGCTTTTCACTCTTTTTAGAGTGTCTTGGGTGTTTCCATCTTCAGTTAAGGAAACCCTATTGGGTTGGAACGGATTCTTTGTGGGAAGAAGGCATAAGATAGTTTGGAGAGCGGGTCCTCTTTGCATTTTTTGGACAGTTTGAAAGACAAGGAACAAAATTGCCTTTGAAGATGAGGTGTCATCCATCCAAATGCTGAAAACTTCTTTTCTTAACTCACTTTGGTTGGAGACTAAATTGTTTATAAAAGATGGTCCATCGACCTTTTTGGAGTTTATTGATTGGGCGTGTTCCTATTAAGGGAAGGGTTTGTTTTTTGTATATCATTGTGGACAGTTTTTTGTTTCACTTGTTAGAGGGTGAGTATTTCCCTTTCTGTTTTGTACATTTTAAGTTGTTATTTTAACACCTCTTCATAATACAATACTTTTCTTACTTATCAAAAAGAAAATATGTATATAGGTGAATGAAAATTAGGACACATCTTTTCCTAATGGATACTACTTATTTCAAAGGATGTGTTTAATATAGGTGAATGGAAATTAGAACACATCTTTTCCTAATGGATACTACTTATTTCAAAGGATGTGTCTAGTATAGGTGAATGGAAATTAGGACACATCTTTTCCTAATCAATACTACTTATTTCAAATGATGTATCTAGTATTTTAAATACACATTTCTTCTAATAAGTCACCAACAAATCTATAAATAAGGACCCCCCCCATAGCATTTCATTCATTCATCCATCCATTCTCTCCACTCTTTCTCCTTTATTGTCATTCAAGTCCTCCTTAACTTCAAGCTTAGTCATTTCTCTTTTCTACCAAATATTTGGTATACAAGAAAGTACAAATCACCAAGTGATTCGTTGTTTCTTGTGATTTGAAGTGTTATTATCATAAGAAAGTGATCGTTGTATCCTAGGAGACGATTGTCGATAAACCATAAGCACTTGAGTGGGACAAATCTGTCTTAAGGACATAGAGTCAAACTCTAACCTCGATCAACCTTATTTATGAGTTTCAATTTTCTACTTACTTCATTTTATTTGTATATTTATCATACACGCTTATTATCCATATATTTTTAGTAAATTGGATAGCAAGCTTAAGCTAAATTTTCTTTTATTTCTAATCTTATTACAATTGATTTTTTTTAGTGAAGATGGCTTCTACATCTTCTATTATACCTCCTATTGCTGCAAATGGTGAGAAACCTAAGAAGTTCACTGGGACAGATCTCAAGAGGTGACAACAAAAAATGTTGTTCTACCTTACAACTCTGAATCTTGCTCGGGTCCTATATGAGGATGACCCTATGTTAAAGGAGGGTGAAACCGATAAACAAGTGCAAGCAACTATGGGAGCTTGGAATCATTCTGACTTTCTATACAAGAATTACATCCTCAATAGTTTGGACAACACATTATACAATGCGTATAGTCCAACAAGAACTGCCAAGGAACTTTGAGAGTCCTTAGAGAAAAAATACAAGACAATTAATTTCAAATGGAGTGATTTCGATTGATTGCATCAAATCAAAGGACAACCTTGCGGATCCACTTACTAAAGGTTTGCCAAGAGATCAAGTTAACTACTTATCAAGGGGAATGGGACTAAAGCCTATGACCAAAAAATCTTCATAATGGCAACCCAACCTAGTTGACTGGAGATCCCAATATCTAGGTTCAAAAGGACAACTAAGTTATGAATGACTAAGATAAACACTAAAGAGATAATCTCTTACCTATTCCTATGATGAAATAGTGTTTTCTATAGCATGAACTAGGTTAAGCTTTGCTTTTAATGAGTCTTATAGCTTGGAAAACAAGTGGGGTATGACAGGATACTCTTAATAGGAATCACCTATGTGAGTGTGAAATGGGGCCATTTCTATGAGAATTTTCAAGGCTGAAATTTTTTATAGCACTCATGAAACCAGGATCTGTTTAGGGTCAAAATGAACAAAACCATGAAAATCAATGGTGATTCGAAAGGGAATTGTGTGAATATTATTGTCTTGATTTACATCAACGGCTAAATAGTTTAAGACATCACGTTCACTGATTAGCTAATCCAATAATATTTTACTAAGGAAGGTTCAAAGTCACAAGCTACCTATCTTGACGCAATTACTTTTCAAGTTGTACTCTCTTGATTGATTAACTTGTCATTTGCATTTTTTAAGACAATTTTCATTCATTTGGGGGATTGTTGGAATATTTATATAGGTGAATGGAAATTAGGACACATCTTTTCCTAATCGATACCACTTGTTTCAAATGATGTGTCTAGTATTTTAAAGACATGTCTCTTCTAATAAGTCACCAACAAATATATAAATAGGGAGCCCCCATAGCATTCCATTCATTCATCCATTCTCTCCACTCTTTCTCTTTTCTTGTCATTTAAGTCCTCCTTAACTTCAAGTCTAGTCATTTCTCTTTTCTATCAAATATTTGGTATGCAAGAGAGTACAAATCACCAAGTGATTCGTTGTTTCTTGTGATTTTAAATGCTATTATCATAAGAAAGTGATTGTTGTATCCTGGGAGACAATTGTCAATAAACCGTAAGCACTTGAGTGGGACAAATCCGTTTTAAGAACATAGAGTCAAACTCTAACCCCGATCAACCTTATTTGTGAGTTTCAGTTTTCTACTTCATTTTATTTGTATATTTATTATACACACTTATTATCCATATATTTTCAGTAATTTGGATAGCATTAATATCATAAACTGCTGTATCACACTCGTCAATTAACTAGGAATTCCAAAAAAAAATCAAAATACTTACGACATTCCCAATACGCGAGAATAGAAATCGAGACTGACTTTAGGGTCCTTAATCCGATACATCTGCCATTAAAAATTAAATTAAATTAAAAGAAAACAAAATAAATCAACTTCAACAGCTACATAACTACAGAAAATATAAATAGAGAGAGAGGGTACAGTCTGTTGCATGAAGTATCCTTTAGTGGCCTCATCAGGGCTGGAATGGAGGCCCGGATTGTTAGAGGGAGATTCCTTGGGTTCAGAAGCCATTGACGCCGAAAACAACCGAAACCTACTCGGATCCTGCAAAGAACACGAACAAGGAGACAAAAAAAAAATTAAAAAAAAAATTCGATAAGCCAAATTTTGAAACCACCACTGCCAACAATAAGAACCTTCCGAGTAGTGGTAGGAAAAAGAGGAATTGAAGAAGAATAAGAAGAAGAGGGTTTGGGGATTAGACGGAGGAGAGAGAGGCGCGATAGAGAAGTGGCAATAGAGCAGGAAGCCATGGCCACTGGCCACAGAAGGAGAAGAAGGAGAAAGAGAGAGAGGTCACCTTGTCGCGATTTTAACTGGGAGATGCAGTGGCTGTCTTCTCCCGGCCCCGGCTTATCATTATAATTAGAAATATTTGTATAAAAGAGATTAAATCAAACTCTTCTCTTTTTTTTTTTTTTTACCTTTTTTAAATAATTTTATTTATTTTTACATAAATATCATTAATTATGTCAAGTATTTACACTTAAATTTAAAAAAAAATATTTATATATTTTAAAAAAAATGATAAGGATATTTTGATTCTAACGAGACCAAAAAATAATAAATAATCCAATTTCAAAAATTAAATTTTTAAAAACCCTTTTAATCAAATCACAAATATCTCCATCTAGAAATCTTACCAATTTTACCACTTATTTTTTACCTATTTACGGTTGATGTGGTGGTGATCTCTCTTATATATTTGATCTTACATAAATATATAATATGCATATTGTTAATAGTATTATAATAAGTGAGTATTTGATAAATCAACTTAATAATTTAAAATGACTTAATAACTTAATTTAAGTTTTTAAATAAATTAATTATATTTGGTAAAATAACTTAATGGTATAACTTAAAATAAAAAATAATCTTTAATAATAAGTAAAAATAATTAATTTATCATTAAGTCTACTACATCTTCATTTTATCTTTTTCTCATTATGTATCCTAATTACCTCCACGATTTTTTTTTTACTATTCCATGACTTTCATTGTTACTTGACCTCCTATATCATAATTATAATCTATGAGGATAAATATGTTAATTTGATAATTTAAAATAAATTTTAAATTATTTTTATCAAACAACTTTAATATTTAAAATAAAAATTAAGTAATAAATTTTAAGTCAACAGTTTTAGTATAATTTAATTTAAAAACAACTTAAATCATTAAGTAATAAATATTAAGTTTTATGAACCCTAGCTCTTACTTTTAATTGGTTATTGATTTGTTTGAAAATATGACATAATCTTGTATGATGACATTTTGTTTTAGTTTGCTTTTTATTTTATTTTTTTCATTTTTATTTTAGAGTTTCCAATTCATTTTATGAATTACAATACAAGGTTGCAATTATTAGATTGATTGAGTAGTGGATGTTATAAGTTTATAAATTAGCATATTGATTTGTAAAGACTATAGATTTTTAGGTGAATGAATATTATTTATAGTTTTTTATTCACTTGATAAAGGTCTATTAATAAAATATTTAATGAAGTAGATGTTTAATTTATATGACACGTATTAACCCAACCAAGTCAAACATTTAGAGGGTGTTTGATAAAATAACTTATTAACTTAATAACTTACTTTAAATATGGATGTTTAATAAACCAATTTATTATTTAAGATTAATAAAAATATACATTAATTAAAATTAATGAGTGTAAATATTAGTTAAAATTAATGAGGGTAAATATAATAATTTGATGATTTAGAATAAATTTTTAAGTTAATTTTACCTAGCAACCTTAATCCTTAAATGTTAAAGAGTAAGTTCTAAATTAACAATTTAAGTATAATTTAACTTAAAGTCAACTGAAATTATTTAACAATAAGTGTTAAGTTCTATTAAACATCCTTTTATTTACTAGCTTAAACCACAACCCAACTATGGAAAAATATGCTTAGGATAGGCTTAAGTTGCAAACTAGAGTTACACTTTATGATAAAGTCCTTAAAAGCAAAACATGATACAACAAAATTAATTTCACTTTTCTATTCACTAATTGCCTTAAGATTTATTTGAGTCTTTAGATTTGCATCGCTTATATTGTACATGGCTTAAGTGCATTAAGAGTTACACAAAAAAATTCAAGTTATAGGTTCCTTATAAGTTGATGAGTAGTTCACAACCGATTCATGAACTTAGGCAATTCATCTAAAATAATTACATACTACCTCCTAATTTGAGGGATGACTTATTTTGCTCATCGGGATAGGTTTCCATGGTGAGTGCATTAAAGTGTATAGTTACATATTATACATGATTTATGGTGAATAATGGTATTAACTATCATGGAATTATGATTCACGAAGTTAATATGTTGTATGGATTTTCAACCTTAAGATAATATTGAGCTAGTGTTGAGGTCTTTAATAGCTTTTTACTTATGGGTGAGATTTTAAGGTAGTCATATATTCTTTATGGATTTAAGGCAAATAATAGTTTAGCAAGTATAGAGCCGCTAGGACTACATATCTTTTGCTAGATATCCTAATATCATAAGTATCAAGTATATGTTTGACAAGTCATTATCTTATTACTAAGTAAAGATTCTATCAGATTGATTTCTTTACCTTAAACTTGGAAAATTTCCCCAACACAAGATTAACATACATTTTAGTTTGGCCTTTAGCCCATGAAAGTCCCTAGATTAAGCAAACCACTTTCATATAATGAGTTAAATATATAACCAAGATCCTTGAAATTAATGTTACCAAATAAATAACCCCGCTATGAGGTGGTTGCTCCTATTACAAACATATCTAGTTGATTCCTTAAAAAAAAATTCTATATCCTTTAATCCAATTGTTTAAGGCATTAGAGTGGATTCAAAGAATCGTGCATGATTTGTTAGGGTTTTTGGTTCGTTTGGATTTGGGAAATGAGATTCAATTTGAGAAGAAAGGGAGTCAAAGATTGAAGAGTGGCAAAACGAAAAAGATGCATAAAAGACTGAACCATCATTATTGGACTTATTCCTCAAATTGGTTCTTTAGCTACTGTAAATATTCTTGTTTGGCATCACTGATTCATCGCTAGAAACTCGACTTTTTTCGTCGAATCCCACAGATGATAATACAAAGAACCAAATAATTGCAGTATTTTCACTATGAAGGCGTCAAAGGAAGGATGAATACCCAAACAAAAATTCACAAAGAGCGATCATCATCAAATCACAGAAAACAAGAAAATTCAAAAGTTCCACATCTGATAAATTTACAGAAATCTCAAAAAGATATTGTGGCACCTTGCCTCTACCAGGAACACTTCCATTTGGAGATACAACAATTTAGCGTTTTACAACAGACTTCCTTGAAAAGGCTCTTATGTCTCACTTAACTGAAGAAAAAGAGCCTAGTGCAAAACAAAGTCAATTTCGAAAAAGGAAACCATGGAAGAATGAGGAAGTTCCCAAAGAATTGGTACTCCTACTTCATAAGACAAACAAGATGTAGATAGAAGATGTTGTCTTCTTTGTTTCTACATAAGTTGAAAGTTCCGAATCACATGTACTTTCAAAGCTCTCAACAAAGTCGCTCCTGTGAATCTTGCTTAGCATGCTCACAGGAAACCTTGGTGAATCATCATGTTGTGCTAGTAATCAGAACACAATTTTCCAAAATGCCTGAAGAGATAATGATATGGACTTAATGAAGCATGAAAATTGGTTTTTGTGTGTTTTTCGTTCTTTTAGGAAAAAATTACATCCAAGGAAGCTAACAAGCCATCAGTTTAAATGTGGGAAAGCTAGACGAAATGACACAAAATGAGGTCAAAATCGACGCATCCTTGCAAATAGAGATAATATTGATGAATTAGAACTTCTAGATGGCAAAATGGTTTTACAACACTGGGATTCTATAGTAGCAGAAGTCTTTGGGCAGTCTCCTCAACCCTTTCATCAACTTCAATTACAACAACAATTTCCTTAGGCATAGAAAAACTTGTCAAACTAAAATGCTTAGAAGGAGGCTCAAAATTTTTTATTGGGGCACGAAAAAGGACAAAATGCAATCAAGAATCCAGTGCAGTCACAGTGCCCACCCTAGACCTTACTCTAGTATTGACTACCTTGATGCACATTTTCTTCCTCACTTGGTTTTTTTTTTCTTCTCTTTGTGATCTCACAAGTTTTGATTCAAGTCTTCAAAATTTTTTTTCACCGGAATAATTCCCTATTTTCAAATTTCATCCTCAGATATCTAGGCATAAAATCCAGATTTCAACAAATCTTTTGCTGCCATTTTTTTTTTCCTTTTGGCATGCATTTTCACTATTTTCAACCATTTTCTCGATTTTCAACAAGCTTAAATAAATTTCATGGTTCCAAGTAATGGAGCTTATAGAATCAAATCATGCAAAATTAATTAGGGCCTTAGTAAGGGACTTGACATCCATGATATTTTCTTCAATATTTGTTTGTTTAATATTTGACTGATTTTGATTCATCTTTGTGCTACATGAGATTTTTTTACATTTTTTATTGAGCTAATCTTGTTTCCCATTTTAGCGCTCAACTTGTTGTCCAGGTATGCTCTCCATCACCCTATTTTCAAAATTCCATGAATATCCATGTCTTTGTGTATCATGCCCTTGTTTGATGTCATGCTTGATTGTCTTGATATACATTTGATTGTTTGATTATCTTTGATATAAATTTATATTGTGTGCAATATTTCTGAAATAACTTTGATGTCTTGTGATAATGCTTAAGATGTAGCCCAGGTACACACCCTAACTCTCTTTTATGATTGTGATTTGATTTCTTATTTGACAGGCTAGTATTAATAGAATCTCGAAATCATCTTAGTCTATCTAAGTATCTTCAATTAATTAATTAATTGTCATCTTTAGGGCTTAGAGGGGTGCTACCTCTTTGAGGTACTTTCCCAAATAAGTAACCTGATCCTTGGACCTAGACTCGAGTTTTTTCAAAGACATGCTTTTCCAAAACTATGGAGTTATTTCTTTAGGGTTTTCTTTCTTTTTTTATTTTCCTTTTTAAAATAAAATAAAATAAGTGGCGATTCTAACTTTTTCAAAACTAATTTTTTCACCATTAGAAAACGAGTCTCGCCGATTGAGAGAGGATGCACGTGAAAAATGCAAGTCCATAGAACTGCCTAAAGGGTTCGTGGTGCCCAAATTTACAATGTATGATGGAATGAACGACCCGTTTGATCACATCATGCACTTCAAGCAGCTCATGACTCTTGACATAGGGAATGATACACTGATGTGCAAGGTCTTTTTGACCAGCCTACATGACCAAACTTTCTACTAATTTCTCCGTCTCCCACAAAATTTTGTGAACACATTCTAGAAAGTCTTGGAAGCCTTTGTAGGCCACTATCTATGTTTCACTCACCAAAAGCAGAACATAAGCACCCTACATAACATCAAGTTACATGAAAATGAAACGTTAAGGGATTTCATGAAGCAAGTAGTGTTTTAAGTTGAATATTGTAGTATGGACGTCATCCTATAGATCTTCGAGCGAAACATCAACCCAGACACTCCAATTTTCGAGTCCCTCGAGAAGAAACCGCTCATAAAAATAGATGACCTATTCAGGTGGGCGGACAAGTATTCTATGCTTGAAGATGATGTCCGAGTAGTTTCTCAACAAGTCTTGGTCACCAATCAACCGACCAAAGAAAATAAAGGAAAAAAAAAAGTCAAATTTGCTCGTCGTGAAAGTTGTCTTTAGCGGAAAGTCCGTCTTTTGGAGCATGTCTATCTCTTGGCGCAGACCCATCTTCTTAGGCAGGGCCACTTAAAAAATCCTCATCCTCATTATCAGAAGGAAAGTTGAGAGTATCGTTGCCAATGTCATGTTTCTTTATACAACACTGGTAATCATAGAAGAACATGTCATCAACCTATTTTCGGTAGTCATCTTCCAGTTCCTTCTTTTGAGTGGCAAACCCTACCCGGAGGTCTTGTAGCTTTCATCTTATCCGGCCAGTCTCCTCTTTAGCCTTCTCTTTCTCGGCCGCTATAACCACCTTCTCCTCAGCTAGTCGGCAAGCCTTCACTTGTGATGCTTTATTTTCCTCATCAACCTTTCTCAATAGATAGGCACCCTTCTCAGCCAGCTTCCGGGTAGCAGCAACCTTGCTCCTTGCCATCTCCATGCAAGGTAGAAACTCCTCGTTTCCGTCCATGTTATGGGCAATGTATGCTCTCATGGTTTCGACTGTTTCCAGTCGTTGGAAAATGTGCACTTGCTATCGCATGAGGTTACGAACTCCGGCTATCACTTGAGGGCAGTAAAGATCATTATGAAACAAGAGACTAAATAAATAAAAAAAACCAGAAAAACCACAAGTGAAAAAGATAAAGATGACTTACTACTTTTGTTGTCTCAAAAACAGTATAGTCCTTCATATGAATTATATGAGCAATGGCAATGTCTGCAATACCGTAAAGAAGTCGTGCCATGAAAGATTGGCTAAGGTCTTCATCCACCTCAATCGGAATTCATTGCGTAATTGGAAAGAGTGTCCCCATTTCCTGCACTAAAGGCTCCATTTCAGTAAAGGAGGAGATACGCCTCAGAAGTTTGAACATTTCCTTCTGGTTGGGAACATAGGTTGGATTGGGATAGAGAAAATAAAGGTACAGACACTCGAATGATTCCTCACTGATGTTCCCTAAGATGACAAAGGGATTCTTCATCTTGTGATAGGGAATGTCGTCAACAGAGAAAGGTTTTTCATTCGAGTCCAAAGCAACAACTGTAGTAGAAGTCGGCAGTGTTGGCTTGGATGGAGAGTCTGGACCAGGTACTTGGCGAGCCTTCTTGGAAGAAGAGGAGCCAATAGTGATAGACTTGAACAGGCGCTTATGTTGCCTTTCACAGAACCCGACTCTCAAATTGGTATCCATTTCATTTTTTTTCTCTTTCTCGCAAATAATTAGGGGCACCGGTCTACTCTCCCTTGCTTCTGTCTCATCGTTAGAAAAGGAGGAGGACGAAGAAAAAGAAAAGGACGAAAAAAAGGACAAAACAGGAGGTAGAGTTCTCGTGACAGGACGAGTCGTAGGCTTCTTCTTTTGGACAAGAAAATGAACAAAAGAACTGGAAGTCAAACGACTAGCAGTTGGAGCTTGTTGGAGCTTGTCTGAGTGTTCCCTCTTGACGTTTTTTCTCATGTTCTTCTAGACGAGCCTAACGTGCTTCAGAATTCGCCAAACGAGCAAACCTCGTAGAAAGGTAGGTTTTTTAACATGATATGTTCGCTGGGCACTAAAGACGGCAGGGAAACACTGGAATTATGAAAGACTTTGGATTTTTAATCAGATATTGGAGGTTGTCTAAGTGTTCGCTCTTGACATTTTTTTCTCATGTTCTTCTAGACGAGCCTAACGTGCTTCAGAATTCGCCAAACGAGCAAACCTCGTAGAAATGTAGATTTTTTAACATGATATGTTCGTCGGGCACTGAATACAAAGAAACTAGCCAGGGAAACACTGGAATGATGAAAGACTTTGGATTTTTAATCAGGTTTTGGAGGTTTTTGTCCAATAAAAGAACGTTGTGAGCCCGTTCAACAGTGTCAATCTCGAATAACTTGTTTAGACGGGCAAATGAAACCTTCTCCACCTACTCCACAAGACGTCTCCGCCTCTCCTTACCTGTATTAGATAAACATGAAGATCATGAGTAGGTTAGCAACAAGGATAGAATAGGAGCAAGACAAAACAAAAATGGTAAAAACATAGTCTACTTGGAATCTTCAACGAATGCTGCAGAGCAAACACTCTGTCCGAACCCTCAAACGAACCGCTCTAGGGGTTGGACACCAAAACATGCCCCTTAGCCCAACCTTTGCTCAAGTCCGAAAGATGGGTCATGAATTGGAGAAAAAAATATGTGCACAGATAAGGTGAACCTCTCCTTTTGGCTCATCTTGAAAGTGTGGATGAACAAAACTTCTAGCAATGAGAGATCTAACTAGAAAAGCATGTCCAACACACTGCACCTTAACAGTATCCGAACGATGTTCGAATGAAGAAATATATGAGTAATTTGTGTGCAGTGAAGAAATTGTTTAAGAAGAGAAAGTAGGGGGAGACGGGGTCTCGCGACAAATTGCTCCTTAGTAAAGTATATCATGTTATTCGGGAACTGGTGATAAAGCTTCGTCATCTGATAGTTGAATCGGGATGGTGTTTGGAATATGAAAATGAGCCTGGAACTCTCACTCGGACAGGTCACCAATTGGGCTATTCAGCCTAGAGCGCCCGACTCTAGCATTTTTTCATCTGCCTAGTTGAAGTTTTCCACTGGTAGAAGTAACTCCTTTTCTATCTATTAGATTAGACGGATCTGGGTTGTGTGGAAACCTGCATGGATCAACATAGTTGTTAGAACCAATCACCCGGCTTGTCCGTTGTTCGGTGTTGCCTTAGTGACAAACATCTAAACTTAACAAACTATAATCCAAATCTAGATGGATTTGACTGCGAAAACTTGTAGAACAAGCGCTTTCGCCAATGATGAACGCATAATCGCACACATCACACCATCACGCCGGCAGTGAAAGCGTGAGAAGACAACACAAATACAATGACGACGTAGAAGCAAGCAAGAA
This sequence comes from Vitis vinifera, assembly GCF_030704535.1. Classification (NCBI taxonomy): domain Eukaryota; kingdom Viridiplantae; phylum Streptophyta; class Magnoliopsida; order Vitales; family Vitaceae; genus Vitis; species Vitis vinifera. The sequence goes on along the minus strand of NC_081810.1, from coordinate 20,963,478 downwards.
ATCTAAAAAGCCCCAAATCTGGACATTGATATATCGATTTTATCTCCAAACAAACAACACCAACACAAACAGAAAAGCAAAAACAAGCACAACAAAGAAGCCAACCGACAGTAGAAAAATTACCGAAGCCAAGATCAAAATGCTTTTAGGCGAGGAAAAAAAATCCTTTAGTAGAAGACTAGTTGTCGATGATGATGGAGGCGAAAAGATATAATCGACGGTAAGCATAGTAACAATGAAAGAGCAGTGCAGGCAAGAGAACACTATGTAGAAGAAAACTAAAAGGGGAATAAAATGAGTGAAACCTTGCTAATTATAAGAAACGAAAACCTAGGCAGACCAAGAGACATGCCGCCTAGGAGCACTTACTAAGATAAGTGAAGGGAGATGTCACTTGATGGCTAGCCTCGATTGATGTGACCCATCATTAAAGCACCAAATGACACACATCCCTTGATGTCCAAAAACTTGAACAAAAATAGACAATCCATCCTACCCCAACCCATCAACAAACCGATCGGGCAAAAACAAACAGATTAAGGGGTATTGTGGGGAGCTTTCCTCCACGTGTCCTTCACAAGCTCAAGACCCTTTGGTTGTCCAAGGTAAACAGATAATCTTTCTGGGAGTAATCCGTCTAGATCAAGACAAGCTCCATATGGCGTAAGAGGAAATACATATTTTTTTTCCCTAATGCCAGATGGAATGGACATACCAAACCGACTAGGGACTTTCAGACAGACAAACCAAGTTAATAGGAAATTCCAAGCATTGAGCGGATGATTAACCGCCACCAATGCCTAAGTGACAATCAGAAGAACATTTATACCCGAAAATCAATGTCAGTCATTAAACGCAATTAATGACATTGACAAACATAAATGCATAATTAACGACATGGTTTGAAATTCTTATACGGTAGACAACAAATGACGTCAATCAACAACTCTTATTTGACATGATTGCCCAATCTGCTTTGAGAAAATGACGTTGATCATCTTATTAAGACATAATATCCGTCACAACGACATTCATTAGCATAAGAAGGATATGAATGCACAATCAACGCTGTGACGGTGGTGTCATATGTTATATAAAAATCCCTCTAGAAGCAGAAAAAAGATACATGTGCACATAATCATTCAAAAAGTTTGATTTTCTCTCGCTAGATTCTAACTTAAGTTTCGAATGGTCGTGTCGGAACCATTTGTTTGAACATTTTTTTGTGTAAGAAAGTAATCCATCTTACTCTGATGAAATAAACAGGTCCGCATCGAGTTGTCATAACACCAACAAGAATGAAGAAGAATAATTGTAGCAAAGCACACTCCATTGACCATTTCAGCCAGAACTATCATGCTTATTTTTTTATTTTTAAAAAAGACATTATTATAGGGTGTCAAAAGTCCATTTCCATTTACGCCCACGTATTTGTTGAACTCTTTTTATCGTTTCCTTATCGGTCCACGTCACATGTTTTCTAGATGGGCTGAGCTCTCTTTCTTAGTCAATTGATCTTATCTATAAGAGTCTGATATTTTTTACCTTAATAAATTAACAAAAGAAAATCAGGTTTTTATTAACTTACTTAGAAAATTGAAACTTTACTATTACATCCCTGCCAAGCTTATTATATTTGTGAAAAAAAGATGATAATGGTCATAATTTCCTTGTGAAAAACTTTGGAGAAGAGGTCTGATCACCACCACGACACGGTGGTTAGAAAAAGCCTTTCTGCCTTTGGCGCATGACTTTCCTCTGTCCTTCCATGTGTACGGATCTGTGTAGACAGAGAGGGATTGAAGTCATTTCAGAAAGTGATTTTGAATGGTAAAAGAGAAAGAGCAAAATCATACAAACATGGGATTTGGGTTTGGATTTGGATGGTTGTGAGTGACCCACCTCCCTATAAACTCCATCATCTTGTACAGCCACATTCATGCTTTCCCGTTTCACCCACTTCCTGACCTCCCTCGCTTGCTTCCAACATTGGAAATTCCTTCTCCATCGTCACCATCATGGTCTGTACCAGAAAATGAACTCCGCTATCATCCGTGTCCATACCTCCTCGGCAAAACCGACGCTTTGATCCGCGTGCACACTGTCCTCTTCAAATATCAGCGAAACACCTTCCTCCAGACGCAGACATTCATGGAGAAATCTGGGTATGGCCGTGACGGCATCTACAGGTCTCTCAGTCCTCCTCTGGTTCTGCCCAAAGACCCCAATCTCTCTTTGGTCTCATTCCTCTTCAGAAAAGCATCTTCCTACCCCAGGAGGCCCGCTCTCATCGAAGCCCATTCTGGGGAAACCGTGAATTTTGCCCAGTTCAAATCCATGGTCATCAAGGTCTCCCATGGCTTAACCCGACTGGGTCTAAAGAAAAACGATGTCGTTTTGATCTTCGCTCCCAACTCCATCCAATACCCCCTGTGTTTCTTCGGCGTTATCGCCATCGGCGCCATCGCCACCACGGCTAATCCGCTGTACACCGTCGCCGAGATCCAAAAACAAGTCAAAGATTCCAACGCCAAACTGGTTATAACCATTCCTCAACTGTGGGAAAAAGTGAAGGCACTGAATTTGCCAGCTGTCATATTAGATTCTGCAGATACCTCCAAAGACACCATCCAATCCCCCCTCAAAATCACATATTTCTCCGACCTTGTTAAGATGGCCGGCGAGGTTTCCCACTTTCCTAAAGTTTCCATAACCCAAGGCGACACAGCCGCCCTGCTGTACTCCTCCGGCACCACTGGAGCAAGCAAGGGAGTGATTTTGACACATGGGAATTTCGTGGCGGCGGCGTTGATGGTGACAATGGATGAGGAATTGATGGGCGAAATGCACAATGTGTTTTTGTGTTTTTTGCCCATGTTTCATGTGTTTGGGCTTGCTGTGGTTATGTGTGCGCAGCTGCAGATGGGCTACACGATTGTGTCCATGCCTAAGTTTGATCTTGATGTGGCTTTGAAGTCAATTGAGAAGTATAGAGTGACTCATATGTGGCTTGTGCCACCAGTCATGCTTGCTCTGGTTAAGCAGGGGAAGCTGGACAGGTACGATATCTCTTCATTGAAGCATATCGGTTCGGGTGCTGCACCTTTGGGGAAGGAGTTGATGGAGGAGTGCGCCAAGAGTCTTCCTCATGTTGCAGTCGGGCAGGTACTCAGCTGCAAGGCTGTAAACAAAATGCTTAGTGATTTTCAATTTCAGCAGTTATACTGTGAAATATTGTTGGTTTTTTTTGTTATGATTCCTCCACTGCATTTGAATTCTATTGTGGGGCTTCAACCATCTGGGAATTGGACCTGTAAAGTGTGAGGTAGAGGTGCTCCTTATGAAATAACTGGCATATGGCTAAGGCACATGTGCCATGAATACTCATCAAGCATGGAGGAATAGAAGATGAAAAAGAAAACAGAAAAAGCTTTGTGCCTATTTGGGAATGTTGAGAACATTTTTTAAAAACCTTTTAATGTTTGTTAGACCAAAATTTGGTTTGGAAACTTCCGAATATTGATGATTTTCAATTATTCTTTATATTTGTATAATTATATTTTAAAACAATTCCAGAAAACAAGTGAAAACAATTAAAATATGTTGTCAGAAAACACCCTATTTCAAAATAAGGCCTCAAAAAACTGGTTTCTGTCAACAAAATTATCAAACTGAGTTTTCAAATCTGGAGATACACTATTTTTGGAGGCTTTAGGCTCTTTACCTTCACCACTGGCCTTCTAAAACCCCATATTTTTGTTCATATATTGACACTGTAAATGTGTAAAGAACTATGAGAGCATCCGGGCTTTACATTTGTTATATATGTATTCTAATTGAACTATATTCATGCCCTGAACTTCAATTGATCTCTTGATCATGATATACCATTTTTGGGCAGCAAATTCCTGATTGAAATGTTTCATGTTCTCAAATATGTATTCTTTACCACCCTTGTAATGGCATCTGGAGTTGTGCACCAAATTTGATGTGGAGCAGAGCATCTTCTTTACTGTTTTAATGATACTGCCCTCACATTCCTTATCATGCATAGCAAGGAAAATGAAATACACCTCTTAAGCTATGTGATAGACTAATTGCAGTATTTAACGTGCAAAAAGGTTTTGGTAATGAACTAGTTGCTTTGCCTAATGATTTGGTCCCATGCATGCTTTTTGTTTCTTCTGAGTAGCTGGGATTAGAAAAATTGCCTTCTGATCTAAAAACCCTCTCTGGTTCCAGGGCTATGGTATGACAGAAACTTGTGGCATTGTTTCAAAGGAGATACCAAAAATAGGGATCCAGCATACTGGTTCGACTGGACCCCTTGTTTCAGGTGTGGAAGCCCAAATTATCAGTGTAGATACACTAAAGCCTCTTCCTCCTAACCAATTAGGAGAAATATGGGTTCGTGGACCTAATATGATGAAAGGTAATGTTAATTCATTATTTTGGTCATTGATCATTGCATTTGGCTCTATGAAAACAATTACTCAGTTTCTTTCAGGAAAAAGAAAAGGTTAAATTCTTAAATTACTAGTCTCTGCACTGTACTAATAGGGAGAATCGATTGAACATTAGCGACCTGAGTCACCTGACTCACAGTTAGAGAAACTTAGAACTATGTTTACTTGGGAGCCAGACATCAAATGTGCTATGCCTTTCCTTAATTTACAAAGTTTTAGATTCCATGGGCTGTAATTCCTTGGTTAGAGAAATTGCTACCCATTTATTTAACTAATAATCTAACACAGATAGCACCTTTCTTCAGTACCAAAATAACTTAGTCTCAGGGGATCTGTGCTGGGGTTCTTGTACTGCTCCTGACCTCCTTTTTTCATTAATTTGACTATTCCTTCACCCCATTCCTCCAATATGTTCAATTGCAATCATCTGGCATGTTCATTTGGCCCATGTAAAAAGAATGAAAAGCATAATTAATGTCATGTAAAAGGCAATATAAAAGTATATATGCTCATTTCAGATGCCGTGGAAAAACAAAATGGTTCACAATTGACTCTATGTAGAATGCAATGCAAGCGGTACAAGGATTTTATTTACTGTGCCGTCCACTGCCCACAATGGTACAAGTGGAAACTTATTTTTGTTTGGGTAAGTGGAAACTCTTGTACTAGGGCAACCTCCGTATAGACCAGTTTTGAAGATACCTATAGCATTTATGCATGCCATATACACACCAAAGAGATTCTCGAAGACAACCTGGTTTTCTGTAGAGTATGGGTTTGTCACTCTTACCTAGTTGATGTCCAACATGCAATGGATAAGTTATTTCAGCTTGATACAAGTGGGAAACCTTCTTGGGCTTCCATTTAACATGCTTGAGGCATTTGCTTCTATTTCCCGTCAATTGGTGTGTAATATTTCTATTGAAAATTAATTTACAGGTTATTTCAACAACCCACAGGCCACAAAGCTGACTATAGACAAAAAGGGTTGGGTGCATACTGGAGATGTTGGATATTTTGATGAGCAAGGGAAACTGTTTGTTGTTGATCGAATTAAAGAGCTAATCAAGTATAAAGGTTTTCAGGTAGCTCACTGTTTGGTGATCATTTTTAATCAATTCATGTAAAACTCCGCTGCTACTTGATCTTTATATTTTGTAGAAGTCTTCCTAGTAGAAACTGTTGAAAATATGCAAGCTGATATTTCTGCACTCATTGAAAATATGCAGGCTAATAGTTCTTTCCTATTGTATTATTGCTGTAAATATGCAGACTAATATGTATGCTGTAAATTCTCCTAGAATGGTGGCTAGATCGATTTGATAGTTTCGTAGAATAGTTTCATAGAATATCTATCTATCTATCTATCTATATCTATATATATATATATCCTCCACTTGGTATTAGAGCAGGTTAGAGTTTTGCTCTAAGTTTTTTTTCTAGTCTATTCTTTGCTGTAGTCTAGTGGCCTTCATTGCCCTCTTACTCTGCCTTCATTGTGAAGACTTCTTTTTGTTCCCTTTAATCTGCATCATCCATATTTTTCCTTTGAAAAACTTGTCCTCGATTGCCTAGAATCTCTCTCGGTTTCTGGTTTTTGGTACCAGAAGTTTTTTTCTACACCAACTTCTAGTCTAAACTCCAGAGTTCCTTTCTCTACCCTTGTTGTTTATCACTTCATCCATAATCATGGCTGTTTCATCTTCTTCCAAAACTCAATGGCTAAAATGAATAACATTAAAATTTTAATTTCTCTTGCTACTAATCTAAATTGGACCTTGCAATAATCTTATGTAAAAATGCTTTTTTACATGGAGATCTAGATGAGGAGATTTACATGGAAATTCTACCTAGTTTCACGGATAGGTTTGAAGCAAAAGTGTGTTGGCTCAAAAAGTCATTATATGGCCTTAAACAATCCCCGGGAGTTTAGTTTGATAGATTTACCGAGGCCGTGGTAAGGTTTGGATCTAGAGAAAGTCAAGTTAATTATATTGTAATTGTACACTTACAATATAATTAATTATATTGTAATTAAAGTTAAGGAAAGGATGCTAGGGTGTAAACCAGTGGACATCCCATAGAGTTGAATCACATATTAGGAGATTGTTCTGAAGAACCTTAAGCCAACCAATAAAGGTACCAAAGGCTTGTTAGAAGATTAATCTATTTTCATACTTATCATGGTATAGTTTATGCAATTAGTGTGACTAGTCAATTTATGCATGCACCAAGGGAAAAACATATGGAAGCTACCTACTGAATTCTTAGGCACTTAAAGTCAGCACCTAGGAAAGAAATCTCATTTAGAAAAAATGAGAAGATAAATGCGGAAGCCTATACTGATACAGATTGGTTCTACCACTGACCAAAAATCCACCAGTGGGTATTGCATGTTTATTGGAGGCAATCCTGTCACATGGCCAAGCAAGAAACTATTAGTGTTGATTAAATCAAGGGCAAAATCCTAAGATAGATCAATGGCTGAAGGTATCTGTAAGCTACTTTGGATAAGGATGATGCTCTCTAATTTGGGAATGAAATTGGAAGGTTCTATGAAGTTTATATTGCGACGAAAATTCAGCCATAAACATAGCCCATAATCCTATCCTTTATGATTAAACTAAACACATAGAGATAGATCCATGTTCCATCAAGAAAAAATTGGAGACCGGGATATTTGTATTCCTCATGTTGCTTCAAAGGCCATCTTGCAGATTTTCTCACAACAGGGTTGCCGAGTTCTACATTTCAGTGTATTCTAGGCAGGTTGGGAATTGAAAATATTTTTGAGTCAGTTTGAGAGGTAGTGTTAAAAGTATGCAGATTGATATTTCTCCACATGTTGAAACTATGCAGGCTGACAGTTCTCCACATGTTGAAAATATGTAGGCTAACATTTAAGCTGTAAATATGCAGGCTGATAGTTCTCTCCTAATTGTATTATTGCTGTAAATATGCACATGTAGGCTGTAAATTCTTCTAGAATGGTGGCTAGACTAATTTGATATTTTCCTAGAATAATTTCATAGAGTTTCATATATATATATATATATATATATATATATATATCCCTGTTGTAATCTCAATATCTATATGAATGAAATTCAAATTTGTCCACAATATATGCTGATTTTTGAAGTGATTTATGAAGTATGCACATTTATGGCACGTTGTCTAATGATTCCAGGGGACAAAGTAATAAGTTAAATCTTGTTTTCAGCTTCCTATAAATACAATATTCATCCTTCACTAAGTACTTTGTAGTTGCATCTCCAATGAATTTTGGTTGGACATGATTATGCTCCTCCTAGCATGTCAAGAAATTCTCTTATTACAGTGTTTTGTACTTTGGATATTTCATATGCTAATATCTTCCAGGGTGCCACTGTTGTACATTCTGTTTCTAGTTGATATTATCCTAGTGCATATCTTGAATGTAAAAGATGGATGGGCCGAACTTAAAGATATATTCTCTGTTTCCAGTTCATTAGTTGGGTTAAAGTTTTATGAGTTCAATTAAATTGTGTACTAAAACAAACCGTGTCAAATGGCTCCTAAATATTCAACATGGATCCTCAGCACTGTGTTTTGTTGACTTGAACTCTGGTATGTATGAGGATATGCTGGAGCATTCAAGTTATTTGATTGTTTACTCTGGTATGTATGAGGATATGCTGGAGCATTCAGGTTATTTGATTGTTTATTAGTCATTACCCTTCTGGTTGTTCTCGAAAATGCATTTGCATGAGTTGCTACTAACTTGTTCTCACTGGCTTTTTGTTTCTTTTTGCTTGATTGACTTGCACTAGGTCGCACCAGCAGAGCTTGAAGCGCTTCTTGTTTCACACCCTGAAATACTAGATGCTGTTGTTATCCCGTGAGTTGATTTCTCCCTACGACTTGCACAAATCACACCTCTTATAACTCTCAAGGAAATTATACTAGTCTTGTATGCACACCACTGAAGTCTAGTTATTTCTGCCCTGTAGATTTCCCGATGCTGAAGCTGGAGAGGTACCAATTGCATATGTTGTCCGCTCTCCCAATAGTTCACTGACTGAAGAAGATGTAAAGACATTTATTGCAAATCAGGTATGCTGATCAAAACCATGGAAAAATCATTCTTATAATAGGTGAAAAACGGTGTCTTTTGGATTAGCTATTTAACTTTTTATCACCACCATGACTGCTAAGTTGTTGGAAATAACCATGGTTATCTAATCCTGAGGTATTCTAAAACAGGCCTCAACCTATGCACCTTCCAATCTTCTTCACTAAGATTTTCATTGGAGGGAATTGAATGATTTTGCATTAAAAATGTCCGGATCTTATTTATGTTCTCTCTTCTTTTTCATTCAAGGTGCAACCTAGAGGGAGTGTCCAAAATTTTCTTCCTTCAACCAGAAGTACTGAATTGTCTGCTCTGTTTACAGGTTGCACCCTTCAAGAAATTGAGGAGGGTATCATTCATAAACACTGTTCCAAAGTCTGCTTCAGGGAAGATCCTCAGAAGAGAGCTTATTGAGAAAGTACGAGCCAAACTATAGGGAAGACTGGATTGCCTTCTCCAGACAATCTTAAGCTGGTATATCATATTCTCCTTTGAAGCATATTTTCATGAACAGATTAAAAATGGCAAATAAAATTTAAGCATGTCATCAGGGATGCTGAATAAAACTTCTCAACCCATTCACAGGAGGATTGCGTAGTTAAAAGCATATTCTCTTACATCATAATGTTCCCTTTTCTTTCCACGAGGAAACTGTCTGTAAAAGAAGGGAAAAGGAAATAGGAAGTGTGAAACTGGGTTCAGGCAGAAGTACTCCATTAATGTCTCTCCCTAAACTTGATTGTGTGATAATTTTCATGAATGAACAAAGAAGTGGTGGACATAGAACCATTTAAGTAGGCATGTTGGACTAACAAGGGAAACTGCAGCAGGGGGAATTGGACTCCCATATAAAATAATGGGTGGTCTCTTTGATGTTCTGATACGTTGCTGCTAAATCAGGATCTTCAATATATTCCTGAACAAAGTAACAGCTGTCCGTACAAGTTAACAAATAAGGTCCAACCAAGTTGTTGACTTAGAATATTGTAAATAATATTTCAATTTTTTAAATATTTTCAAATGCTTTATTTTTCATTAAAAATACTTTGTAGATTAAAAGACAGATTTTCTTTAGGTTATGTTGGTTCCTATAAAATTTGAGGAAAAATGTGAGGAAAAGAAAATACAGATGAAAAATGTAAATAAAGAAAAAATGATGAAAAATAAAAAATAAATTAAAAATTGATAAATTATTATTTTTGTTATTTCAAACTCATTTTATTTATTTTAACTCATATTAAATAATTTAAAAATATATAAAATTTTAATTAATTTTAATTATATTTGATTTTATTTGATATTTTTCATTGGACAATCAAATATGAAAATATGCTTTCTTTTGCATTTTTTTTCTTTTCTTTAGTATTTTTTGAGAGCCAAACATAATCTTAAGGAATTTTGAGATTTCAAGTGCGAGTAATAACATCAATTGATTTTAAAAGAGGTAATGCCATCATATGATGACTTGAAATAAGAACAAGGATTGAGGGTTACCCATCTAAGTCTTCAAGCTTTTAGTTGCCAACTCATGAACTTTAGAACCCGACTCAAGAAGTCGACCTGTACACAATATTTAACTTCTTTGGAGACATGGTTCCAACAATAAGAACAAAAAGGACTTGAAACACAATCTTAGTAAAACTAGTAAAAAAAAAAAAAAGGGAAAGACTAGAAATTGGTGAGACTGTGACCTAAAGATATTGATGGGTGTCATTTTTGCTACCGATATAGGATAATTTTACACAGAATGAGAGACTGCAAGGGATACTGCCCCTCAAATTAGAGTAGATAAAGATTGTTAAGCTACCAATTTTAAGAACACCAATTTTGTAGAACAAGCATGGTTAAATTGCAGATGTTGAGGTATGTAAGTGGCAACACAAGAAAAGATAGCACTAAATTAGAAACCAATTATCCTAGATGGGGTTACTTCCAATGACGGAATGATGGGTGAAAACTGATTTGTCCATTTGCAACAAAGATCAATAGCTACACTTGTGGAAAATGACCGACATGGCTCAAGTTTAAGGTGCAACATGGTTGAAGAAAGGTCATACGAGATCGTAAGATGGTGTGTAACATAACCGATCATAAAGCAGAATGATAGAACGGTTGTCGAGTCGGGTGCAAGGCATGCACTGACTAAAAGACATATCAGAGTGACAAGTGGCTTATCCGAGAGAGTAGGTTAAAAGGACTTATAGAAGCATTCAACTGGCCATGAAGGCACCAAGCGTTCCTTGACAACATATAGGAATTTTCATTGTAAAGATGACAAGAGCTTAATCACCAAATTTAAGATTCATATGTAGTGGTAGGCGGTGCAAACATATGGTAATGGAGCAATCAACCCCTAAGATTAACATTTGTTGTAAACTTAAACTTGATTTAGGAAGTGTTTAAAAATTAGAATTAAATTGTCTCTAAAAGTAATATATATATATATATTTACTTCGATTGATTAAGTTTTTATATTTAAATGTATGGTTGAGTCCTATAAGGTCTTTATATTTTTATTTTATTAAGAATAAGTATCTTTAAATTAGAAATATATAATATTTGGATAATTTTTTTAAATCTTATATATATATGTAATTTTTTTTTAACCTTATTACTCCAACAAATTGGTATTAGAGCCATATTAAAAAAATGATAAATGGGATATATCCATTTCAAGTCCTCAAACTCAACAAAGACAATTAAGATAATTGGGGTATTAAGATAAAAATTGTACTTGGTTCACAAGATGTACGAGAGGTTACAAAGAGTCACAAGATGAAGCTATTCTATTCCCAAATCAAAGGGATTTTTTTAAAAGATGGATGAGAGATAATAAGTCTTACCATCATCTATTAAGCAATGGATGAAGATATTTTTGAGAAGATTACAAATTTAACCACCTCCAATGAAATCTGGAAGATTTTACAAAATACACAAAGGAGTTGATAAGATATAAATCTTTGACTAGTTTTCTAGAGTGTTGGTTATTATGAATTTATTAAAAAGAACGGTAAGAGTTTCAATGACAGTCGTGTAATTGAAAAAATGTTTGGATCTTTATTTTTGAAATTTGATTATATTGTTGTGATCATTGAAGAATCTAAAGATTTAACTTCAATGACCAGTGATCAACTTAAAAGATCATTACAAGCCTATGAAGAGAGAATAAAAAGGAAGAACCAAGAAGTGCTACTAACAATATGAAAAGGCAAGCTAACTATGTTGAAAATAAAGATGAAGAAGAAGCTACTAAATTGTTGGCATATAAAAAGGAAAATGAGGAGAAAACCACTCACCGCGTAATCATGTGTGGATTCCAAAATATGTGTGTGGAGGCTAATGAATCGGAAAGTAATCATATTACTTTTGGAGATGCATCCAAAATTCTGATAAAAGACAAAAGTAAAGTCTTAATTCCTCAAAAATTATGGAAAATGACATCAATTTATCTCAAATGTTTAATATGTGTCCAATAGGAACAATAATTAAGTTTGAGTCAACTCTTACAAAAGGGTTATGATATTCATATGAGAAATTAAAGTCTCTCAATAAGAGATTAATCCATCAATTTAATTATTCATCATGTGCTTATAACAAGAAAAAAAAATGTGTTTATTATACATTCAAAATAATGTTGTAACATATCTAAAATTTTGTATCAATGATTCCTCTTGGGTTTGATACTTGAGATTTGAATATCTTAGTTTTGGAGGATTGAAGTTAGTGAACAAGAAGAAAATGGGTGAAAGGATTGTCTCTATAGATCACCCACATCAATTATGTGAAGAATGCTTACTTGGAAAACATATCTAGAAAAGTTTTCCAAAGAAAGCAACTACATGATCAGAAAAGCCTCTAGAGCTCATTCACATGGATTTATGCACCCCAATTCATCTAAACTATTTTGATAAGAATATATATGCGTGCGTGCATAGATATATATATATATATATATATATATATATATAAATGATTTTGGTAGAAAAACATGTGTATTTTTGGAAGAAAAAATTCCAAGTACTTAATGCTTTTAAGAAATTTAAGTCACTAGTTGAAAAGAAAGTAGTTACAATATAAAGGTAATGAAATCCAATAGAGGAGGTGATTCACATCAATAGAAGTTGAAGAATATTAAGAAAATCATGAGATTCATCGGTCTTTAATGGTACCATATCCTCTATAACAAAATGGTATCGTTGAAAAAGAAAGTATAACTATTCTTAATATGACTTAAGTATATTGAAAAATAACATATCTAACGAATTTTGGGCTAAAGTATTTTATTGTATGGTTTATTTATCAAATCATTATTATAATCAAAATATATGAAATAAAATACCACAATTAGCATGAAATGGAAGAAAGTTGGATATTTCACATTTTAAAGTGTGGGAAATCATTACATTTGCTCACATACCAAATAAAAAATTATCAAAGTTAGATGACGAGTGGTGAATATCTTTTCATTAGTTTTAACTCCAACTTCAAAGTTTATAAGTTATAAAATCCAAACAATATAAACATCATCATTCATAAAGATGTCATGTTTAATAAAAAATGAAGCATGATGTTCCCCCTTTCTATAAAAAACAAATATGAGAAAACTTGCAAGAGATGGCTATTCACTTCATGATCACCTCCATTAATTGACAAATTAAGTTCCAATAATATCATCTTCTTTGGAAAGTTCAAATGAAAGGACACCATATTTTAAGAATTTACAAGAGATTTATGAGGTAACAAAATAAAAGATGATCTAACCTTTTTGTAAATTTTTGCAAATTTTGAACTAGTAGGTTTTGAAGAAGCAATTTAAAACAAAAGATAGAAAAAAGTTATGGATGGGAAAGCAAAAGTAATAAGGAATGACACGTATGTGAGAACTAAATGTTTTTCCTTGACAAAGGCAAAGAAGAATGTGAAAGGAGAAATAGAGAGATATAAAACAAGACTCATAGTTAAGGGTTACAAGCAATAACAAGACATCAACTATGATGAAATATTTGCTCCCATTGTTTGTTTAAAAAACTATAAGATTAATAATCTCTTTAGTTACTTAAAATAATTGAAAGAGTTTTCAAATGAATGTGAACTCTGCCTTTTGAATGGACATCTTGACTAAAAAGTATATGTGGAAGTACCCATAGATTGTATGGTGAAAGGACATGAGAACAATGTTCTAAGATTGAAAAAAATCTTGTATGGTCTAAAATAAGCATCAAAAGTATGAAATAGTAGAATTGATAAATATTTTTAAGATATTAATTTTATCAAATGCCCTCAGGAACATGCTTCTATATGAAGGAGAGTGAAAAAAAGTGACCATGATTTATATTATTCACCTTATAACAATTTTAAGTTTTTTTGGATATAGTGATTGTTATGAGGAAGGAAACTTAGATGATAAAAAAGCACTACTAATTTTGTGTTTTTTTATGGGAGATGTTGCATTCACTTGGGCTTTGAAGCAACCTATTGGGACACTTTCAACTTTTGAAATGGAATTTATTTCGACAATATTATATGTATATCATATGGTTTGAGTTGAAATTTATTTCGACAATATCATATGTATATCATATGGTTTGACTCAAAAATTTGTTGAAGATACTTAATTTACCCTAACAAGGACCAACAATACAAATAGTTTTATGAAGTATAATAAAAAATTATAGAATGTCATGATAAAATTTACAAAGTCTCTCAATTTGAAAATTTTAGAAGGTTAATTTAATTTAATTTTATATATAATTGGGGCGAAACGAGACGGGACAAGGCAATATTAAACCCACCTCAAACCTATCCTAGGTATTAAAAAAATCTTCAAACCTATATCAAACCCATTTATTTAAATTTCAAAATGGGGCAGGGCACAGTGGGTACTCGAAAAAACCCACTCCATTGCCTTCCCTAGCTAAGGATGTTATTTGGAGTTACAAATCAAGTTTAAGAGGACATCTTAGAAAGGTTAAACTTGATTTAGGAAGCTTCTAAAAACTAAAATTAAACTCAGTCTCTAAAAGTTGGAAAATATTTTATTTTGAGTCTCGGCATTTAATTAGTTGGGTTCTAGAATGCTTATGTATTTTTATTATTATGTGTTTTTGTTAAATGTGAATATTTATGAATAAGAGATTATGTAATATTTGAACAAGAGTAGTGAAAGATTATAAAATTTTTAATTTTTTAAGAAAATTTATATTCCTTTGATGTAATTGTTCGTGTTTCTCTTTCAATCATATTACTCCATTGGTATTATAATTTATTTATTTATTTATTTATTAAAAAGGGGTGTTCTATTATCTTTTATATGTATATTAACTTGGAGGCACATCCAAGGTTTCATCGGCGGATCATATGTAACAAAGTTTTAATTTTTCCTAGCCCAGAAGGATGCAAAAGGTTAAGAAAATCCCAGAATTAAAACCATGCATCAAGCTCGCAAAAGAAATCATTCAATGTATTGAGGTGAAGCCTAATATACATGCATGCAAATATTGCTGATAAGCATGAGTTCGTGTGTAAAACTAAAATAAAAGCTTCTTCTTACCTATCCTAATCACCTCTAAATCAAGCTTCTAAAACCTAGTCATTTGTTAAAACTTAAAACCATATATAACATGACGAAAGAAAACGAGGCCAATATTATAGTAAAGCATCTTGTTCATATCAAATTCATTCATCACATAATAATAATAATAATAATAATTTTTTATTATTATTATAAAACAAAAACAATTAGATCAAATAACTAAAGCACTTGTTGAAATTCAAATCAACAACCAAGTTACACCACATATTTCTGCTTAGTTTGATGTCTTATATAAGTGAAAATTGTGAAAACTTTCTTGGTAGAAGCCTGTCTTTTTTCATATCAAACTAATTTGAATCAAAATTTCAAAATATTTTTTTTGAGATACAATTAAAATATTAATGGTATGTTTGGTTCTAGGAAAATTTGAGGGAAAGAAAATAGAGAGAAAAAAAAATGAAGGAAAAAAAAACTTAAAATAAATAAATTATTTTTATATACAACTTCAAACTTTTATTTATTTATTTAACTCTTCTATATAAAAAAATTAAATAAATTAAAAATATATAAATATCTTAATAATTTTAGTTATATTTAACTTTCTTTTATATTTTTCGTAGGAAAACCAAATATGAGAAAATCAATTTCTTCAATATTTATTTTTTCTTTCTCTAGTACTTTCTATGAACTAAATATAACCTAAAGATATATCAATTTCCACATCTATTCCATAAAAATATTTATACGTCCACTTATGAAAATCAAAATAAAAAATTTCAATTGTCTATAGAAAGATTTTTGATGATTTTCCTAGCTATATATAAACTTAAACAAAAGGCTTATTATATTTGAAAAGATAAAAGGCTTCCAAATTTAACTACTTTGTCAAGAAAATCCTGACAATTTTAGCAAAATTGCATTATCATCTCAAATAACTAAATCTTGGCTCAAAGTTTTGGCAAAATTACATTCAACCATCTAAAAGAAATAAAAATGAGTAATTATTTGATGAAAATTTGGATATTTGAAACTTTTTGGCATCAGGCAAGCTTTTCCCAGCAAGAACATTTCCAGGAAATTCAAATTGCATAAAAAAAAAAATCAGAAATTGAAAGCCTTCTTTATTCCATCAAGATCCAACTGGAGATTATCGATGATTAGCCCTAGTCGATATGGAGCATAGACAGTTCCATTGATATCAATTACATCCCTAGAGTGCTCAGAAAAAAAAATGACAAACTTGTAACCCAATTCTATGGCATAACATACTTTTGTTATTAATTTCCCCTATAGAGAATCCAGTTTAAGTGTTACAGTATGTGAACCCTCTTTTGATTCATTATTTCTTTCACATAGAGCTAGGGGTTGGTCCTACAGATCACCAAAGATTGTGGAGATCATACAACATTGTGCACAAATTGCCTCAGCCAAAACCTCATGTAAAAATGGCAGTGTGATTTCCCCAAATTAACTGCGTCCAATTTGTTAATTCTACGAGAGATAATTCTCTGAAGAGAATTGGCGATCTCTTATCAGAAACTGTTACAACTGTTACCCTAAGTAGCCAACTATGCATGATATTGCGTTGTACTAGTTAATCAGTTTGTAGTCTTCCATCCAAAAGAGAGAGTATACAAATCGTAGAACAAGGGGTTTTGGAGCTCATCGTTTGCTTCTTTAGGGTTTTGGTAACTTCTTAATTGTTTGAGAGGCACCTGTGTCACCCTTTTGATTTCATTTTCAATAAGAATGGCTTACAATCATAACATTTCTTTCCAAATTTTTAGTAAAGATTCTCAACTTTACTTTTAATTATATCATGCATGAAAAAGTGTATGCAATTCCCGCAAAACAAAGAAGCCTGTACTGGCATACCTGATCAAGTACAGTAACTGCACTATGCTCGTGAAGACAGGTCTAGCAAAAGCCTTTGAATGGAATAACCGCTTGATTTCGATGCTAGAATATTTCCATCCATCTGCTTGCTTAATTAGTAAAAGAAAGCGAAGGGAAAGAAGAAGAAGAGAATAAGAAGGTAAGGAAAATTAAGAGTTGGAAGTATGCTCACAAAGTACGTGGCTGGAAAAAAACCAACAAGTTCTAAGCATTCTGTGATGGTAACCAAGTCCCACATTAAATATCTCTGCTGCACGGGATCGGGGGGATCTGTTGATTTTTTTGCTAAGTAAAATCAGTAGAATAGAACTGTAATTGAATATATCATGCATGTGGTGAACTTCAGGCTTGAGAGTAGTAGTAAAGAGAGATATGATCTTTACCTTGAAAAGGTCATTTTTGTTGATGGATCTGTTGTTTGAACAGCCCTTCAGAAGCTACCATGTGTAGAAGTCTAGGCTAGACTGTAACTAAAAAGACATGGAGAGATCTTTGCCTTGAGAAGCCCCATAAAAACGTTAGGAGAGTGAGTTCTCATTACCTTACAAGAAGCGACACCATAGTAATTTGTTGATGGGTCTGTCGTTTGAACGGTTCTTTCATAAGCCTGTAAAAGGAACTTACACAAATGGTTAGGCAAGTCAACAAGAGTAACGAGAGAGCAGACATATATGGATGAATAAATGATGAGGATGATTATGATTGGATCTGCAGAGCAAGGAATATTTCTTGGCATAAAAGAAGCTAGCAGCTCACAAGTGACAAAGAGCGGCATCTGTGAGCCAAAGTGGCATTCATCTGCACCTTCACCTGCACCTATTCCTCACCATCATCTCTCCCAGTATATACCCTTTTTGAGCAAGTTCAAGGCAGAGATGAAACCCAAACAAACACAATACGATAAGGTGCAGGTGCAAATGCAGATAAAGGCGTCACCTTGGCTTCCACTTCCTCGAGTTCCCATGTCTTAGGAGCCCCAGACAAACAGAGAGGGAGCTCAGAGAAGGGTGTGCCGGCCTTATATATATGAATAACGATCAACTCCACTGCATCTCTATGTATTCTATATATTTATATAAACAAACACAGAGACATGTAGAGAGAGAGAGAGGAGAGAGAGGAGGAGAGTGGGGGCCATGACAGACAGGAACAACATGAAATTATGAGCGGATAAGGCTATAAGGACCTGTCCAGTGCCTTAATAAACCCCAAGGAGAAAAAGCGGAGGCCCACTGCATAGAGGCCACGTGATGCAATGCTGCCTAGCACGTGGGATATGACTCACCCACCAACCACACCATGAAACGTGTACCATTTCAACTGACACATAGCGTGCCACTCTGGGCTTCCCATATTATATTAATTCTTTTTAAAAAAAAATCCCAACACATATATCTAATATTCAACACACCCACTAGGGCCACCACCACCATCCACTCAGCGTACGTTCTCTCCCACTTGTCTTTGTATTTATACAGTCAATGTCGGTCCACCGTGGAATCCTCTGGATTCTCCGTTTTCCACAATCTCCTCTCAACTCTTGTCTTCATGTTTGCTGCTACTTCTTTCTCGTGAATATGGTACGGTGTGGGGTTTATTTTTCAACTTCTGCTGCTGCTGTGGACTAGAAAACCCATTTAATTTTCTTTCAAACTCTTGCTGCTTGTCTTAAGTTGAGGCGTATCATGTGAGAGCTGAGGCGTGTAGGCCCTGGATAGGATTATGATTCTTGTGCCACGTGAATTCGTTTGACAAAATCCTACCCTTGCTCGCATGATCAGGATTTCATGTCTTTGGTTGGCCTCTCTGATAGTGAAGCTCCCAAAAATCTCTATGTCTCCCACCAGAAGATTAAATTTTGCACCCACCCACCCACCACCCATCTGTTGTAACATATTTTATATTTACTTATATTGGCAAGTCGGTGTATGAGCTGAGTCGAATGAGATCGGTATTCATTTTTTGGAATGTGGGTGCCATGCACAAAAGGGCAAAAGGGCAGGACGACTCAAGTGGGTTAGTTAATTTGATGAGGGAAGGGTAATCAAGTGATGGGTTGATGAGGCAGATGATGATAAATTGAGTGGGACTGGGATTGGAATAGTTGGGACTTTTTGAACTGACTTGTACAAGGACTAGAGAATCCAATCTTTGCTGTGGCCTTAGTGCATTCCAGTTAATAAGATTTCTCATGATAGCCGTAAGTCCTAACTCATCTTTCACCGTCTTTTCGTCGGCAAAAGAATGAAGCATATAGTCAAAAAGTTAAATGGCTGCCCCTTTCAGCAATTCACCACCAATCCTGATTGTCCTCACCAGAATGAAGAGTGGAGCATATAGTCAAAAAGTTAATTAAATACCCACTCTTTCGACAATTGTGTAATTCAATAGTAAAATCAAAACAAATATCTCCATCATAACTTGACCTTGTGATCATTTATGCCCATTCGAATATGCCCTTAATTTTGATTAGCAACAAGAAATATTTGTCTCTTGAGTCCATCTCTAGTTATCAAATAATATTTTTAGTGATAAGTATCAATATCATATCATCAATCAGATTATGGTACGTGTATATTTTTAAATTTTATTATTTATATTATAATTTTATTTATTTACACCTTTATATTTTAGTAGTATTTACTTATATCTTCATTCAATTATGTAGATCTCATTATTCATATTTGGCGATCCAAATTTATACTTCGATCAATGTCACTACAATTCCATATCTATGAAAGTAAAATACAAATTGTGTTTGATCAAAGTATTTAATAAATCACAGCAAGGATCCTTCCAATAATCGATAGCCAACACATTGAGCATTATAAATATTAGAATAGCCCCATGGGGCTAGTGGGGCCTTCCATGCATATGGGTGAAAATGAGTTGGATGAAGCTGACAGGAGAAGCCCTGCGAGTGCAGTCTCAATTAAATTTTGCTTTTGCTCCAGTAGATCTCCTGCACATGGGTCCCAAGGCCGAAGAACATTACAAACCTCACAACAGTACCATACTGGCAACACCAAATGGTTCTATATCGACCCACCCGGTGAGTGTGGGGAGCAGAGAGACTTCAAAGAGCGAAGACTGACAATTGAAAAGAAATCAACCTCAAACTCAATCTGCATTTTCAAGGATCATATTGAGACACTTCCTCCATGCATATACCAGAAAGTAAAGGAAGGTTCGCTAGAGGGTGGTTGGAAGAGGACCCACTGTATTTTTATTTTTTTATATTTAAATAATAATTTTTTTTAAATGTTTATTTTCAAATTCCTCAGATGAATTTTTTTTTTTCCAAACAAGATTTATAATGACTCACTTTTAACTTATAGATACTATTTTTTTTAGCAATTCTCTCGGTTTTAAAACGCGTCTTACAAAATCTCTTACTAATATCTATTTCATTTTTCATCCTTTATTTTTATCTTACTTAGGTAATTTTTTTTAAATAGGGTTTTGGTAATAGAGTATAATTTATTTTATTTTTTAAAATAGATTTATGAGTACCCACATCACTAAACAGATTGTCTGCCTCTCCCTGTATCTTTAGCTGTAATGAAGAAAAGAACAGCCCATGAATTCCTAAAACCAACTAAATCCCAGAGATTCGGATTGAAAGGGGAGAAAAAAAGATAAAAAGCAGATATTGGTGGATGTGTTCATGTCAGAAAAATTGAGAAATCGATGTTTCATTGCTTGGTCCCCATCTAGTACTCGAGAGTAAAGATAAGCAGAAATGGACATGTGCAGTTGCAAAAAGAAAGACCCGGCAGTTTTTGGCCAACTTAAGTGTAGTCTCAATGGGGGTCCACTACTCTTAAAATGATTCCGAATGGAAGGTCGCATTTCTTTCTATAGTATATTGAAATAGGACGTCCACTGGGCTATTACATCAAGAGAAAACTGTTCAAACGGAAGAAAGAAATAGTAGATGTACATGAATAATTATGTATCACAAAATTAATCATATTATATATTGATGTATTAGTCTAGATTGGTAATATTCCTCTATTTATGCGTGAGTCCTATCATTGTACTTCTATGGGCATGTATTTGAAATAATCAGAGTTTAAGAAGTGACTATGATATGATTAGAAGGTATATATTTTGAAGAAAACGCAGAAAAATGAAGTTAAAAGCAAAAAGGGAGACTAAGGATGGCAATGGGGCGGGTTTTTTCGGGTACCCGCCCCGCCCCGCCCCTAATGGGACGGGGTTGAAATTTAATAAACGGGTTTTTAACGGGTATGGGATTTTTTTTTTAAACCCGGGGTAGGTTCAAGTATTGCCCTATCTCGCCCCGCCCCGCCCCGTTTACATATAAAATCAATTTTAAAATTTAATTTAATTTAAATTTTAAAATTAATTTTATTTTACTATTTTTAATATATAGATAATAATAAAAAAATTAATAAAATAAGTTATAAAAAATATAATAATTTTATTATTTATAAATATATTTATTTTAATGTAATTAAAAATTTTAAAAAAAAAATTTTAAAAAAAAGAGGCTAAACGGGGCGGGGCGGGTTTGGGAATTTCCCATACCCGCCCCGCCCCGTTTAATTTTTTAAACGGGACGGGGATGAGAATTATTTTTAATAAACGGGGCAGGGTTGGGATGGGGGCGACCCGTCCCGAACCCGCCCCGTTGCCATTCCTAAGGGAGACATGGTATGTTCGAGTTTTCCAAAGGGGCATTCAAACGTCCTGAAGAGTATTCAAATACTACTCTTAGTGGTGCAGTTCAAATGCTTGACCCTCCTATTTATGTTTTTAAACCTAGTGCTGCAAATTGTGTTATGTATTGTTCTCTTCATTAGAGAATAATTGTAACCTATTTATACACAAGAGTTAGGTAGACTTAAGGTAAACAAACAAAGAGAATTAAGGTAGAAAAATTACAAGATATTCTAAAGCAAGAAAATATTTAACAAATCAAGAAGAATTGAAAAGGAATAGAAAATAGTTGACCAAGATCTTGATGAAGGAAAAAATTAAGACAATTGGAGATTCTCCCAATAATTCAATGGCTAGTTAGAAAAGTATTCCAAAATCTTCAACACTACCCTTCAAGTTGGTTCATAGATACTTTTCATTCCTAACTTGCTTATTATTTCGTGGAATTTTTGCTTTGATAGCCATTTCGTAAGAACACCATCTAGCTACTTATCAAAGGAGATATAGGTCATGCAAACAAGGTCATTCTCAAGTTTCTTTTTAATGAAATGTCTATCGACTTCCCCATGCTTGATTCTGTTATGTTGAATTGGGTTGTGAGCTATGTTAATGCCTACTTTATTATCACAATAAAGTATCAAAGGATGGTTGTTAGCTAGCGTCAACTCTTGCATTAAGGATTTCAGCTAGATTAGTTCACATATTCCCAAAGCCAAAGACTGAGATTCTGCTTTAGCACTTGACCTGGCCACAACCAATTGTTTCTTACTTCTCCATGTTATCAAGTTGCCTCCAAGGAATGTACAGTAACCAAATGTAGACCTCTGGTCACTAATTGAACCTGCCCAATCTGCATTAGTGTAGGCCTCAATTTCTAGCATATCATTTTGTTAACCCAAGAGTTCTCCTAATCAGGTTTTGATGATAATAAATCATGGTTAAGTGACTAATTGGTTTGAATGGTAAAGAATCTCAGGTATAAATTTGAAAATTCATCAAATAACCAAATATATACAAAATCGAGACTTTTGGAAGACTTTTGATGATAAGAAACGAATGTAAGATGAATGCATGGGTGCACTGAGACTTTTCATACCCTTCCATGCATCTTTTAAAACCTGGGTTTTATCAAATGTACCTTAGGCAAAACGTTTCAAAATTGGCATATTAATTTACCTAAAAACCTTGCCTAAGTGTTAGAAAAGAAAGGAATTAAAAAAGATAGGTTTTCAGGGCCAAAAGGCTGAACCAGTTGAGGCTTTGGCCAACCGGCTCAACCTGTTGCCCTTGTCCGGTCGAGGTCTGATTGAGGAGTGCCAAAAACACCCTCTCTCATCCAGTAGCTTCCTTTTCCCGGATGAGGTTTCCTCTTTCCTGGTCGAGGTCCGGTCAAAGCAACGGTAACCTGCCAAAGCATTAAATGCTCTAACGACTAGTGAACCGATCGATCCCCAGCTCGACTGATCGAGGCTACCTTTTGCTTTTCTTGGCTCCCGAGCTTAGAAACCTATAAATTGAGAGTTTCACTTCATTTATGACATAGAGAACACTTGCAATCACTTGTCTACCTACATATTCTTGGCCTAAAAGCTCTCATTTCTTTCTTAGTGCATTAAATCTTCACTTGCATATCTTTTAGTGCACCGATGTGAGTCATCTTAGCTTTGTTTTGTATTTAAGCTATCTTTGAGCTAGGTTGATGGATTCTTTCTTGTAAAGCTTGAGTGTTAAAGCCTTCAAAAGGTTTGAATCTTGAAGAGGTTGTGTAAGAGCCCATTGGAGCCGAAATTCAAGTGTAAAGGATTAGAAGCTTGGTTGAAACTTCAAGCTAGTGGAACCCTCACTCGGTTAGGAGATTGAGGAGAGTGGACGTAGGCAAGGAAGTTTCGAACCACTATAAAATCCAAATTTGAATTCTCTAACTCTATCTCTTTATTTTTTATTATATGGTGTTTGAATTTGTTGTGTTGAAAAAGTTTTTGAAAAACCCAATTCACCCCCCTCTTGGGTGTTTTTCTCATTTAAGCATAATCTTTATTTTCTCAATTGGTATTAGAGCAAGGCCTCTTGTTTAAGACTTAATCATCTAAGAGGAAATGACTATTCTATCAAGCTCATCTCAAACTGAAAATTTTACAAAGCATAAAGCTCCATTTTTTACGGGAACCGACTATCCCTATTAGAAAACTAGAATAACTTGGTATTTACAATCAACTGATTTAGACATATGGGATGTCATTGAAGATGACCCAACTTTTCCTACAAAACTAGTTGATAGAGTCTTGGTTTCAAAACCCAAGCAAGAATAGAATGAGCTTGATAGAAAAAAATTTCAATTAAATGCTAAGGTCATTTTTACTTTGCAATGTGTTATGGATATAAATGAATATAATAGAATATGTCAAT
Source organism: Vitis vinifera (assembly GCF_030704535.1). Taxonomy (NCBI): domain Eukaryota; kingdom Viridiplantae; phylum Streptophyta; class Magnoliopsida; order Vitales; family Vitaceae; genus Vitis; species Vitis vinifera. The sequence goes on along the minus strand of NC_081810.1, from coordinate 20,939,378 downwards.
GTAAATCAGTTAAAGAAATTTGGAGATTGCTTGAAATAACTCATAAAGGAACAAATCAAGTAAAAGAGTAAAAAATAAATATACTTGTCCATTCTAATTCTGGTTCCTACAAGCAATAAGAGTAGTTTTTATTATAGGTTTTCTTAGTTTAAGAGTAGGAGTAAAAGTAGTTTGTTGGAATACTTACATTACTCCATTTCCAACCCTAGATTGATTAGGGTGCATGCAAACTATCCTAAGGGCTCTCTAGATTTATATAGTGGAAGTAAAAAACATCTAAAACAATTAGATTTGGAGAGTAATGTTTCACCTCAAATCTAGATGTTCTCAAAACAAATCATGTTTATGAAAATGCATCATATACATGGTAGATCTCGCAAACTAAGAGTCTTCCTCCTGATGGCCCTTTTTTAGATCCTAACACGTAAATGGTGGAGTCATCTCATAGTGTTAGTGGCTAGAGTTCCCTTCTCTTTGGAGAATGAAAGACTGAATATATGAAGTGAAACCATAAGCCCCTAAAGGAAGGTTTATATGGGCTTCTTACAGGCTTAAGTGACTTAAGCTCATCTTAGGCTTGAGTCACTTAATCCAACCCACTTGGGTCTTATTTGATTAACTAGATTTATTAGGCTCCAATTAATTAGTTATTTGAATTTAAAGAAACCATTCACAACTCTTGTGCAATGTTACATATTTATCAAAACTTCCTTATGCATACATGTAAATAAATAACACACCATGCACACATGTGAATAAGGAATACAACTAATCCTTAAAAACAATGTCACCATGGAATATAAGCTTGAGCCAAGACCACTGGAACTCATAGGAAAATATTAACTCTCTTATGATCCAATTATGAATTTGATTTAACATCTCATTATAGAGAATCAATTTAACTTCACTATCCTATGATATTACAACAAAAAACAAGATCTCAGACCTCAGACCTATTATTCACTATATCCAGACTACCCATGAAATGATGTCTAGGATCTAATAAGGTAAATGTTATCAACCTATGAGGGTGAAATAAACATCCATGTTTTTATTGGGTTGAAGTTTAATCGAGCTAAGCAAGGTTGAGATGACCAAAAGCCCATCCAAAAAGTAAAAACTACAATCAAGCTTAGATTTTCCTAGTCACAATTGACTTTCCTTATCCCAAGCTTGGTACTACTATGGCATGAGCTTCAGGTTTAGTTAAAAGATTGATGGTGCAAGCAAAAAGTACATAAATCGAGTTTATGTGCTCTACCAAAAGGGTAACCTACACAAAATAAAGATTTGTACTTACATCTAATGATCTTAGTTTCATATACATATGATTTTGAGCATGTTCAAACTTTAGGATGAGTCAAAAATACCCTAAGTGGAGCCTAGATTCTAGTTCAAGCTTAAAACTCAAGCTACTCGAAAATTAGTCTAAGTTTACATCAATCTCACCTAAACATTTAGGGCTAAGCAGGAAGTCACTTTGCCACCTTAGGCCAATTGGTATTATTGTATGGTTAAAACTTAACTCTCTACTTGCAACATGGTTTAAACTATGTCGTTGTCAATATAAAAAAAGTAGGAGGAACTAGTCATTCACTTTCCTCTTGGGGCATTATCTGTAAAGTGATAGGAATAATTGTGATTAAAGACTAATTGGTGAAAACTAACCAAACCACATCATTTGATATGCTATTTTGAACTATCACTCTCACCATGTATCAATTAGCAAATTGAGAGAATTATGGGAGAAAATTTACTTAAACATTAAAGTTAATACACATGAACTCTTGATTCTTAGAAACTCCACTTCAATATGTGCATGCAGAAGCATCTACAATTCAAACATGTTTTTAGAAGCATTGAGGAAATCTAATAAAAAAATGCATTAAGAGTTCATCAAATTTCAAATCACTATCATGGAAATTATATTTAGGTTATTCTCAAGATCTAGATTTTAAAGATTGTCATAAATTTGATGTAATTCGATTGTTTAAAAAAAAAAAATTGTGACTCAAATTTGGACCATATGCATTAAATGTTGGAAAACAATAAAGAGAGAGAGGAACAACCATAGAAATAAATAAAGGGGCAATTGTGTTTTCAACTCATATAGGGTTCATAATTAAGATAAGGTCCTCCAACCACTCATAATTGATGATAAGGATATGGGATAGTAATTGAAAAAAATACACACTTGACTCATTTTTGCCTTTATTCTATTACTTGTCACTATTCTTTCTTATTTAACCATTTTTTTATTTTTCATTATTTTTTTAAACTCTTTTATAAATAATTGAAAAATTAACATTATTTTTTAGTTTTAAATTATAAATAAACAAAAATTATATTAATGATTCAAAGACTATTTTGGAAAATACTTTCTAAAAAAAATATTAATTTAAATAAATAAAAATTATCTTTTACATTTATTTTTATCTTTTACATTTTAGAAGTAAATAATTTAATGATTAAAATACCATTTAAAATAAATATATTCACTATTTTAATTTTTTTTATGCTAAAAAGTATTTTAAAGTTTTTTTTGCTATTATAAAATAAAAATTTTAATTTTTTTTTTTAATCTTCTTCCTTCCTTATTTTAATAACTTTTTAAACATGATTTTTAGTAATAAGTTATATGAAATGTTACAAATTTGTTTATTAAGGATTTTTTTTAATGATTTGAATTAATTGAAAATTTATTAAAATAAGAAAAAGAAAAAGAAATAAAGAGGATAGATGGAGAGTTTTTATTTTAAGTACTCAATTAAAATGTTTTCATAGGACCTAATTTTAGAAGTGGATTATATCAATACATAGTAGAGATTGAATTTTTCTTATATAAAAGTGTTGAAAGGTATATTTACTTATTTTAGATGCAAACAAGTAACTAAAAATTATATGGATTATATTTGAGTTTAGCTTTAAAATATTTTTCTAGTTTTTATTTTTTATTTTTTTATTTTTAAAAATAATTTTTATTTTCTATATTGTCTCTTTTTGAAAATACGTTTAATTAAAAAATTAAAACTATTTTTACTTATGAAAATTGAAAACCTTGATTAGTATTATTTTTTTTATATGAAAAAAAATATATTTATTCATTTATTGTGCCACTATACAATTGTATTACACTAACTGTACAAGAAAAATGTATTAAGTGTACAAAGACGTACAAGACTATCATTTGTGAAATATTATAATAGATTATGAGTCATTCTTTTATTTTTCTTATCACTCACGAATAGTGCATATATGTCATGCACTTTATTTAATTCCCGCCTGAAAATTCCAATGCTTTCTCCAATAATTATATTTGGGGAAATTTTTGTTGGGAATATAGTTAAACACTCCTACGTGGACATGGACACATAACTTAGGAGGGATATGAAATTTATGCCATTGTACAAGGGTATTAAACTAACTGTATAAGGGAAATATAATTTTGTACAAAGATGTACAAAATTACCCTTTGTAAATTATTTTAATCAATTCTAAACCATTTTTTTATTTTCCTTGTCACCCAAGGATTGTATGCCTATGTGTGGACCCCGCATTTCGGCTCATGCGTTTCCCACTCGATGGCGAGCTCGATTTTTATTTGAAAAAAATGATCTTTATTGATTAAGAAAAATTGACTTGGAGTCGCCACTTATTTTTGTTTTATTTTTAAAAGGGTAAAAAAAATAAGAAAGAAAAACCTTACGTGTGACTCCTTATTTTGGAAAAGGTGATCTACGAAAAACCGGATCGAGTTCGGGGGTCAGGTTACTTATCGGGACGGTACGGTATAAACCGTAGCACCCCTCTAAGTCCCTAAAGTCGGGTCTCTACTAATAAAATGAAGTTGACGTGGCAATCAATAGGGAAATCAATGGGTACTCAAATCGATTAAACGCATGTGGGAATCAAAGCACGCAATAGAGAATGACCAGAATGGAAGTAGATGCGTACCTAGGCCACGAACGAGCAATGCGCTATCATAAAATTGGGGTTAGTGCACAATATAGAGCACGAAACATATCACATGCATCACCAAATGGAAATTAAAATTGTTCGAAGGAAAACGGGATTTTTGAAATTCATTTGAGAATTGAAGTCTTAGAGGTTATTTTGAAAATTGGAGTTTTAGAAATTATTTGAAAATTGGGTTCTTAGGAATTGAATGTAAGGATGAGAATTTTAGAAATTAAATTTGAAAGAAATTGGGATTTTGAAGAATTATTTGAAAGTTCTGGATTTTTAAGAAAAATTAAGTTACGAATATAGGGACTTTGGGGGTTAAATTTTGAAAGGGATTAGAGTTGTAAGTTTTTTTTTTTGTGAGAAGTAGAAATTATGAAATTTGATTTATAAAAATTGGAAATCTCGGAAATCATTTGGAGGCGGACCTTTTAGAAACGAATGAATAAAATGGCAACAATAATAATACTGACAATAAATGAGTAACTGAATAAGTACGATCATTAGAACATTGAGAACTGAAAATTAAGTTCGGAGATAGGACACTTGAAATTTTAGATAGCTAAATTTAGAAATCGAAATTTTTGAAGAATTAGACTTTAATGATTGAGATTTTTAAGAGAAATAAATAGGTAAATATGGAATAATGTTATTAATTAATCAAGACGATATTTGGACGGATGAATAGCGAATAGTGGGATTTTTGAGATTAAAAATTAAACTGGAAAATCGGATTTTGACGAAAGTGATATTTGAACGGATGAAAGTGAATAGTGGGATTTTTTAAAATTAAATTTGAAAGTCGGGTCTTTGAATAATTGGACCCTATTTATTGGAATTTTTAGAAGAAAGAAATAAGTAAACGTGGAATTTGTAACAATGATAACAAAGATGATGTTTGAATGAATAAGAGTGAATGGTGGAATTTTTTAGTCTAAAGGTTAAATTTGGAAATCCGATTTTAAAGAATTGAATTTTAATGATTGAAATAATTGAATAAATAAATATAGAATAATGACACTAATTGACGAAAATAATGTTTGAACGAATAATAAAAGAAAAGATTAGTGGAATTCTTCTAATTGAGAATTTGAATGAGGGCGTAGGATTTTTAAAGGATATGACTTTGAATAAATAGGTAGGTATGAGATTATAATACTAATTGACGAGAATGAATATTTAGGCGAATAAAGATGGATAGTAGAATTTTTGGGATTGAAGTTTTAATACAGAAATTGGATTTTTGAAGAATTAGGCCTTATATAAATAAATAGATATGGAATAAGAATTCTAATTAAAAAAATAAAATAAAATTTAGACGAATAATAGAATTTCTAGGATTGAAAAAAATTAAATTAGGACACGAGGTTTTTGAAATATTGGACTTTGAATAACTGGATAAATACGTGATAATAATTTTAATCGATGAAAATAAGATTTAAACCAATTATAGAAAAATTAAATTAAGATATGGGATTTTTGAAAGGGTTAGACTTTGAATAGCTAGATAATTATATGATGGTAATTCTAATTGATGAAAATGAGACCTGAACGGATTATTGAAATATTAGATTAAGACATAGGATTTTTGAGGGATTGGGCTTTAAATAACTAGATAAATATATGATAGCAATTCTAATTGACGCAAATAAGATTTAAACGAATTACAGAAAAGTTAAATTAAGACATAGGATTTTTGAAAGGGTTAGACTTTGAATAGTTAAAGAAATATGGGATAATGATTCTAATTGATGAAAATAAGATTTAAACGCATATTTGAATAATTCAATTAAGACAGGGGATTTTTGAAAAATTAGACTAGATTAATATGAGATATTGATTATATTTAATGAAAATGAGATTTAATCGAATATTTGAAGGATTAAATTAAAACATGGGAATTCTGAAAGATTAGAATTTAAATAGATAAATATAGGAGGATAATTCTAGTGGATGAAAATGAGATTTAAACGAATTGTAGAATTTTTAGAATTGAAAATTTAAATTAAAACATGGAATTTTTGAAGGATTAGACTTTAATGAATGAGATTTTTAAAAGATGACAAATCGATACATATGAAATAATAATAATTAACAATTATAATATTTACACGAGTAAAATTGCATAGGGGAATTTTCGGGATTGAATTTTCGAGGATCAAAATTTTACAAACCAAACTTAAGATTAAATTTTAGGAAGTTATTTCGAAAATGATATTTTGCATAGTTGAATATAAAATCTTCATAGGAAAAACATGTTTGTAACATTAGAAAAATGACTTGAGAGGGTCGTATACTTGGCCCGAACTTGGAGGATGGGGCTTAAGGCCCATATGAACTAATCTAAACCTACAACTTGGGTTTTGGGAGCCCACCAACAGAGCCCACCTGCCAAACATCCACCATGAAGATCTAGGGGTGGCTGCCACTTTGTTTTTAAAAAAAAAACAAAATGATGGCCAACGGATAGCAAGCCGACGGTGGGGAATAGGGCCTTCATGTCGATGATGGCCATGAGGGTATGAGGGAATAGAGGTGGGGGGCTGCTGCTTCTGCTGGCGCTCGCACTGCCATGGTCGGCGCTGCTGGTCTCACCGCCGTCTCCAGCGCTGGACGGAGATCTTGGTGGAAAGCAGCGACGGCGACGAGTGGCAGGCTCCCTCTCCGGCAGTGATTATTTGATGGACGGAGTGGCTGCTGTGGGTGAGATTGGGCCATTGAGGAGTTTGATGGGTGGTCAGGAGGTGGATAATGATCCGCATGGCAAAAAAGCTTAGGGTCATGGCCATTGGGTTAGCATCTGGGCACAGGAAATGGGTGCTTGCCCACGGCATTGCAGGTTGGCTGCACTATATTAGATGGTAACGCCTGGGTCTTCCTATTGATAGAGATATTTTTGAACTTCTGATGAACCTGAGCGAAATGGATCTTTGAAATGGCTGCTTTGATCTTGCCACCACTTTCAGGAAAGCTACGTGGCGCCAGGTGGTGGTGATGGAGGTTGATGCTGATTCGTGTCTTGCTTGCACTTGGACGCTTCCTCTGTTCATCATCAAGCTCCCATTCTACACTTCCGGGAATTATTTGGACCAAAGAGGAATCATCAAATGAAAGATCTCTTTTATACCTTTCTTAGATAAGTAACTTTCAGCTCACCAAACAGACAAGATGGGCAATATCCTCAAAACTCTGATGTTAAGTTCTCTTCGATACGGCCCAATCCAGGCAGTCAATTCAAACGTGATACCCATAACTCAAAAAAAGAAAATAGAAACAGAGAAGAGGGAGTGAAGAGAAACCAAGCATATATATGTAAGAAAGGAGGATGTTATTAAATCCAAACTCCACTTCGAGGAATGTCTACTAGCCTTCAAAAGAAACTGGTGGGAGGGTCCAAATGGTCTCGACATATGAATAGATAGCATAATAATCTTGCAACTCACACAGGGGAAAGAAAACAGAGACCCAACAAGTGAGAACAAAAAGCAGGTTTAACACGTTCAATGATCAAAACGAGTATCCAAACATCAGCAAGAAGCTTAGCGTGTCCATCAAAATAAAATAAAAATAGAATAAAATTGAAGAACGCAAGGTGAAGGATGACCAAACCTGAGCAATTCTCCCCCTGCCGCTCTCTCTGTGGATGCGGAATACGTGCCCTACCCCAAAAAGAATGCTTTCCTTGTAGCAGCTTTTTCCCCCCTCCCGTGGACTCGCCTCTAGTTCCTCAAAAGCACCAGAAAAAAAACCTCCAACCGTCACCATGCCCCCTACCCTCAAGACCTCACTGTAACTCTCTCCCTTGTGGCAGCAGGTGCCTCTCTTCCCGGGCAAGCCATTACCTCCCTTTGCTGTTCATCACATCAGCAGCATGGCTTCTCTTCCCTGTTCCTCACATCAGCAGCATGGCTTCCCTGTCTGTTGCAGCTGGTCCCACGCATGGAGAGGGGTCCCCCAACACCTCTCGGGTGCTGCCAGCTACTCTAATGATATAAAAAAACTAAAATACCCCTTGGCTCTTCAAAAGGGGTCTACATTATGTCATGCATTTTATTTAACTCTTACATGGAAATTCTAATATTTTCCCCAATAATGATATTTGGGGAAAAAAATTTGATCATAAGTCATCCACCATTTTCTTAACCAAACCATTGAAAATATGATTAATACACCTACATGAACATATAACTTATGAGAAATATAAAATTTGTGTCATTGTACAAGGATATTACACTAACTGTACAAGGGAAATGTGCTAAGTGTACAAAGGTGTATAAGGCTCCTAATAGATTTTGTACAATTTTTAAACAACTTGAATTTAACATTAAGACGATTATTGATAGTTTTTTTTTTCTTTTTTTACCAAACTATGTCATTAAGACATTCCCTACAAAAATTAACACATAGGAAATAAAATTAAAATCAATCATATTTGAATTGTTCATTATAAGTAAACTAAATTAAATATATATTTTTACTATTTTGTCTTTATATATATAATTTCATTGTTATCAATAGAGATTAAAAAAATCATATTTAAATGGAATTACGAATAAACAAAAATTATTTTTATAACCTTTTTATTTTTTTAAATCATTAATTTAAATTATGAAATTAGTTTTAAAATTAAAAATATTTGTTGTAATTATAGTTTTGGAGATTTCATGATTTTTATCTTATAACTTTGAAAAAAATGCTTTAATAAGAAAATATTTATTTTAATGATTTTAAATATTTAAATCTTTATTAAAAAAATATTTAGGATTAGTGTGGATAGCAATTAGGTAATTTTGGAATGGAGAAATTTTGAATATTTTGAAAACTTTAATTTGGCCAATTACATTATTTACACTTTCAAAATTATTGGAAGGTTGGTAAATTAGTATTAAAATATTGTCTTCTTGATTAATATTATATATATATATATATATATATATATATGCATGTGAGTGTTTACATTATTTTTGAAATAATAAACACCATGTGTCTAATTTGTAAGTTAGAAAAAACAAATTAATAATATTTTATGAGGTATTTAAAAAGTATTTATTATATGTTCTATAAATTTGAAAAAATATAATATTTGATGATATCTAATTTACAAGTTAGAACAAACAAATAATACTAATATTTTATGAGGTGTTTAAAAATTATTTAATATATATGAGAAATAATATAAGTTTGAAATAAAGAATCATATTTAAAATTATAATCATATTTATCAAATTTTTTACTAAGATTATCTTTAATTCTTTTAATATATTTATACTCATTTATTTAAAAAATGAAAAACTAATTTTTTTTTTTTTTTTTTTGTAAACATGTTCTATTACTTTTCAAGTAAAAAATTATATAAGTACGAAAGTCAATAAACAAAATTAAATACCACTTTCAATAATTTTTAGATAAAATTTTATATAATATATTTTATTTGAAATTTAATTTCTAAAGTTTAACTAAAAAATTGTATTGACAAATTTCTTGTTGTGAGTCAAAATACTTTGCATTAGTTTATCTAGATAAGAAAAATTATTAGTATAATTTTAGAACTTCATATCTTAATAATTTTTTTCAATCAATTTATCTTTTTAAAAATTTTAAAATAAAAACATTAAAAATTAAAAAGCTAAAAATATATATATATATATATATATATATATATATATATATATATATATATATATATATATATATATATATAAAGTGAAGTGATAGTCAATTTTAAAATTTTTTAAAATATGGTTAATGTAGAAAATATAAAAAATAATTAAAAATAAGAGAAAAATATAAATGAAAGGGTAATATAAATTTAAAATTAAAAATTAAAATTAAACTAAAAGATAAATGCAAAAAGATAAAAAATATTTGGATGAAAAATCCCAAAAATTCTATCATTGCTTATAACAAGAGTAAAAAGATTCAATATCTTTAAAAATGAAAAACAAAAAAACATTATTTTTTTTATTTGACATAAAATAGAAATATAGATTGGAAGAAAAAAAGAAGTTAGAAATGAGTAATACTTAATAGGGAATAGAAAAGGGAAAAAAAATACAAAAAAATTTGAAATTCACACTCACTTATGTCAATGTAAGGGTTAAGGGTATTTTAGGAATTAATGAAAAACAATATCCTTCATCTTAATTTCCATACTTTGTTTGGGTCTTGAGCTTAAATATACATGATATATGGACCAAATATTAATTTTTGGGCCAAACTGAGCCCAAAACACAATTCTCCCATATAAAAATAAATAAATAAATATATAATCACATTTTATAACAAGCATACTTCCACTATACTACAATGATTTGCATTCCTCTTATTTATCCTATAATGATTTTACATTCCTCCCATTAATCTACATGTATTAAACTATAGGCAAGATCGGTTTTTGGATATACGTTGTATCATTGGAATACTTATGCTAGTCACAGGGCTTGATGCTTCTAGTAAGTCTCAAGGGTAATTTTGGAAAGAAGAAGGAGAAAAAGAGAAAAGTTACAATTTTTCTTAATATTTCTCAAAGTTAATAATAATCCTCATTCTTACAATTAGCTCTATTTATGAGTAATTGAATATGCTAATTTTAAAGAAAAAAATTAATTTTAATAAGAATAAAAATCCTAATTAAGATTTAAAAAAAAATAAGAATCCTAATTTGAGTGAAAATAAGAATCATTTTCTTTCCAACTTGAAATGAATGATCTTCATCCCCATCATCAAGTTTTCTATTGGAAATCTAAACTTGTACTACATGTAAGCTTATTACTTGGTTGTGAGCTCATGCTATCATCCTTTTTCAACTACAATGAGGAATTAGGCCGGATATGATGGAGCTTTTACTTTGTTGATTAACTATGTTGAAGTAGTCATTTATAAGACTTTACGATCTACTATTAATTTATTTGGTTATGCATACTTGGATAAATTACTATCTTTTATAGGATATGCAACTTCAATATTGGTCTTATTAGTTATGTACAAGGATTAAAATCTCGTGTATCAATTTATCGGGAATATCTCCGATATTTTGGAATTATCGGCATTTTATCGATTTTTTGTCGATATTTTACGATATTTTGCAACGACCAACATGGGGCAATGTGGTCAAAATAAAAAACTGTGTTGAATTTTTTTACCGCCGTTGAGAGAGCTCAAACCCCAACCAAAATATTTGGCACACAATTGGGCCAACCACTGAGCCAGAAAAAGATTTCATTTAATTGATTATCAAAAATATAAAAATTATCATGATAATTTTCATTATAGTTTTAAATATCATTAATATATTAATTAAATATTAAAAATTACACATATATTAAATTTATATATATATATATATATTACTAATTTCATTTTTAAGAGTTTTTTTTAATATTTCTATAAGTTTTTATCAATTTTAGGTCGAGTAAAAATTTGTGTTAAAATATCCGTTGATATATCTTATATATCTATAAAATTGAAGTATCGATATATTTATAATTATTAATATTTTTATTCTTGATTATATACTTATTTTAGTTAATTTGCTGGTAAGTTATTTGTTAACAATTTATTTTGTATCTTTTCCATGTTAAGATGGAGTGCAACATATGAAATGATTGTCAAAATTTGACGAAGCCACCTGTCCAAACCTTCATAGGATCCTTAATTTTCTTCTTTTAGTTACCCCATGAAATGATAGGGAAGAGAATCTCCCTCCATCATAAGTTGGAAAAGCCCAAAATTTTGGCCTGTACCAAGCCCTTTAGAAGAGTTAACTAGAATCTTAACCACGGTGACAATATCCTTGGCCCTTGCTCGCCATTGTATGGTATATACTACAACGATCTCAAGGCACTTCTCCGATCCCTAGCTGCAAGGACACTCCAAAAACAACCATCAAAGTGTAGACCTATACACCAAGTTCCAATCTAGTGAAACAAGGATCGAAGGATCCCAACAAAGGATTCACTGCATGAAGCCCATAGGGAACAAGAGAAATAAAACAAATTCCCAGCTGCATCTAATATTCTTCACTTAACCTAGAAACACCTTGCATCAGAGTTGTACATGGGTTTTAAGATGTGACATTTCTTCTTCATCATCTATTCTTGCAACCATGGATAAGCTTGTTATTATTGTAGGAAACTTAAAATCAAACCTCCTGCTAATGGATCTGGAACCATAGACTACGCTGCAACAACCCACAAGAAACATAGCGCGCACCAGGAGCAGCACAGTTTTGCAATGCTCAAGACAGTTGAAGGAGAATGAAAGACGAAAAAAATAAGTAACAATTAAGTATAGGAGAGCTAAAGGTTTTCTCGCTTACCTAATTTGGATGGAATGATAATAGGGCTAGGTGAGTAAGCCCAAGGGCCAGGTTCCATATACACCCGCATACACATGGATGGCTATTAACCATGCACCATGGTCGGATGGTGATGGGATGAGTACTTCGGTCTCTCCATTCAAAATCATCCTAGGAGGGGCTCCTAGGTTTGCCCCTGATGTTACCACTCGACCTCACTCTTGGAAAATTTTTATATGGGCTAACATTAATTGAATAATTTGTATTTGTAAAAATGAGTTAATGGATAGTATATTATATAATGAGCCCAATTAACTAGTGATCATATTTTGGATTGGGTTTTACATCTTTTGAGTAGAAGCTCAATTAAGTGGCAACTATAGGTTATGGGTCTCATTTAAGCCCATTATAGGAGACCCAATGAGAACCCAATATTGAGTTATGCTAAGTCCCCTCTATAATCTAGATAAAAATGGTTTTTTTTTGTTTTCCCATTGAACCATCGTAACTGTTATCAAGATAATAAATAAAAAGACTTGGTTGCAATAATCACTTACCTGTTTTTTTGTGATGGCTCAAACAGGTATGTTCTTTATAGTGATTTTCTATTGTTAGTATCCTTTAATAAATGATTAATTTATATGATTATGTAAATATTCTACACTCACTTGAATGGCTCTGGCTCTAGTGAGGGGTTCATCCTTGGGCAAATGGCTATCCCAGTTTACCCAAGCCTCCCAGTGTGACATGTCCAACTCGTAGAGGACGACCCTGAATTATTGTCATCAACACTAGAAATCTCATGTGCTAAGTGATGTGAGCCATATTCAAATCATAGCTTCAATGATCTAAAGCATGAAGCAATGGATTTCAAGCTTGTTACATGTCCAGGACAATGTCATCGCTTTTGACCTGTGGTGCCTGCCTCCTTCGGTTGGGAAACCTAAGCTCCCCATCATGCTTACAGAATCTTATTGCCAGGGGGCTGACCTAATTTTAAAGCAGAAAAGCAGGAAAGCAGGAAATCTTCCAAAATCAGGATTTTCTTGTGATTAATAAGGATGGACATGAGATTTGGTGTGTTAAATATGTGGGAAAAATTTTGGAAAAAGAAACTGGATAGACATTGCTAGAAGCATCCGGCTGATTCAAGTTGGGCAACGACATTTCTTTGCTTGAGAAAATGGGAGAAAAATCAGAAGTCTTGAGGTATGCCGAATTGAATTTATAAAATCCATGTGGCACAAACAGTACTCCTAGAGGACAGTTGCATTTGTGTCATTGAGATCACTCTTCCAGTGTCAAAACAACAAGTTCTTCCATATATTGGCTAGCTGATGCATATGAGACTTCTATTTGGACATGGAAAGTCAGGAACTGAGAATGAGACTAGATGGGGCTCCTATCAGTTACATGAGAACAGATGACAGGGCTTGGCCCTACAGGGTCATTTGGAAGAGGAGGTTGTAGCAGTCATCAGAGATGTTATAGGGAACAAGGCTCCTAGGCCTGGTGACTCACGGATGCCTAACCCAATTCTGCTTTCACATGGAAAATACAAACCACAAAGGCATAATAAGTTTGAGGTTGACTAGGAGATGCTCAGCTCAATCAAAAACCAAAGTACTGACCAGTGGGTTCCTCATTTCAGAGAGTCCACTCAACCTATCTGCACTACGTTGATATAAAAAATATATCAAGATTCGACCATGAAAGCTTAAATCTGTTTAGCATAAGACATCACCACAGTCGTGCAAAGCCAATCCAATCCATTCAATTACACAAGAATTTTTCATCCCCAACCTCTCTTCTACTTGAGAAGTCTATTAACATCTTCATTAACTAGTATTCTTTATTGCTCTAGTGCCTGCATCTTTATTTACTTTCTCTAGAGAAACAAAGTCTGAAGTGGGAATCAATAAACCTTCTATTACTTGAGTTGTTTTAGCTTCTTCAAGGCCCAAAAGGCAATCCTATGGCTTCCTGTTTAAAAAGAAGCAAAAATAGAGCAACCCAACCATCTCATCCTTCCGATTCCTGTAGATCCCAGATGGCCAAGAGAATGGAAGAGGGTTTCATATGACATGGGAATTGTCCTCTTGCAACCCCATCCCAGAACAAGGCCAAAAGAGAGGAGTTCTCTCCTGTCTCCTGACCATTAACCAAATCACATAGACAATCATTCATCTGATTCTCAATTACCTTTAACTTTAAGATTTCAAAATATGAATATAGTCTATGAGGTTAAAAAGTAAAAACCTTCAGATTATTCATTTCCCATATTTGCTGCACATCCTTTAAAGTTTCTTTTTTACTGGCTTCAACAACAGAAGACAAGAAGACATGTCTAGAGGTGCTACATCATGGGGTGTCAGATCAAATGGGTGAATATGTTGACAGCCATGTAACCCTAATCTCGTTGAAAGAAATAGATTGTCTGAAAATAAATGCTGAATTGCTAAAATCTGATCTCATAAAATAGCTTCGGAATGAAGTCTGAAGTCCCTCAGGTGTCATTTCATTTTTTTTAAATCTTAAGCAAACTGATCTTATAATATCTAAACCATTTCAACATAAAATTTGTATTGCAAGGTAAAAGTATAACACATCATTTCACATCACTCTCAAAAGAAAAGAAACAGTTATAACTTTGGCCTGAAAGTAGTAGCCATTTCCAATGCTTTTGTCCCACACTAGGAGGAGCATATGTATCAATCACCATCACTCTTACTACCTGAAATCATCAAGATCATTTCCTTTTGTTTCCAGCAGAGATTTTCATTGTGAAAAATGAAAGAATATATATAGAGAGGTGTCCCCCAGGCCACCAAATCCCTTGTCCATATTTTTCAACTACTAAATAAACAAAAAATCACAAAATTGAGCATAAATGGAAAGGAAATGGAAATGGAAATGGAATCAATCACAGGTGGTGTTTGTTTTTTTACTTAATTCTAAATAGAACCTTAATGTTTAATAGTGTTAAATATTAGGTTGTTTATTTTTGTAGTATTTTATTTCTATTAAGTATTAAAAAGTAAAAAAAATCAACATGTTATTTTTTCTATTTAGAAAAAACTATATATTTTGGTTTTTTCTATTTAGTAAAAAGTTTATAATAAGTCATGAAAAAGTAGAAAAACAAACAACCTAAATTTTAAAACTAAATTCCTTTAAGCAAAAAGCTAAAAAAACAAACACCACTGTGTTATGAATTTTTCCCCACCAACTCCTCAATAATCTCATCACCATTTGTTTCATAAAAATAAAAAATAATAAATAGGGGGTTTGGCAAAATTTAATATTAAATTTAATAATTTAAGTTGATTTAAAATTTATTTGAAATTATCAAATTAACATATTTATTCTCAAAAATTATAATTAAGGTAAAAATGGTCAAGTAACAATAAAGATCATGAAGTAGAAAAGAGATCGAAAAAAGTAATTAAAACAAATAATAATTTATTTTAAATTATCATATTAATATATTTATCATCAAAAAATTACATATTAACTTTAAAACATCAATATTACTAACCCATCTACCTCAAAATTTTAATATACCCAAAATACCCTCGTCATTATTCTCTTTCATATCTACTTTCTTTTTCTTTTTCTTTCAATTATTTTTCTCATTATAGACCTTGGGAGCAAAATCCTTTTGCCAAAACTTGTCTGCTAATAGAAAAAGTAATTGAAATGAGTTCAAACTTAATTCCAATCATTTTTTTGGCATCATTTGAATAAAAATACTCTCATTATTTTATTGCAAATATAATCATTTTTTTGTAATGCCTACGTGTAAATGAAAAAATAGATTATTTTTTAAATAAAAAACATAGAAATGTTATTTCATTTTTTTAATTCTTAATAAAATATATATATGCAGAAATGAAAAAGGTCATTAAAAGGTAAATCATGTAATTATCTTGTAATTTTACCTTAGTAAGCCATGGAAGAGGTGAAAAACCATTCAATAAAGAAAAAATTTATATAGGTAATTAATTTTAATAATAAACAAATTAGATGGGTGATCAAAAGGCAAATAATTTTCAGCTGAAAAAATAAATGATTTTAAAAAAAAATAGAAAATGGGGACGGATTTCAGAATTGGGAAACCCGCACCCACGTCCGCGGAAATTTGCCCACGGTTTCGGAGCAGCCACCGGGAGCGTCTCAGGTGGGACCCATACATATACAGATAAACTCGCATACATACATGGCATGACATGAATATGTGGTGGGCACTGGCATTTCACTGGAGAACCGCCTTTCTCTCACTATAAATTGCCACTCTCTCCCATACCCTTTTTCTTCGACTTGTAAGTCGTAACAAACCCAAGAAACCGACTCAACTCACAATGGGAGAGGTGAATTTTCTCTCCACTCACCCAGCCCACTTTTCTTCATTCTTCACTCCGCTTATCTTTTACTTTTTGTTGTTGTTGTTGCAGAAGAAGCAGAACAAGAATGAAGGCGAGAAGAAGAAGAACGACGGCAATGGAGGAGCCAAGAAGGAAGACAGCGGTCTCATCACTGTTGTCTTGAAGGTGGACCTGCACTGCGAGGGTTGCGGTTCCAAAGTCGTCAAATATTTGAAGGGTCTTGACGGTATGCTTGCAGCCTACTCCCACTGTCGACGATTTCATTGTTTTTGTTTTTGCGATTAATCGATGCCCTCTGTTTTGGTTTGGTTTGGTTTCCATTTCGATTTTTTTTTTTTTTGTGAAAATTTTGTGTCTAGATTCGAGCATTACTGTTTTGCTTTTCGCTTTCATTTTCGTTGTTCTTTTACATCATTTTTTTTGCTTTTTGTTTTTCTGTCAAATTTAAGTGGTAAAGATTAATCAATTGTTGATGATTTGTTCTGTTTTTTTTGCTTTTCATTTTTCTATGCAATAGAATCCAGAATCTTCTTGTTTGCTTTTTAATTTTGACGATATCTTATCTAAATTTGTGTTCCTTCTCTCAGATCCGGTTTCGTTTTCTATTTTGAATTTTGCATGCCTTTCTCTTTCTTTCCTTTTTTTTCCCTCAAAATTGTCTAATATAAAAGAGGGGGAAATGATATCGATTGAGTTCTAGCTCTGAAATTATCTGTTTGCGATTTCTGTTCCGTGAATAAAGGTGTGGCGAACGCGAAAGCAGACAGCGACACTAACAAGGTGACAGTGATCGGAAAAGTGGATCCGTCGATGCTCCGAGAGAAGCTTGAACAGAAAACGAAGAAGAAGGTGGAACTGCTGTCTCCGGCGCCGAAGAAGGACAAGAAGAACGACGACGGAGGAGGAGGAGACAAGAAAGCTGAGAAAAAACCAGAGAAAAAGGCGGAAGACAAAAAACCTAAAGAGGTACTGCCCCTTGCTAACGTGCGCACGTGTCCGTCCCTATTTTTCGGTTCAAATTTCTATACTGCGCGTTTGGCGCATGTTAGTTTAGAACACGTCGAATCAAAGCTTCACTCAAAATTAATGGAAAGCAATTGATCGGGGGAGGCGCATTTTAGCAACCGCATTTAGCCGTTATTTATTAAAGATTTTAAATATTAATTCTACTCGGTATCTAAGTTAACAGTTTCCTTTTATTTAAAGTTTATGTTAATTTTAAATTTAAAATATATTTTCAGCCTCCGGTGACGACGGCGGTTCTGAAGATCGATTTGCACTGCGCGGGATGCATCGACAAGATTCAGCGAACGGTTTCCAAGACCAAAGGTGAGATTATCACTTTTCTTCCACTACCCGATACAGTTACTGTTAAGTATTAACGGCCTTCTTGGCGTTTAATTTGACGGAGGGTTAATGGCTTTACAGGGGTTGAATCCAAGTCTATAGACAAGCAAAAGAACCTCGTAACGGTGACGGGGACGATGGACGTCAAAGCTCTAGTGGAGTCTCTCAAAGACAGACTGAAGAGGCCCGTCGAAATCGTTCCGCCCAAGAAAGACGCCGGTGGTGGCGGCGGAGGCGAGAAGAAAGCAAAGGATGGGGATAAGAAGGCAGATGGGGGAGGGAAGAAGGAAGAGGGCGTCAAAGCAGAAGAGAACTATTTCTTACACGAGTCCATGCCCGGATTCGGTTTCACAGCGGGACCGGGCCAATTCTACCCTCCTCATCCTGCTCATCCTGCTCAGATGTACGCACCACCCGGATACGGATACGGGGCTGAATACGCACCTGCCTATGGACCCGGGTATGGAAACGGGTACGCGGCGGAGTCGCCTCACGCGCCGCAGATGTTCAGCGATGAGAACCCAAATGCTTGCTCTGTTATGTGAGGGTGGGATACCTGAAGTCGACATGCATAAGGATGCGGGGATTCAGAGTTATAATATAGAAGAATGTACATATTAGAAAAGAGAGAGAGAGAGAGAGAGAGTTGGTGGATAGCCGGAAAAGGCTAAGCCGTTCCGGAGTTGAATTACATTGGAATGGTTGGTGGTGTTTTTTGGGTCTTCCCAATTTCTAGTTGGTTAAGTTGAATTCTCAGAATTTGATTTGTTTTAAATTGGTTATTATTTTGATATGGAATATGAATGTGGTCATGTTTTTGAATGGTATTTCTTGATAAAATAATTGTACTGCTGGTGTGCACTTGCGCTTTACTTCTCTTTTACTAAAACCTAAGTAAAGGAGGGTCCCGTGTAGGCTGCGTGCGCAGATGTTGGGTAGTGGGTAGGACGTAGGAGGAATAATGGGGAATGTCACATTCATGATTCAATGGTGGCTTTGAATATTAGATGAAGGATTGAGAGAAAAAGGAGATAATAATGCCCACGAGAGCAAAGATTTCAATCATTTCAATTCCATGTCCCCTCTTCCCGATTCCTAAATGAATATGGGGTTGCCTTTTTGGGTCTCATTAGATACTTTGTTTTTTTGTAAAGCTCTCTGCACAAAATGTTTTATCTTTTATAACAATTCCAAACTATGTTTAGAGGTAGTTGCTTGTAATATTTTTATCAAATATCAAATAAAATGAAATAAAAAATGTGGGGCCATATTTGAAGACTTTAGAGGAATGAGAAGGGGACCCAACCGAAGAGGACCGGAGACCCACTTATTATTAAGACTTGAGAAGTTGGACTGGAGCGAGAGAGAAGAGAGAAGAATGAAGACGACAGAGGGGTGTGGGCGGGTGGAGCAGCCTCCTTAGCCTTTGCCTCAACCCTTAGCAGTATTCTTTGCCCACTACTTGTTTTAGAGTACACATTTTGGTGGTGTCTCATTTACAGCTTTTACTTGTCGTTTTTCACGTCACCCAATTTCCAAGAAGCGTCTTTGCTTCTGTTTCCCCCAAATGCCCTTCTATCTTCATCGTAATTACACTGGAGCCATAGACAGTATGGCTCTCACACCCGTCTTATTCCCATTGCTTCATCTGATATGAAATGACCAGGAAAGCCTTCCACGTCCAGGCCTCATCTGGTGTTGACGTCCACAGTAGTTACCAGAACCTTCCATGTACCCCCTTCTCCCCCTCTTTCTCTCCTGTCCCCTTATTTTCCGGGTGCCTACCTTTATTTTTATTTTTTTATTTCAAACATTCAACTATATCATACACTAAATCATTATCCTACCAAAGAATAAGATAAATGCCAACATTTTATACACTGTGAGTACTACTGCTTATTGGGTCATGGTCCGAGCCAACAACCCACTTTAGGGCAATTATGAACAGCCTTTTTGGACTTTTTTCTTTTTCAAAATTATCATATTTAATTAAAATCAAAGAATCAAGTAGGTAAAATCATTAAATACATTAGGTTAAGCTTATCTGCAAGATAACATCATGATTATACAGTATGAACAATGGGAGGGTGACATGACCCAACTCCAGAGGCCAAAATTGAAGACACATAAAGTTGTTGTAGGGCACGAGGAGTTGGGACACTGTAGTCATTTTACACCATACACACAATGACCCTAGCACAAGCATCATACCATACTCCCATGCATGCATGATAACATGCACATGCACATGCACATGCACACGCCTCTGTTCTCAGAGAGAAGAGGAAAAGGAAGCTTCCGAGATGGAGGGAAAAGGGAAATTCCAAAAGCTAAAAGGAAAAACCCAGAAAAAAAAAAAGACAAAAAAAAAAGGAGGGGGGGGGGGGGGGGGGGGGGGGGGGGGAATTTACGGGAGATGGGACTAAAGTGATTGCCCCAAAAATAGTGAATGGGAAAGAGACATGCGTCGGTGATGATGACGATGATAAGAACCGAGAAGAAAAAACAGAGTTGAGGGAGAGAAGGGCAAATGGCCAACAAAGGGAAGAATATTCTA
The DNA here is from genome assembly GCF_030704535.1 of Vitis vinifera. Classification (NCBI taxonomy): domain Eukaryota; kingdom Viridiplantae; phylum Streptophyta; class Magnoliopsida; order Vitales; family Vitaceae; genus Vitis; species Vitis vinifera. The sequence continues at coordinate 20,918,830 of NC_081810.1, read as the reverse complement.
CCTGCTCAAACCTCTCGAGGCAGCTGGTCAACCTCATTCAATACTTGTATAGTATAAATGGAGTAGTTTATAGAAGAAAAGGGTAATGTTATGGAGGGTAGTAGATTCCATATGCATGTGATATGGACAAAAGGGTGTTTCTTTCTTTTATTTAGGGTTTGGCTGCCATGATTACATGAGCTCATTGCCCATGTGAGGATGTGGAAATGTCAATGCATCTTTCTTTCTGTGTCTTTTTCCAAAGCCTCTGTTGCTGGGTTTTTATCAAAGCCCTTGAATTTTAATCAAAGCTTCTTTCTTATCCACTTGACTTTCTGGCTCTCTCACACGTCTTCAACTTCACTTGACTTCTTGAAGGTTTGATTTGAGTTGCCACTTACCCACCTACCCACTTACAAGAAGAAATCCTATTTTTATTCCATTGCTTCTTCAATTAGATTCATTTTGAAAAAATAATTTTTATGTCACATATGGCATCATTCAATTTTCAATTTGAATCATCATTTATTTGGATATATTGGTTGGGGGTACCAATTATTGCAATGATTTGAGAAATAATTATTTGGGTCATATTTCAAAACTAAAAATAAATTATTTTTAAAATAAATTTTAGGTGTTTTTATTTGTTTTTTTTTAAATATTTTGAATAATAAAAAAAATAACTTAATTTTTTTTTACATTGGTAGCATCATAAAAAGTAAAGTAAAAATCTATTTTTTATATTTTAATTGTCAAATAGGGTTTGAACATTTTTGTATCAAATAATGTTTAATTTAATAATGATAAATATTCAAAGTCAAATAGTATTGTGAAAGACAACATAAGGATAGGGATTCAAGCAGCCATCTTGGATATGCTTGAAATCAACATCAATTAAATCACCTAATTTTCAAAATACATCATCATTTTCAACTATGAAAATGATTTCATATCCAATTTTTTTCTTCCCCTTTCCTTATCTAATGAACTACCCATTTACCCCTACTAATCTAGTCCCACTAAGTGTTCAACTATATATATATGACAATTCCTCTCTTTTCCAAAGACCCCACAACTTCAAATTAATTAGCAACCACCTAAAATTAATAAATATGGAATAACTAACTCAAATTAACTAGCAACAAGTATCCATAATTCATATACCATATTTTAGCCATGTTAAGTCATATTTTTTTCCGATGGATATCAAAAAAATCACATGCAAGTCTTCAGACTTCATCCATTTTTTTATTTTTTATTTATTTATATTCATATTTTTTAATCTACTTGTATCATCGTCCAAAATGAACTAAACCAAGAATTTGGTAGCAAATCAATGTTTTTGTATTTTGCAAGTATTATGAAAGACACCCAATTGCTTTTCTTTTGAGTTACTTGGACGACACGTTTGGTAGAGGACTGAATTCCAGTTTTGTGGGGATCATAATTAGGGTTAGAGAATCTAAATTATTTATAGCGAGTCGTGGTACCCAGAACCAGAAGTAGTGCAGTGACTTTGAAAAGCAAAGGCATGCATGAAAGAGTCTTGAAAAGCTCATTGCCAATGGCTTTTGCCTTTTCTATCAAAGCAAGGCAAAGAAAAGTCCCAGATGGAATTTTGGTTGATTGCACCACTATCTCAACAAAAGCAAAACATGGACCTGTACAAGTTAGAACCACCTTTTCTCAACCAATAACTCACTTGCAATTATTGGTATTTTAAATATTTTTTCAGTGTAAAATATGGATAGATGATAGTAGGTTGAAACTCGATGCAATTTTGCTTGAAGTTAGGAATAAAAGCATCATCAAATGTGTAGTTAGAGAGTAATGAGGTAGCAGGAGACGACAGTTCATCATCTGACTTTCAAAAGGGACTGTAGAGAAGGCAGAAAAGAAAGTCGGTGAAATTTATATGAACTGAGAAAAGTGGGGAAAAAGAGAAAAGAGAAATTCATATGGGGCCTACTGTTAATTTTTGGCCAGTTGGTTTGCATCATCAAAATCCTAAATGCTTGTACCAAAACACATAAAGATACAAAAGCTACATTAAATAGACATCCAATAAAACTTTGAATTTGGAGATTGAAAAACCATATGATTCGATGAGTTTGAGACATTGAGGAGCCCAGCACTGTCGGAGGCTGCCTGCCAGGGAACCGGGAACTTTCCCGTTGATGACCCTGGAACCCAAGTCTTCATTGGCAGGCCACGGGTGGCAGTACAGTGAAACGCGCAGAGTAGACCACCGACAAGGAGGGCTGTTAGTTGAATGCGTGTGTACCTGCATGCTGCTTGCACACGGCCTGCCAAGGGAGGTCCTTCAATGTATCATTAAGGCGACTCTGCTATTTCCTCCTTTTCATAAACAAACAAAACTGTCTTTTACATACGGATGTAGAGTGATTAAAAACGGAAAAAGGGAAAATAATTTAGCGATAACTTGGCCTAGAAGAATTTTCATCATCATCAAGAATGAGTTTTATTCCATTGTTCTTAAGGCCATTGACAACAGCCCAGATCTTGGTGCGATTCTTGAAGCCTTTCTTCTCAACCTCTTTGTTTACATCAACATGGATTCCCCTTCCCTGTCCCTCTTCAAGGCCCTCCACCTTCAGTCGCATGGCCAATACCTCTCCAACAACTCCTGCAGCCTTGGCATTGCAAGATCGGCCACACTCTAGAGAGCCCTTAATTGCATGTTCAACTGTCGATGCTGTTGCAATAATCCGCCCATTGTTCCTGTCTACTACATTTGCTGTGATGTATTTTAATGATATGAACAGCCTTAGCACATACCTCTTCAAAACTGTCATCCCTTCAAAGCAAATATTTTATGCCAAAGAAAAATATATCAGACCTGAAAGTTTGGGTTTTGGTAGTAATGTATAATGGCAAAAAATAAATAAATAAAATAAAAATCTCACAAAAATAAAATTGAATATGCACCTCTCTTCCTTGATTAGCTAAGCTAAGATTAACTAATGAGATGGTCTCGTGAGATTCAAACTCAAATGTTTTCTCGTACTAAATTAGTTGGAATTATCAAGCATACTAGATTTTTTCCAGCATTCATATTTTGTTACAATAACTTGATGTGTTTGATATGTGCATGATGGCTAAAGGCAGGTAAGCCTGGAGTTTATGGCTAATCCAGTCAATAGATGACATTGGTCTGAAGCCTAACAACAAATCAGCACAAGAGACAGATTTAACTCATAGTTAGAGTGATTGGTCAGCCTCTGATCAAATTCTCTTTTCGCTTAGTACATTCCAGATAGGTCCTAAAGGAACTGCAGATATACAAATTTACCAAGAATGGATACCTATTAACAATTATTCACATTTGCTCACCATCTCACAGGGAGAAAGGGGCTGCTTTAACAATTGAACCAGATGGGCTCTGTTTATGATCATTTGAACTTATGGCGTGTTTACTTCTGGCATGTTTTACTAAGTTATAAGGTAAAAACAGAATCAGAAAGCGAGAGAGAGAGGAATCAGAATAAGAATAAAACGGAATGAAAGGAAATGGAATCAGAATTCAAATTTTGATTGAAGTATTTATGTAACCATCAGGAAACGGACTGAAAACGAAATGATTGATTTTGAGTTGTTTACTAACAATAAAAAATCAGAATGAAATGTATATAATGATCTTATACAAAAAAGGATCTACTTTTAATATTGTCTTTTTTCAAATAACTCGTATTCTAATATTAAGTTAATATGACTTTGTTTTTATTTTTTAAAATAATATTTTAGGGTTATTTTTTTAATAATTCCTTTCTCTTTATTAAAATTATCCAATGACTTTAAAAATATTTAAATATATTTAATTACTAGATAATTTTAATGATTTTTAAAATATTTAAATATATTAGAGGACTAAAAACATCCAAATGTTCAAATATTTATAAAGCTAATTGTAATTATTTATTTTCAAATATCCATATTTAAATATTTAACTATATAATGAATATGGGCTTCACACCACATCTAGCACAATCAAAATGGCATTTCTCAAGTTTGCCTAAGGAATTCCATTCTCCCATTTTGAAGAACGAGTTTCTTAATGTTTTGTGGATCTCATTGTAAGTTTTGATTCCTAAAGCCACGTAAACAAATGAAAAGAATAAAAATTACTCCCATTGATTTCATTCCCATGACATGAAGTAAACCCGCCCTTCATTCTCAAAGAATAAAATCAATGGGAGTGAGTCCCATTCCACTCATTACACTTGTTTGCTTGGCTTCAAGAATCAAAATATAGAGTAGGGTCATAGTATACTAAGAACCCATTCCCCAAAAAGGGAGAATGAGTTTCCTCAACTAAAGGTGAGGAATGTCATTCTCATTCCTTAAAATACGAAGCAAAGCCCACATTTACTAGACATTTAAATATTTAAATATTTGAAAAGAAATAATTATAATTAAATTTAAATATAAATATTTGATCAATCAAATATTTAAAGTCACAAAGGCATCTACAATGTCATAAAAATTATCTTATATATTTAAATATTTTTAAAGTCTTTAAAATTATAAAATAAAGAAAAAGGAGTTATTAAAAAATAACCTTAAAATGTTATTTCAAAAAGTAAAAACAAAGTAATATTCATATAACATTAAATTGAAAGTATTTATAAAAAATAACAATAAAAAAAACAGGTATTTTTTGTATGAGGTCATTATGGTAAACGAAGACATTTCATTCTAATTCGTTACTATTAATAAATAGCTCAAAGTCAATCATTTTCATATTCATTTTCATTCTATTGCTTAATAGTTTTGTTAACACTTCAATCAATTTTCTGATTTTGGTTTCATTTCCTTTCATTTTGGTTCCTTTCCTTTTCATTTCATTTCCTCATGGTTAAGTAAACATGTCGGTGGGAGAAATGACAGCCCAACAACAGAAGGGAAGTTGTTCTCAATCCAACATACATCTATGCACAATTAACTGAGGCTTCTCCATGAATCACATATTGTTCCTTGACAAGATGCATACATTTGCAACCACACTAATTTCCTTTATCCTTTAGCCCTATGGGTTCTTCAAAATGTGTATTGTGTTTCTAGTCAGAGTAGGATTTTAATCACTTGTACTGTAGTAGGACTCAATTAAATGCCATGATGAGATTCACCATTTAAAGTATTTCAAGTGCACAAATTTTAGGATTTAGAATTAGTTGGTCTGCATGACAAGCATAGGAAGAATATTCAACCCAGCATCACCAACTGGCTTAGCAGAAGATTTGTTTAAAATCAGCAACATTTTAAACTAGGTGTAATTTGATCCTAACTTATTAACTGAACCAAAAACAGGTGGTGGATAGGAGTTGTTAATGCAGTATAACAAGTTAAACCAATTTATTATTTTGTTACATGCTAAATCATTGTAAGACATAAACAAACTAATTAAACTAAAGACTAAGAGCAGATATGGATACAATACCACTAATCATATATTGGTTGGATCAATTTGTTACTCTGTGCACATACTGAATGCAATCTGAATTAATGAAACAGAAGTCTAGAGTATCTTAGTTATGATCTTTCCCCTTATTTATGTCCCAACTAATAGGATCAAGCTTAGGAAAGTCATTTAAAAATTAAATCAGTCAATTAGCAAATCAATCATCTTGTATATCATCACCATATAACACAACGCAAGGAGTTCTTACGAAAGAGGGGTTGTGCTGTCTATGACTCATATATCACAGATTTGATGTCAATTATGCAATACCATCCATATATAAGTATGTTTCTTAAGGAGCACTGGATGTACACAAATATTTTAAGATTCATAATGCCTAGAAAAACTATAACAAAGTAACACAAACATGATAACCGCATATCAGTATGGACCTGAGATTCAAATTAGTTAGTCTTGTAATGTGATTTTTCTTTTCTATAATCTACTGAAAAAAATAATTTGGTCAGAAAGAATGTACCTCAAATATGATATTCAAGGAAATTCTTTGAGCTTGACCTTTTGGCAACTTAAGTTGTCAAACTCTACAGCTAACTTCCTGCTGGAGGCCAAGAACTCTATTTAAAAATAATTAAAAAATTCAGATCCAAGTACATGGCAAAACTGGGGAAACAAAATAAACTACCCTCATTGGAAGGATAAATGAAATAAATTGCTACCTTATGAAGATTACTGCTTCAGCTCTGAATATGCAAAATCCAAAACTCTTTGATCTGAATAGTAAGAGACATCAAGTATAAGCATACAGCTCCATGTACTCCAAGAACTTCCAAATTTTACATGGAAAATTATAAATGGACATATCTATCAACATTCCAATTTATAGGAGAAACATGGTCATGACAATTAGCAAACTTGCCATCAAGAAAAAACTGAATATGACTGAGAAATGTTCTATTTTTGTTCAATTTTTTCTCTTCTCAAGAAAATTTAGGTCTAAAATTTGTCATCCTAAGCCATCACATCCAATTCCACACATAGAGAAGTCAGACCAAAAAAATAATAATTAAGCAAAAAAGGTCTGTTCTAGAAGACCTTCTGAAGGATGATTTTTTTTTTTTTTTTTCAATCAAAGCCCTCAAGAACAAAAGTAACAGCTCAAAGATAAATATAAGTCTTTTTCTTTTTTTTTTCTCAGATAATATATGCCTATATTCTAGGACAAGACATGACATTGGCAGAGATCACACAAACCTTCTAGTGGCATTGCAAGCCCTAGCATGGATTTGGAAGGAGCTTAGACAAAAAGTAACAGCTAGTCTCCGTTTATGCCAAACTTCCAAACAAATTTTTATATAAGTAAAAAATGTACCAAAGAACGATGCTAGACAAGACTTACTAAACTTCTAAGAAATTTTAGACAAAGTATATATCTTACATTGTAATAACATCAATTACTGTTAATGCTAAAGTAGCTCCAAAAAGAAGCAAGAGCATAACCTTCATCAAGCTGTTCCTTCCTCATTCTAATGCCTGCACGTATAAATTTTCCTTTCTTCAGCTGTCTTCCCCGATCAAGCATGGAGAGACATTGCATGCCTAGAGCACAATTTTCGAGCTTTGCTCTAGATACCAACTCAGTTAAGGATTTACATCATCATACAACAAACTAAATGTCCTTTCACTAGAAATGAAATCTTGAAAGTCACATAGAACAATTTCAACCTTTAATGTACCTAAACTAAGCACACAATCCAATGGAATCAACAGAATCCAAGATAGAACGCATACAAGCTCAGGTGCCTTCTGAAAGGCACGACTAATGAACACCAAAAGCTCAAGCACTGACTGTCTAAGCCATGTGCAAGCTCAAACACAATTTACTTACCTATTGTTCATTTATTTATTTATTTATTCTTCCATTCCTTCTCTATCTATATTTTGATCGCATAATCAATCAGCACTCACTAAAATCAATCACTTGTTGATAATAGAATATATTTGGTGTAGCAACAGGTAGTTTCCATTCGATCATTAACTTGTATGATTGGTACTGTGAATTTAAATCTTCGCATGTGCAAATTTGTTTCAACCTCCATAAATAAATAAATGAATAAATAAATAAATATATATATATATAACTGGATATTGTAAATATGAAATCCAATGCATAAACTCACATTCCCGGCACAAATTTTATCAAATAAATGAAATCAAGGTCAAATATATTATCTTTTCAAAAATATAGACTTTCCCAGTAACAAATCAGGCCAAAACTTTCAAAAGAAATTCTTGAATTTGTTCTCACAATGAGTAATCAGGACTCAGAAGCTGCCCTGACCCTAAAAGTAATCTATCCAATAGCTGACAACTGAATGCATTTCCAAAAATTTGTCTTCGCATGACAACAGTGAACAGTCACAGAACAAACAAGCACTCAGATTAATTCATATGATTTAGTAAGACATCACCATTCATTGTCCAATATCAACACCCACGTTACTTATCAATTTTGCATTAAGTGGGTATTGATGTTAAACCATATATCAACCATCTCAAGCCACTAATCGATAGTGAACAACAACTTATATACTATAGAATTGCAAACTTCTGTAAAAACCAAGAGAAGCCAAATAGCAGCAAGTTTGGGCAAAGGACAACACAGAGAAAACTGGATTGAACAACAGAAAAAAGATACATATTAAGCCAAAAAAAAAATCCAAAAAATAACACTAACAGAACAAGATGACTTATAAAGAAAAAGGGGGTCTTACAGAGGATGTCCAACATCAATGAAATTATTCAACACTGGAAATGGCAACACAGGTATTCTATTGAGCTGATTGCTGATCATCAAAATCCTAACCCTAATTCTGGATCTCAATTTGTTTCCAATACATGTAGTACAAAGAAATTAGAAATGGAATATACTGTATACAGAATAACTTAGAAATGGAATAAACAGACTTAGATGTGAAGAAAATAGAAAAATGCAAAGCTGATGAGAGCTACCTACAACCACCAAAACAGCAGCAAAGGAAGAAAATCCAACAATGTTTGAACACTACCATGAGAGAAGTAAGACAACTAAAGGTTTTGGCTAAGGCCTGAATCTGCATTCTTGCAACATCAAAACTAGAAACGGAGAAACCTCACTGTTTAAAGTTCTGAAAAGCTTTTCCCTTCTTTTTTTTTTTTTTAAAAAAAAATTCTCATATCTTAAAATAAAAACAAGTTATGAGGCAAATAAAACGTGACATGAGAAACCTAAAACATATTAAGGCCCTGTTTCTTTCTCAGAAAACTGATGAAGGAAAATGCTTTCCAGGAGTCAGAGGGCAAACAAAATCACTATTTTCTTCCATTCCTCGTGCTTTCATGTGACTTGAGTTCTCATGGTTGAATCTCCAAGAGCTCCATACTCCAGGATTAATCTTCAAAAAAGGAACTCAAGTCTGCAGACAGCAGTCACTAAATTTTTTCTCCATCAATGGAAAATGCAAAGAGGATAAACTACAAAAACATTTCACAACAATATCAATCTCTTAACCAAACAACACTGGATTTCACAAACAGGCCAGGAAACAAAATACTCGCAACAAATCAAAGAGTACAACAAAAGAAGACACAAATTTCAAAGATCAGAAACTGGAAAGATGAAGAGTGCTCAAAAATTATCTTCTTTCCACCAATGCTCCATTTGGTGGTTGAGCAATCAGAGGCAAATGAAAAGAAGATCAAAATCAGGAAAAAGTAACGAAAATAAACAACTCAATTAGCATTCATTGCTAAGCAACTAAAAGCCGCAGGTCACTAAAAATTTCACAATTCATTTCGTTTCAACTTCCTCAGTTTGACTGGCCAATGAACCAAATACCTGAGTCAACTCAATACTCATTCAAACTTACAGACCAAAATTCAAACAACAATAAGAAGATCAATAAAGCAAATATTAAAACATTTGAGGACCCAAAGAAAAAAGGAAAAAAAAGAATAGAGAGATCTTACTGAGGAGAGAAACCCTAGCTGTGAGAAATCGAGACCAAATGACAACAGAGACAATGAAGAATTTAAGTTCAATCATTGAAAAAAAAAAACGTTCTTTTCAAAATATCAAACATTACTTAAGTTAAAATTTTGCAATAGATAAACACAACTTGCAAAAGACACTCCAGTGCGGTTATTGCTTTAGGAGCCTTGGTCCAGCATGACATTCTGTTATGTGGTTAGGTCCACTAAAAGGGGTACTGGACTTAGAAAATAGGAGAGAGCAAGATGCATTTAGGTCTTCTGTAATCAAGAGAGATCATGAGAAGGATTGTAATCAGATACGATTTGTTTTCGGAAGTGAAAAAATAGAGTTTCTAAGATTTGAGAGCTCTAAGGGTGTAATATTGTTTCTATTCTTTATAATGGTATTAATTTCTCCCCCTTTCCCATGGATGTAGAGCCAACTGGATCAAACCACATAATATATTCTCTTTAATTTGCCTATCAACAAAAATAAAAAATGGATCAAACCACATAATTCTCTCCTTTTATCAGAAACAACCATCTTCATTCATCAACCTTTTTTTTTTGCCTTCTTTGATTCTTTTGTTCTCTTTGATAATTTTTTTTATTTAAAATCAAATTCAATGTCATCAAAGATCAGTTTGTCATCTAGCTTATCAAAGTGGTATCAAAGCTTTAGCAAGAGGTTGCATCCCGGAGATCAGACTGATACTTAGAGAATCTTGGGGGTTTCTGTAATTGAGAATCAAGTTAAGATGGCTACATCTAAGTATGAAATTGAAAAGTTCGATGGAAAGAATGGTTTTGGTTTATGGAAACTGAAAACTGTGACACCGTTGGAAAATTTTGGATTGGACGAAACACTTCAAGATGAGTAAACTGCCAACCTCAGATTCTGACAGAGAGAAGGCAGAGATACTCAAAAAAGCAAAGAACAAAATTATTCGGAGTCTTAATGATCAAAGTGCTTAGTAAAATCTCAAAGCAATCTTCAGCTACAGAAATTTGGCAGATACAGGATCAATTGTTGATGATTAAATCATTACTCAACAGAATTTACTAGAAGCAAAAAGAAAAAATTGGGTTTGAGATGGATGAAGGGAAATCAATTTATTAAAGCATCGTTGAATTCACAAAATTGATACTTGATCTTGAGAATATTGAAGTAAAAATCGAAGATGAAGATCAAGTTGTCATTCTATTGAATTCCTTGCCAAAACCTTTTAATCTACTCAAAGATGCCCCACAGTACAGCAAGGACAAACTATCTCTTGAGGGATTGATTAGTGCTATTTATTCCAAAGAGATAGACCTGAGAATAGAAAGCAAAGATGCAAATATTAGATTATCAGCCCAAGGTAGATCAAAGAAAATGAATGGAAATGGCAAGAACAATCATGATAGGTGTCACAGGCACAAACTTTCCCCAAAATTTTTCACATTCATGCAGCGCTTAGAAGCCCTCCAAGCTAGCCTGCACTCCCCACACAAGATGGCAACAAGGGACAACCCACAAAAAGTCACACACAAGATTACGGGGCTCCAACCCCAACGTGTATTTTATTCCCTCCCTGAATAATAATACAAGACACCATTCAACAAGACTCCCATAATTTTTTTGGTGAGTACAGGCTTACTCCCCTCATGCCCTCTAAGGGGCTGTCCAATCCTCCTTGTATACGCGTGGCACCACCCACTCCCTATTTGATTAGGAGCACACAATCTTAGTCCTACTCAAACTCTTATTCGTAGGTTGTGGCACCAACCACTCCTATTTAGACTAGGGACAAGCAATCCTAATCATACTCAAACTACAATTACAAGAAGAATTCGAACTCCTCCTCAAACTCAAATTGCAATCCTACTTCAGAATAAATCAAAAGGTCAAAAAGGGTGAAAATGGTGGGATGCGAGTGAATATTCAAAAGGAAATTTGGAATTTGTGGTGTAGAATCTGCTTGCTATAAAGCAAGGTTGGTTGCTAAGGGTTTTACACAAAAGGAAGGGGTTGATCATCAAGAAATTGTCTCACCAGTTGTTAAACACACCTCAATTAGATTGCTTTTGGTCATGGTAGCACAATTAGATTGACTTGGAATTCGAACAGATGGATGTTAAGACTGCCTTATTGCACAGCAACCTTGAGGAGGAGATCCTGAGGAATAACCAGAGGGTTCTGTGACTCAATGACTTGAAAATAATATGCCTTTGTTGAAGAAATCCCTGTGGTCCAAAGCAGGGGCTAAGACAGCGGCATAAAAGATTCGATAGCTTCATGATAAGCAAAGGGCTGTAAAAGCAGCTATGATAGCTGTGTGTATTTTCTTAAATTGTTTAAAAAGGGCCATGTCTACCTACTGCCATATGTCGATGATATGCTCTTGATCAGCAAGGAAATTGGGGAAATTAACAAACTCAAGTTACTTTTGCAGTCAGAGTTTGACATGAAGGGTCTTAATCCAGCCAAAAAAATCCTGGGAATGGATAAGAGAATGTCATTGACTTGTTTTGTTCTCACTGCTTCAGGGCAAGGAATTAGCTGGAAAGCCAACCTTCAATCAATTGTTGCTCTCCCAACCACTGAAATAAGATATGTTGCTGCAGCAGAGGCTGTGAAAAGGGACCATGGTTGAAAGGAATGTTAAATGAATAGGGATTGAACAGGAGTCTGTTACAGTTTATTGTGACAACCAAAGTGCATTACACTTGGTGAAAAACCAAGTATATCACAAACGAACTAAACATATAGATGTCCAGATGCATTTTATTCATGATGTTGTCACTAATGGAGATGTTTGTATGAAGAAAAATTCCTATAGAGAACCCTGAATATATGCTGACTAATATCCTTCCTACAAAGATGTTTACACTTTGCTTAAACTTGATTGAAATTGACAATACATAAGAAAGTATGAAAGGGGGAGAAACTCGAGTACACCACTTGAGTTAAGGTGGAAAGTTGCTGAGAATGTAACTCAAGTTGGATTGAATTTATTATGAACAGAAGCAACTTGCAGTAGACTTTCCAAGGCAGTTATTGTTTTAGGAGCTTTGGTCCAACATGACATTATGTTATGGCATTAAGTCTACTAAAAGGGTAGTGATCAAAAGAGACTAAGAAGGTTATAATCAAAGAGGATTTGTTTTAGGAAGTGAAAAAAAAAGATAAGAGTTTATGGGATTTGAGAGCTTTGAAGGAATAATATTGTTTTTTTATTTATAATTTTTTTATAGGCAAGAGTAATTTTCTTTTTTGATAGGCAATAAAAGAGAATAATTAATAGTGCCTTAAAAAGAACAACAAAGGACACACAATGTCTATAATATGTGCCAAAAGGTAAAACAAGGAAAGAGAAAACAAAAAAAAACTTCCCTCTCCTTACTTCAAGGACAACCAATTTATAAAGTCTATCATAGACAATGATTGATGGTCTATGTACAACTTAACCCATTACATGAAACTAGTCATAAAATAACATTTAATAGCTTGATCCAACTGCCCATCATCCTCATATGACCTCCTATTTCTCTCCTTCCAAAGAATCCAAAAAGGACATAAGCGGGCACCCATCTAAGCTTTCTTCCACTTCTTCCCCACAAAGAACCATGTCAACTTAGAAGGTTATCTCTCAAAGAACCATGTCAACTTAGAAGGTTATCTCTATCCGTGGAGCGCATCACCCATGTCATACCAAACAAAGAGAAGACCAAATTATTATTATTTTTATTTTATAGCTTTTCAAAAAAATAGCATTATTTAATTTTTTTTTCATAGCCATTAAAAGGGACTAGGCATAATCTAAATCTATTTAAAAAAATTGTGAAAATTTATAAACTTTATATATATATGTGTGTGTGTGTGTGTGTGTGTGAGAGAGAGAGAGAGAGACATGATAATGTTCCCTAGCCATGGTCAAAAATGAAATCAAATAATTCAAAATTTTTGGCAATAGTATTGACAAGTTAAAGGTGTTCAAAGAGAAACCCTACCCTGCCCTCTGTTTGGTTCCCAAGAAAAAAAATCCCCTTAGGTCAGTCATGTGAATTTTAAGTGACACTTCTCTGTGTACCCCAATGTGAGTTTTAAGAGACTTTTCTATATTCCCGAACCCTCAATTGTGAAAACTTTACAATTCAAAATTTAAATTTCTTTTCTCATATTTTCTCAACTAAATCTATTTATATACAAGAGAACATTCCCAAATAACAAAGACAGTCAATCAAACAAAAATTTCAATCTGAGCTGTACCAAACTTGCAATAGTTTCAGGGCTATTCAAAAGAGAAACCGTAGAGTTCAAAACTTCCAGCAATAGCATTCCCGAGTTATAAAGCACACGGAATGAAACCCAAGGCCTATGTTTGTTCACTAAAAAAAATGAAAGGGAAAAAACCACATTTTGATTCCTAAAAATCCAAAATAAAAGAACAGTTAAGACTCATGATATCCTCGAGCTCTGGATGATGAAAATTTTATTTCATTTTCTCATTATTTTCTCACCATCCAAACAACTGTATCTAACCTAGAAGTCAATGGATGAATTGGGAACAGAGATTGGAGCAGTACCTGGAACTCAGAGATCGAAATGCAGCGTTTGGAGAAGAAATGATCGAACGCTTTTGTGCAAATAGAGTTCGAGCTTCTTGTGCTACAAACGGACTGATTTCTAATACGGGTTGACGCTGTGCCGGACCCCAAGTAGGCGTTAGAAATTCATAATAGTGAAGAAGGGGGAAGCAAATTAGTAGAAAACCAATTTGAGATTATCTTGACATAAATTTTCAAGTTGTTCGTCGCGACTAGTGAGTTTTATATGAATTTTAGCGCTTACCCAAATCATGACTATGGGTTTCTCATCTCAAAAACCTGTCCCTTTTCCTTTCTTTTCTGTAATTCATATAAATCTAAACCATACCAAGTCGAAAGCCCCACAATTCGATTAACGAAATTCACCTAGGGTATCAGGTGTCGATAGTCCTTCCACTAATCACGGCCGGCAGAGGTTCGTCCAAAACGGCAATGATATTTCGAAATTTTGAGTTTTTACAGAGAAAGAAGAAAGATTTCGGAGGCAGGCAAAGGCTCAAAAACGCCATTCACTCTGAAATTAATAAAATTACGTGCCTTATGCTGTTATGCCACACATGGATTGAAAAATCGGAGACATATCGGCGAAATATCGGTTTAGAACCGAGTGGAGCGACGCGCGGAGCAGCAGGAGGAGGATTTCAAAAAATGGCCGAAAATATCGGTATTTATCGGTATTTTTACCGACTTTTCGGGAAATTTCCTGATATTTCCTACCAGTCCAGCCCGCGCACAGGATACAAAATCTGTCCAATTTTTTTAAAAAAAAAAAAAAAAAAAAACATAAGATGCTATTTGGTAATCTGATCATTTCAGCCTGGCTCAAAAATCGTGGATTTAGGGTTCGTGAAATTTAAATCCAATGGCACAACAGCAAAGAGACCCCTAGAACAGATCCAGAAAAGGGAGCAAAAGAAAAGCAATTTTTTTGGTTTTCCTTGGGGGCTTTGCATGGATTTTCTCGGAAATCAAACGAGGATGAATTTTCCCGGAAATCGAATGGGGGATGGCTTTTGTTGTGAATCAAACGGGGGTTGAAAAAAAAAATGATAACATGATTAGATTAGTACCTGCGAGGATTGAGAGTGGCAGAGGAAAATAGGGCCTTTTTAGGAATTCTCTCGTCCGGAGGGCAACTTCAGAGAAGGGCTACTTGATGCCGGAGTGAGAGAAGTGGATAGATTTAGTAGAGATAAAAAAAAAAAAACAAAAAAAAACAAAAAACAAATGAGGAGAACAATTTTGAGCTTTGAACCAAAATAGTACATTTTAAAAAAAAAATTCAAAAACTAAATTTGTTTTCAAAATAATGTCCAATGTAGTGTGCCACATAAATTGCCATGACCAACTACCGTTTTATGTTTCTAAAATAGTTAGAATCCGTAATCACCAACCATGGTTTTAACTTTAAGTTTAAAGTTGTAATTGATAACTATGATTTTGACTTTTTTTTAAAATGGTCAAAGTCTTAATCAACAAGTGCCTTTAACTTTATATATATTTATATAGAATTATAATTTTTTAAATAAAAATATTATATTATTTTGATTTTAAATATACTTATTTCATCATTTAAAAAATAATAATATATGAAATTAAATAATTAATATTTTTAATTTGATATAAAAATATATTTTTAAATTTTATTAAAATAATAGGCATTATATTTAATATAAATATATTGAGTTAATTATATTTAAATATAAATAATATATAATAAATTATAAAAGCCTATTGTGGACCTCGCATTTCGGCTCATGCGTTTCCTTTATTGATTAAGAAAAATTGACTTGGAATCGCCACTTATTTTTGTTTTATTTTTAAAAGGGTAAACAAAATAAGAAAGAAAAACCCTAAGTGTGACTCCTTATTTTGGAAAATGTGGTCTGTGAAAAACCGGATCGGGTTCGGGGGTCAGGTTACTCATCGGGAAGGTACGGTAAAGACTGTAGCACCCCTCTAAGCCCTTAAAGTCGGGTCTCTACTAATAAAATGAAGCAATCATGGCAATTGATGAGGAAAACAATGAATACCCGGAATGATCATGCACACATAAGAATCGAGACATGCATAGACAACGATTAGAGGGAAAATGGGTACATACCTAAGCCACGAGTCACCATGCGCTATCAATAGAGAGGGTTAGTACACCATATAGAGCACAAAACATATCATTTGCATCACTAAATAGGGATTAAAATTGTTTGAAGGAAAACTGGATTTTTGAAATTCATTTGAGAATCGGAATCTTAGAGATTATTTGAAAATTGGATTCTTAGGAATTAGATGTAAGAATGAGAACTTTTAGAAATTAAATTTGAAAGAAAATTGGGATTTTGAAGAATTATTTGAAAGTTCGGGATTTTTAAGAAAAATTAAGTTACGAAATTTGGGATTATGGGAGTTAAATTTTGAAAGGGATCATAACCGTAAGTTATTTGAGACGTAGAAATTATGAAAGTTGATGTATAAAAATTGGAGATCTTAGAAATCATTCGAAGGCGGAATTTATAGAAATAATGCATAAGGTGATAATGATAGTGATAATAATAAGTAGCAGGGTAAATACAGGAATTGGAGCATGGGAAACTGAAAATTAAGTTCAGAGATAGGACAATTGGAGTTTTAAATAGCTAAATTTAGAAATCGGAATTTTGAAGAATTAGACTTTAATGATTGAAATTTTTAAGAGAAATAAATAGGTAAATATGGAATAATGTTATTAATTAATCAAAACGATGTTTGGACGGATGAATAGTGAATAGTGGGATTTTTGAAAATTAAGTTTGAAAGTCAGATCTTTGAATAATTGGACTCTATTTATTGGAATTTTCAGAAGAAGGAAATAGGTAAACGTGGAATTTATAACAGTGATGACAAAGATAATATTTGGATGAATAAGAATGAATGGTGGAATTTTTGAGTCTAAAGGTTAAACTTGGAAATCTGGTTTTGAAGAATTGAATTTTAATGATTGAAATAAATGAATAAATAAACATGGAATAACGATACTAATTAAGAAAAATAATGTTTGAACGAATAATAAAAGAAAAGATTAGGGGAATTTTTCTAATTGAGAATTCGATTTAGGGCGTTGGGTTTTTAAAGGATATGACTTTGAATAAATTGGTAGGTATGGGATTATAATACTAATTGACGAGAATAAATATTTAGGCGAATAACGATGGATAGTAGAATTTTTGGGATTGAAGTTTTAATTTAGAAATTGGATTTTTGAAGAATTGGACCTTATATAAATAAATAGATAGGGAGCAAGAATCATAATTAACCAAAATAATATTTTAGACGAATAATAGAATTTCTGGGATTGAAAATTGAATTAAGACATGGGGTTTTCAGAAGATTGGACTTTGAATAGATGTGGAATAATGATTCTAATTGATGAGGATAAAATTGAGACGAATTGTAGAATTTTTAGGATTGAAAAATTGAATTAAGACAAGAGATTTTTGAAAAACTAGGTTTTAAATTAATAGATGAATATGGGATAATAATCCTGATTGATGAAAAATAAGATTTAAATGAATTATTGAAAAATTAAATTAAGACAGGGGATTTTTGAAGGTTTAGATTTTGAATAACTAAGTGAACATGGGATAATAATTCTAATTGATGAAAATAAGACTTAAATGAATTATTTGAAGAATTAAATTAAAACATAGGATTTTCTTGATGAATTTAGACTTTGAATAACTAATAAATACGGGATAATAGATTCGGTTTATGAAAATATGAATTAAACGAATTATTGAAAAATTAAGTCAAGGCGTGGGATTTTCGAATGATTAAACTTTTAATAAATAGTTAAATGGGGGAAGATAATTCTAATGAAAATAAGATTTAAACGAATTGCAAAATTTTTAGGATTGAAAGATAAATTATGACATTGGGTTTTTTTTGATGGATTGGATTTTTAATAAATAAACTAATACAGGATAATGATACTAATTAACGAAAATAACACTTGAAACGAATAAAAAAGGAATAGTGGAATTTTTAGGAGTTTGAAAATTAAGTTAGGACATCGGATTTCTGAAGGGTTGGATTTTAAATTAGTAGATAAATATAGGATACTAACTCTAATGGATGTTAATGAGATTTGAACTAATTATTGAAGAGTTAAATTAAGACACATGATTTATTTGAAAGCTTTAGACTTTAAATAGCTGGATAATATGTAGTAATGATTCTTAATTGATGAAAATGGGATTTAAACAGATTATTGAAATATTATATTAGGATATGGGGTTTTTCAAGGATTAGAATTTAACTTTGATGACTGAGATTTTTTTTTTAAAAGATGACAAATAGATACATGCGAAACAATTATTAACGATCATAGTGTTTGAACTAGTGAAATTGGATAATATAAGCTTCAAGATAAAAATATAATTAACAATAATAATTTGACTTTCAATTGTCTTTAGGATGAGTTAACTAAATGGGTAAAAATAAGATGACAAATAAAAGGGGATGATTTGATTAATTAATTATGGATATATAGAGGTTTTGTTTTGTTTGTTTTTTTTTTTATAAAAAAAAGATTATTTAGGAATTGGGCAACCTGATGGGCTAACTTGAAGTGGGCATGGGCCACTTTAATAAGAGGAATTGGCATAAAGCCTTCATCAATGCAAATGGGCCTGGGCTCCAACTTAAGCCCAAGTCCAATGACATTACTGGGCAAAACTCAAGGCTCCATCTTTAGCATAGGCTTGGCCCTGGGCTCCAACTTAGACCCAAGCCCAAAGCCATCATGGGCAAAACCAAACAACCTTTCTCTTCATAGGCTTGGGCCTGGGCTCCAAGTCCAAACCCAAGCCCAAAGCCATGCCAAACAACCCTTCTCTTCACCGTTTGCCTCTCCGCCCGCGCATCAACATCAAAGGGAGTCTTCCACCACCGGTGGCATGATGAAGAGGGGACCTGCGTCGGCGCGGTGAATAGAGAGGAGCTGCGGCGGCGCGACGAAGAAGGGAGCCACGGCGGTGTGGTGGAGAGAGGAGCTGCGGCGGCGCGACGAAGAGGGGAGCCGCGGCGGCGCGGTGAAGAGAGGAGCTGTGGCGGCGGTCTGGCGACGTCCAGAAGGTGCTGCCACCGTTGGTTGCTGGTGCGGATGTGTGCATAACTGGAGCGGGTGATGGCGCTAGTGGCGAGCAAGCACCTCACCGGCGTGGTACGCATAGCAAGGAGATGCAAGGAGGGGCAGCAGGTGTGCTTGGACTCCATGCGTGCAGAAGAGCGACTTTGGGAGTCCTTGTGGAGTCGGGTATGGCGGTTAGAGGGAGAAAGAGGTGATGGGGAAGATAGGTGAGGGTGACGACCATGCATGGGACGTGGGTGAGGCATGGGTGCTGGGGGGTGTTCACGTGGAAGTTACAGGAGATAGTTGTGCATGGGGTTCGGAGAGAATAGTGCCAAAGCAATAATCAACAAGCCCAATGACAGAGAAGAATTGATTCACAGCATGAACTGAGTAAAAATAGCGAAAAAGAAAGACCAAAATTGAGGAGATGGCCATACCTGAGCTCTCCAACTGAAGGTGGTGTCGTCTGCTTCTTTCTCTCCTTTCTTGATCCTTTTCTTGCTTATTTAGCTATGGAGTACCCTCTCACCCGGATGCTCTCCGCAACCCCCTGCTCCAGATCCCCCCCGTCTGAAGAAAAGCCCCAGATATCACCTTTTTTTTCTCTGTTTGTGTCTTCCTCAGCAAGCCATCCTCGGCTCCACTGCTCCTCTTGTCAGCAAGGATGGAGTTTTTGACCATTAGCATGGCCTGTGGCATGCCCATGTAGTTGATTTCCCGGGCGTAGGGAAAAGGGGCCCCCCACTTATTCTCGGTGTTGCCCGGCTCCTCTAATGCTATATAAAAAAACTAAGATCCCTTGCTCCCCAAATGGGGTCTACACCTATTAAAAAAACAAATAATATAAATTATTATATTAATTAATAATTTTTTATATATTATATGTAAGTGGTATATAATATCACATGTATAAGTTCAATTAAGTTTAAAATTTATCGTATTTTAATTTAAGTTTATAATATCATATCGATATGATAATAATTTATTTATATATTTAAATAAAAATGTGATAATTTTTAAACTTAAATTAAACTTTTATATATATATATACCACTTACATATAATATATAAAAAAATTATTAATTAATATAATAATTTTTTTTTCTAAATAGGCATTTATAATTTATTCATTTTAAATAAATACAATTTATTATATTTTATTTTATTTATATTTAATTTTAATTAACTAAATATATTTATATTAAATATATTGCATATTGTTTTAATAAAATTAAAAAATATATTTTATATCAAATTAAAAATGTCCATTATTTAATTTCATATATTATTATTTTTTAAATAATGAAATAAGTATACTTAAAATCAAAATAATATAATATTTTTATTTAAAAAATTAAAGTTATATATAAATATATATATAAAGTTAAAGCCACATTTGGTGACTACGACTTTGACTATTTTTTAAAAAAGTCAAAACCATAGTCACCAACTACGGCTTTAAACTTAAAATTAAGATTGTGGTTGGTGACTACGGTTTCTAACATTTTAGAAAAATAAAAACCGTAATCACCAAATACGATTTTATGACATGACAGCTTATGTGGCATAGACGCACTAGATTGAACATTATTTTGGAAACAAGTTTAGTTTTTTGATTTTTTTTAAAATGTACTATTTTGGGTCAAAACTCGAACAATTTTCCTCTCTCTATATAAATAATTATTAATTATCGACCTTTATTTTGATTAAATTTCTATAAATTTCAATTTTTATCGACGATATTTTATAAATTAAAATCAATTTAATAAGATAAACTATTAATAATTTTAATTATTTAATTAAATTAATGTTAATAAAAAAAAGTTATTACTACATGTTTTTAATAAAATTTAAAAAAAATTAAATCTCAAATAAAATATTTTATATAAATCAATTTAATTTTTCATTTAAAATATAATAAAACATGTTTTAATAAAAGTATTTTAAAAATTTTAAAATAAATATTGTCTTCAACAAGATGGACTCCCTTCATCTAACAATATAATTGAACCACATTTATCTTTATTTTGATATTAAGGACTATTGCAATGTCATATATGTATTATATTTATGTATAAGTTATTTTTATTTAATAAAATCAAATATCTCTTAACTTAATTCTAACTTTATACACTTCTAAAATTCATATTTATTATTCTTAAAATTCAAATATCAAATCTACCTATATATCTTTGTTTATGATGTTTTTATTCTTTATCATATTTATGTTAATTACACTTATAAGATAACTTAAAAATATGCATTTTTACTTATTTTATCATTTTTTTGAATTTTTCCAAACATTCCTATGAATTTTAAATAATTTTCATTTTATCGATATTTGTGAAAAAAATATCTACCGATATTTCTCGGACGATATTTCCAATATATTCATAAAATTGAAGTATGAATATCCGTAAAATCCGATTTTTCAATCCATAGCCTTATACAGTAGTGCCACACCCAACTCCAAATGACGTTCCCCTAAAGCGACACATGAGGACATGAGGACGTGAGATTAGGAGAAGCTTGTCCAGTTGTCCGTGACACTTAGTCCTTGATACATTTCCTAATTTTTATTTTTAAAAATACAAATTCTTATATTGAATATAAATTTTTTTTATTAAAAAAAAAGTAGGTACATTTTGTACTTTAAAAGTTTAATAAAAAAATCACTTCCTTTTCTTAATATAGAAAAAAAAAATTAAAAATACATGATAAATTTTTATTTTTTTCTAAGAGTTTTCTTGCATAAAAATTTCTATTTTTAGAAATAACAAAAATAGAATATATTAACATACCACCTAAATTAAACTATTTTAGTCTTAATATACAATCAAATTATAATTTATATTTATGCTAATCAACTTTTTATTAATATAAAGCTTGTTGATATGCTAAATTTTATTTGTATTTTTTTTATTTTAATAAGAAAACTATAAGTTCTTATAATGCACAGGAGAAAATTCATACTTTAGATTTGATGACAAAAATAATAATTAATAATAATATGATTAATTTAGGATATGGCTAAGTGTAATTCTTGTTTGGACGTCATTTGTTTTTATTTTTGGCTTTGGCCAGCCGTACTACCGAACTGTGTCAGATGGGGGCATCACAGCTGGAATGGGTCAGGACCAGAGTGACCTCCCCAGGATTCGAACTTGGGTCCTGTAGGCCTTAAGGTTTAGGACGTTGCCCTCCTAGTACCATATCAGCTCTCATTATAGCAACCTTGAGATACAAGGCAAGAAAACAAAATACTAGAGTGAAGATCCTACAGACCCACATAACACAAACCAAATGGAACTGTTTCAGACCATCCAAACACATCCCAGAAAATAGCACATCAAGAGCATGCAAACCACACAGATCTCTCCAAAGCATTTCCCATCCCACACGGTACAAGCAAATACAACTCAACTGCTCTGTTGCTAAACAAACAAAAGTGTTTTGATTTGGAAGTGATTTTTAGGATTCACAGATTTTATCAATACTTACAGCACTTGTTTATAGCACTACACTTTTAACACCATTATCATACAGTTTTAAGTATGATTTTGATATATTTAAAAAATAAAATAAAATAAATGTTATAAAATTAAGATAAAAATTATAATATGAAAGTTGGTATATAACTAGAAAATTGAACTTTAACATTTGATTGTCTATGAATGATACGTTTAGGTATTGAATGTACTCGTATAACAATAATATTAAAAATATAAATTTATCAAATACTAAGAATCAATCTTATGTCTTTTAGTATTTGAATAACATATAAAGCGTTTGTTAAAAAAATCATCAATCTCTTTCAAATGGTTGTCATTCCTTGAAGTAAATACTTTATATTTTATGGACATGGATGTGGCAAGGGTGCAATCATGGCCATGCGGGATATTTCGTGGCACCATGGAGGTCATAATCATTTTTAGAATTGAAAAATGACTCTTTTATCACAAAATGTGGAATAGTGTAGCAAGCATATTAGATAATGGTAAAGATATGCAAACAAAAAGGACTTTTAAAAATGAATGTTATAGATTTGGGATGAAATTATTGTCTATTTTCCTTTTTATATTAATATTATTTTGAGTTTAATTTATTTATTTTTATAAATTATGTTTTTTTTTTTTAAGTTTTATGAAATTAGAATCATGATTAATAAGAAAAAAATGTTTTTTTTATTTACTTCCTTAATTTTTTTCACATACCTTTTTGTTTTCTTCACTAGATATAGTTTTTAATTTTTAATTTTTATGTTATCCAGTTTTTTTTAAAAATGCACATTTTCCCTTAAAATTATCATTATGTATATTACTTAAATAAAAAAAACATTTCTTACTCAACAATTTCGTGTTTTTTTTCATAATTTTTATTTTACTTTAAATAAAAAATTTAAAATATTAAATTTTATTTTAGATTTTTCCTTTTTTTTTTTTTTGATTTAAAAAAAAATATTTTTACACACTTTTAATGTTTTTTTTTATTTTAAAATATTTTATTGTTGAGGAAGTCATTTCATCTATGAAGAAGATTATTTATTAATTTGTTTAACAGTTTGGTGTTTCAAGTGAAACGACGCCGTTCGGAAGCCCGTTTCAGAGTTCCTTCCCGTTACGGAACTTGGAATGGTTTTGACGTTTTGTAAGAGTGTCCCCCCCCAACATTTCGCGACACAACTAGACACGTGGATCCTCTATTCCCACACCCTATAAATAAGAGGCCTCCACCTCCTCTTCAAACCCTCAAACCCATTCTCTTGTCACCCAACAAAGGTCACACGGTCCGCCTCTCCAAAAACCCTAGATCTCACGGTCCTCCTCTCACCTCAGATCAGGTTCCCTCATCTCTACTCTTTGGCTTGGTTCGTCTCGCGTGATCCTTCCTGATTTTACGATCTTAGGGTTTTTTTGGTTTAATCTTGTTGTTTAGGTTGAAGATGGTGTCTGACGCGAGCAAGAAGAAGGCGGCGGCGAAGAAGGCCGCGGCGGCCGCCAAGAGGGGAGGCAAGTCTGCTGCTGCCGCATCTTCGAAGGCGGCGGCGTCTGCGGCGGCCGCCGATGTACAGAACGGCGTTGACAAGATGGCCGATATGAAAATATCAGATCGGACTTGTACTGGTGTGCTCTGTTCGCATCCTCTTTCGCGCGATATTCGGGTATGCTGTGATTCGATTGCCTTTACATTTTAGGATTATTTTTGTTGGATTTGTAAATTGATAAAATAAAAAAAAGGATTTTTTTTTTGTTGGGTGCAATGTTTTTGTTTTATTCATGCTGTGAATTACGTATGGAGAGCATATTTAGGTTTTACTTTATAGTAGGAGGTCAAATAGAGCATGTTATCTTGAGGTTTTTGGTTTTTCTCGACTGCCAGATTAGAATTCTGAGATTCAGAATTCTAAATTCTTTTCGGATCGTAGACAGTTCCACTGCTATTAACTGACAAAAGATTTCAAATTATTTCCTTTCATGTTTGGAAAAAGTAGATCATGGGAGCCATTTGAAAACCCCGATTATTGTTGTTCTTGCGATGTTACCTGGAATGGTACCGGAGGAGTGACTCACCCATCAGCGTCACGCATGTTTCCGCTAAATTGAATTCCAATTCAATTTGAGAGTTGTTTTTGTGTGTGTACACAACTTAATTTAAATTCCACTTCGATGGTGATATGATGTCTGGAAACTGTGGATTTGGAAGTAGAGCCTCTTAACTCACTTTCCAAAGCCCCTTTTATACCAAATATGACCTAACTCATGTCCTGGTTTGTGCAAATAGTTAGATATGCCTTTTTTAGGATACATTCTCGGATTATTTGTTAAGCTTTGAAGATTCATGTCTTTTTGTGCAGGTATGACACCTGTATGCTATTTGAATTCAATATTTTTGTTTTTATTACTGGTAACAGGCAGATTCTCTCTGGAGAATATTGCAACATGCATAAATCTCTTTCTATTTTTATTTTCATTTTCATTTTCATTTTTTTATTTTTATTTAAGAAATGTAGTTTTCTCCCCAAAGAATTAGATTTCTTACCATGGTTTTCTTTGGTAGACGTTCAGTTTCTTCTACATCTGATTTGGTCCTCATTTCTCACCCAAATATAGGTTTCTTGTTCTCTTCTCTATTGGATTTGTCTTCCTCACACCTTCAACCAAATATAGGGGATTTAAACAAGCTGGTATTGGTTTATGCAATCCTAAATTTACTAACATAGGCTGTGCTCAATAGCTTGAGTTGGAAGCTAGTTCAGCTAAGCATGTTCTGTACTTGGGCACTTATTTTTATAAAGTCCATGTTTTGTTTGCTTTATAGTCGGACTCACCTGAGATTGAAGACAAGCGTTGGTTGTAGTCAGAGATCTAGCCTTAGATCTAGTTCAGCTAATTATCATGAATCACAAAAACCAAAATACAATTTGTAAATAGGTTAAGCATGGTTATTGTGAATTGAAACCAGTCTTAACTCCATCATATCTAACTTGGGATTACCCTTTTTTTCAAGTCCATTGAACAAATCAATGATGAAGCCACTGTGTATCACAGTGTAGAGACACTTCAGATTCTAGCAGAGAGTGTACTTAAAGAATATTCATGAAATTCATTTAAGGTCACATATTAACTGTACAATCTGTTCTTACCTGCACCTAACCCTTATGCGAAATGCAGCCAAATGGCAGCCTTTCTTGTCAATGATATACCAGGTTATGAGCCCTGTTCTCTGGAGCATGTTGTGTTGTAGGTATTCTAGTGAACTTGCTACCCTTGTTGAAGTAATTGATCTATATGAATGTTAGTAATAAGCTGAAGGAATTGAGCTGCACTGGGAAAGGATTGGCCTTTTGAGCTCTCTGGACCTGTAAAGCTCTGTTTTTTTAGGTAGGTGTTTGCTGACTATTTAGATGGCTAGTGAAGCAACCAGTCAAGACATCTTGTTTTTGAGCTTGCTTACCACAACAACTCTTGATTGTATTATTTGATGTGATTATTTTATATTTCCATGCTGAAATGTGAATTGAGGCAACTGAAGGGAATAATTTGAGGAGAGAAATGAATAAGTCTCTGCCACTAGACCATCAAACCCAATAAAAAATGTGGTGGAAAAATCCTACAAGCTTAGTAGATGGGCATTTAAAAACCAGATCTCATATGTATGTGCCTTTCAAGTGGATCACTGTTGCACTGTAATTTTTTTATTTTTATTTTTTGTTTTTTTGCACACCAAATTTTAGCATACTGAAGACGAGATAAAGGGAAACCAAGGAAGTAAAAGTTTTTAAATGAATAGCAGAACTGGAACTATGGGTTTTTAGTTGTATACGGTTACTTCTGTAGTACTGATCTTTTGTGTTTGAAGACAGTGAATTCAGAGTATCAGATAAGCTCAGAAGCCTAGATATCATTTGACAAGGCACATTAACTCAAAAGTGAAAACTTACCTAAAAAAAGAACAAACTCATCTCTGCCACTAGACCATCAAACCCAATAAAAAATGTGGAGGAAAAATCCTACAAGCTTAGTAGATGGGCATTTAAAAACCAGATCTCACATGTATGTGCCTTTCAAGTGGATCACTGTTGCACTGTAATTTTCTTATTTTTTTATTTTTTTTTGTACACCAAATTTTAGCATGCTGAAGACGTGATAAAGGGAAACCAAGGAAGTAAAAGTTTTTAATGAATAGCGGAACCAGAACTATGGGTTTTTAGTTGTATACGGTTACTTCTGTAGTACTGATCTTTTGTGTTTGAAGACAGTGAATTCAGAGTATCAGATGATCTCAGCAGCCTAGATATCGTTTAACAAGGCACATTAACTCGAAAGCGAAAACTTACCTTAAAAAAAGAACGAACTCAAAAGCGAAGACCATTTGTAACTAATATATAATCTTTTCCCCACAATTTGTTTGGCTTCCCAAATTATTGGGGCACTTGCATTGTTTTGTTTGAGTTTGAGATATCAACAAATTTATCATTTTTATTTCTTCTCCTCAATTTAACCCTCCTATCCTCCGGTGTCCTTTTACATTTTATTTATTTATTTAAATTTTTTTGTGGGGTTGGTTTAGGTGGGGTGTTTGGGTTTGTTGGGGAGGAACGATTCTGGGTTAATGAGTTCAGATTTGAACTGTTTTGTGATTGATGCCAAAATGATTTGGAATTTTGTTTGCATTCGATCTGTACAAAGGGCACTATCCATGCCCGCAAAAGATGAGATGTACCTAAGTTATAAAAAATTTAATATTAAGAATATTAAATTAGATGGTCTGGAATATCTAATTCATTCCAGTATGATCCCTCTTGGATCTTTAGGTGGATCATTTAGTTGTTGAGTCCCGAGGTCTGTAATTGTCTATTTTTAATGGACATGTGCACAACATATAAAGGTTCTTAAAATGGTATGAACGCTCTCATCATAGTGAGTCTCACTTTTAGCTTATTGTTGCTAGCTTGGTGCACCTAGACGAGCGCCTAGGCGAGCAGCTGGTTCTGTCACCAGGGGCATTCTGCCAGCTATGTTACCAGGGTTTATTACTTGAACATTCTCTTTTCTGAATATATCCAATACCTTCATCCTTGTGGGTACTCCCGTGGAGGAGGTAATATTGTGCGCTAAGAATCCTTTTGGTACATATTATGTTTACATCTCATCTCTGAAGCTGTTTCATACTGTGTATAAACTGGTTTTTTATGCTTGTTGCAGATAGAGTCTTTATCGGTTACTTTCCATGGTCATGATCTTATAGTGGATACTGAGCTAGAGCTTAACTATGGCAGGTTTGTTAATCTCATGTCTTGACTGAGTACATTCTTCTTGTGTTGTGGAATTGATTAATAGTTTATCTGAGTCTCATTCATTGTCTTCTATCATCCCAGACGATATGGTTTACTTGGACTGAATGGGTGTGGAAAATCTACCCTCCTCACTGCAATTGGGTGCCGAGAACTTCCCATTCCAGAACACATGGACATCCATCATCTAACCAGAGAGATTGAAGCTTCTGACATGTCTGCCCTTGAGGCTGTCATAAGCTGTGATGAGGAGAGGTTGAAATTGGAGAAAGAAGCTGAAGTGTTGGCTGCACAGGTATGTCTAAGTAAATAAGGTTAGCAACTCTGAGCTTGGTCTTTCTTGGGCATTCTGCCTGACTTCCATATTTTCTATTGGCTTAGGATGATGGTGGCGGAGAGGCCCTTGATCGTGTATATGAGCGTTTGGAAGCCATGGATGCATCAACTGCAGAAAAGCGCGCTGCTGAAATCTTGTTTGGTCTTGGTTTTAATAAGACGATGCAAGCAAAGAAAACACAAGATTTCTCTGGTGGTTGGAGAATGAGGATAGCATTAGCTCGGGCTTTGTTTATGAATCCAACCATTCTGTTACTCGATGAACCCACTAATCATCTTGGTAAGTTTTCCTAGCATCCAACTTCCTCATGGATTTTAAGATTTTAGTACTTTTATTCTTGTTTTGGTATGTTGATATTTTTTGGTTTTATACATTTTTGGATGGTGTAGTGGTGCATGGGTATCAATAGTGGTTGTTGGATGTTTAATTTTTCCTTTCTTTCATCTCCTGTTAACCAAAAATCCTTAATTGAATGTTCAGTTTTTCCTTTCTTTCTTCTCCTGTTAACCAAAAATCCTGGTTAAGGTTTGACCAGGGGCTGCTCTAGTTCATACATTACTCTAAACAGTGGTAGAACAGTCCTGCATCAGCTATCATGTTAGCTCTTAAAAATAACTGCAAGTTGGGTTCACTTTTCAAGGAATGCAACTATTCATCTTGAGGAAACATGTCTGAGTTTGTTTAGGCAAAATGGGTGTATATGGTTTAGCTTTTCAATTATGGTGTTGATAGTATATTCATTGACTTTGCCCGTCAGGGTGCCCAGTTAGAGACACGGTCTTGGGCAAATGCTAGGATGTGTGTTAGCAACACAGTCCTGGGTTTGATTCATGTCACTGTTTGGATGCTCTGGAGTACTTGGTGCTGGTTATGGCAGGCATGGTTAGCACCCTGAGGTTTGGGTCCCCATCCTAGGAGAGTCTTTTGTGGGGTGATGGACCGGCATCACTGGTTGGAAGATGATGTGAAGAGTAGGGAATAGGTTCCTATTTCTAAATTTCTAATAGAATGGTGGTGTTCTCAACAGTGCATAGCCTTTGTCAGATAAATTTTATGTTCCAATTCTTTCGAGGAGAGATTTTGCACACTCGACCAGTAATTCTGTTTTCATGATCCATGGAAGTTCATTCCTCATACACAGAAAGGAGGGGATGATTTCGTTCCTATGGTAACTTGTTCTTTATTTTGCTTAATTGGAAGTTTATCCCTCATACATGGAAAGGAGGGGATGATCTTGTTCTCATGATAACTTGTTCTTTATTATGCTTAATTTGCTCTGGTTCATATTTTCAGGTTGGAGACTGACAGCTGATCTGCAATTGTCTGATTTTTTTCTTTCTAAAATTTTTCATCTGTTCTATTTATGATGTTAAGCAAATTTTCCATGATTGGGAAATGCTAACAATGATGAACTCTGAATTTTCTGGTATCAGATTTAGAAGCTTGTGTCTGGTTGGAGGAGACATTGAAGAACTTTGATCGCATCTTAGTTGTGGTTTCACACTCCCAGGACTTTCTGAATGGTGTCTGCACAAATATCATCCACATGCAAAACAGGAAACTGAAGCTTTACACTGGTAATTATGACCAATATGTTCAAACCCGTGCTGAACTGGAAGAGAACCAGATGAAACAGTACAAGTGGGAGCAGGACCAGATTGCTTCAATGAAGGAGTATATTGCCCGATTTGGGCATGGGTCTGCGAAACTAGCTCGCCAGGCTCAGAGCAAGGAAAAAACTCTGGCCAAAATGGAACGTGGAGGCCTTACAGAAAAAGTGGTTAGAGACAAGATTCTTGTCTTTCGCTTCACTGATGTGGGAAAGCTTCCCCCGCCAGTACTGCAGTTTGTAGAAGTCACATTTGGCTATACTCCTGATAATCTCATTTACAAGAACATTGACTTTGGGGTAGACCTGGACTCAAGGATTGCTCTGGTGGGACCCAATGGGGCTGGGAAGAGTACTTTGCTGAAGCTCATGACTGGGGATCTGTTTCCTATTGATGGCATGGTCCGGCGGCACAACCACTTGAGAATTGCTCAGTTCCATCAGCACCTGACTGAGAAACTTGACTTGGAGATGTCTGCTCTCCTGTACATGATGAGAGAATACCCAGGAAATGAAGAAGAGAAGATGAGGGCAGCAATCGGGAAGTTTGGGCTGACAGGTAAGGCGCAGGTGATGCCAATGAAGAATCTGTCAGATGGTCAAAGGAGCCGGGTGATTTTTGCATGGTTAGCTTATAGGCAACCTCACATGTTGCTGCTGGACGAACCAACTAATCATTTGGATATTGAGACAATTGACTCACTAGCTGAAGCATTGAATGAGTGGGATGGTGGTCTGGTTCTTGTTAGTCATGATTTCAGGCTCATAAACCAGGTGGCTCAGGAGATATGGGTGTGTGAGAATCAGAAGGTGACCCGCTGGGAGGGTGACATTATGGACTTTAAGGAGCATCTGAAGAGCAAGGCTGGATTGTCTGGTTGAACCAGATAGCAGAGGCTGTGTCAGCATTATACCATTGTACTAGTCTATCTTTGCTTACATTGATCATCTATATCACTACACGACTGGTAAATGATGCATCTAGTGGACATGTGATCTCCCAGAGGATTATGATGAAAGCAAGGAAAGTGGCAAACACAAGTGATCAAGGCAAGGGGTTATTGTTTCAAGCTGATGTGTTTTGATACCTGTCTGGTTATTATTTACTAGGAGGTGATATATAATTTTTTTTCCTTTACAAATATACACTGCCCTTATATTATTCTTGGTTATCGGCTCAGAACCAGGAAATACCTTTTTAACAATGTTTCTTCTGGTAGACGAGATGCCTATGTGAACCTCCTTATGATTGTGCTTCATTCCCTTTGAATGATGTGTTGTAGGCCATTATGATGTTATCCTATTTTTTTTTCTCAAGTGAAATTTGGTAATGCAACTGCTAATTCTCCCTTCAACTTGTTTGTATGGTTGTGGATTTTATTTTTCAGGGTAGTCAGGTGATGGTGATGCTATAAAATTGGAATGCTGCTGGGTTAGTCTTAACAATCTTTTTGGGGAGCTTTTGATTTGGCTGAAATAAAGAATAGGAAAATTTACTAGAAGGAATATATAATTTTTGGTCATTAAACCATAACCAAGAGATGCGTGAATGATATTTCTTCTCTCTTTTAAGTCTAAACTGTTTTCGAAAACTGCTTTTTTTTATTTTATGTTTTTATAGAATAAAAGTATTTTTGAGAAATTAAAAATATGTTTTTAAAAATAATTTTTATTTGTAGTGGTGTTTTCTTTTTGTTTTTAATATTTATGTAATTATTTTTTAAATTAGTGTATAGAAAATAAGTGAAAATAATTAAAAGATAATTATAATATATTTTTATGTTTTTAAGAATAATGTTTTTTATTTTTTAATTCCCAAACATATATATTTTTTTGTTTTTTAATCTTTGAAAATACAAAATTACTTTTGAAAACAACTATAAAACATATTTAAGATTTTAATTAAGAAAATTCTATGCGATTGTAATGGTATTTACGAAACAAGGAGTATCGGTCTTACGATATGTGGTGAGATAAGAGTAGTGTAGGGGTGATATTTCATGTTGGTGGATGATATTTAAGTAGCCTCAAAGCTTAGGTATTATATTGTATTCTATTACATATTTCAATCTAAATCCAATACGAATAATAATTGTGTAAAAAGCATAAACTCATATATAATCTAATTATTAAATAGGAGACGCATTGTGTAGCTCATGAGTTAGGTTTTGTATATTGACATGATCAACTCATGTAATCCAAATATGATTAATGCCTTAATTAACATGTTTATGATTATATTGACCTATTTATTTAAAAACAAATTTAAAAGGAGTTAAATATGATATATAATTAAATTAATAGTAAGATTATTAGATGAGTCAATTTGGGTTAAAGTCGTGTTATGCAAATTGAGCCAAAAATTATTAATTTATTAAACAAACTATACAAGTCGATACGAATTTGACGAAAACCTATTTATAGTCTCAATCCAAACCTGCAAAAAATGTCATATTGACAAATCGTATTAAACTGTCACCCTTACTATAGTGGTATGTATGATTTAATATATATGATGAGATTTAGATTGTCGAACGAAGATGCAAATAAATGAGACTTAGGTACGAAAATACAAATAAATGAAATTATGGTATAAACAATAAAACTCGAAAATGTACCGATTGATGATGACTTTTTGATAGATAAAAAAAATTACACTTCTATCATAATTGGACCCTTTTGGTTAATAGTTTAATTTGCATTAAACTCGTCAGGAAAACACATACATTGCATAAGCAACTCTCCAATAATGAATAGAAAATATAATAATTTTTAAACTGAATTTTCGCCGATAGCACAAGCATCCATTTTTAAAAAATTAATTAAAAAAAAAGCTTTTAGCCTTTTCATGATCACCCTAAACTGGCTTTTATTTTTAAAGTCCCGTAGTTTACTTAAGATAAGAGCATTTGAAAATATAGTTGAACACGGTGAGTGGAGAGAAATTTTCATGGGCTTATGGTGTGCAAACTGGGAATGGATCCTGGCTCCCTGTTCTGCCAGAGCCAAACAACCAAACAAATGCAAAACTAAAAAAGCGTATGTTTCACCATGTTTTCCGATTCTTGAATTTAATTAAAATCAAAGAACATTTTTTTTTACAGCCTGTTTGATTGTATGATTGAAAATTGGTTTTCTATTTTACAAACATAAAATTGTTTTTAAAAATTTGTAACACCGCTGTTTTCTATTTCTAGTTTTTAAAAACAAAGTAAAATATAAAACAATTTTCATAAAACAAGTAAAAATTATTTTCACATTTATTTAAATATATATATAAAATTAAAAGAAGTCAAAGAAAATAGATAAAATTGAATATGGTATTATTTTTCTTCTCTCTCTATTATCTAACACTGATACAAAAAATCTTTAAATTTGATCTCCCATCAGTACCGAAAATCAAACCATGATATTAAAGTATTTTATAAAAATAAGAGTGTTTGAGAATACTTTTGTAATTACAAATAAATAGAAAAATAAATATTTTTTAAAATATAAATAGTAATATTATAATAAAATCATAAACAATATTTTTTTATTAAAAAAAAAATATTTCTATTATATGTTTTAAAAATATGGATATTAGCATTTTGTAAAAACATAATTGATTTTTTTTTGATTAAAAATGGATAATAATAATAATATTGTTAAAAATATTTCATTTAAAATAAATTTAAAAACAATTAAAGTTTTTTTAATATGTAAGTAAGTCATTTTTTATTACATGCACAAATTTAGTATTCAATTACAGATAAGTATTTTAAAATGCTTTGATTTAATTTACAATTAATTGGATTAGTTTTTTGAATTATAAATTATTCTAAAAAATTAGAAAATTAATCAAGAGTTTAATTATTAATTATGTCGGCTTAATTTAGAATCTATTCATCTAGTGAGAAAATTTCTTAAGAAAATATTGATGCGTATATAAAATAGTAAAGTCATGAGGTTTATCATATTTTTAGTGATTAGATATAGAGTTTTAAATTAATTTAAAAAATTATTAAATTTATTAATAAATTTAATACAAAATTCTACTTGATTTACAATTCATTTCCTTAGTGAGAAATTTTTTAAAAATATAATTATGTGCAGAAAATAAATACTAGAGTAATTGTAGATCAATTATTATTTATAAAGTTATGGTATTAATTCGATAATTATTTACGTATTAAATTATTTTTAAAAATTATTAAACTCGTTAATGAATGTAACAAGTTTAGTCTTATTTAATCTAAAATTTATTTGCCTAGTAAAAAAAAAATCATAAAATATAGTTATATATAGAAGAGAAATAATAAAATCATTCTATATCAATTTTTGTACATATAATTTATGGTATTAATGAAATCAATATATGAGTTTTAAGTTATTTTTAAAAATTACTAGTCTCATTTTAATAAATCCAACACATTAAATCAAAATTCTAGTACTAATTAAATTAGTTTTTGAGTTTTAAATTATTTTAAAAACTTTTTAAATTTTATCTATCAAATATAGTTTGATTTGAAATTTATTTGTTTAATGAAAATTTTTAGAGTAGTTAAAAGGAAAATCAGAAATACATGCATAATTCAAAGGAAAAATATATTTGAAGATTTTTAATATTGGTAATCGTAAGTGGAGAGGGAAAAAAAAGATTTTATATTTAATTTTATTTATTTTTTATGAATTTTTTAAGCTTCTATATGTTTTCCTTTTATTTTTTAAAATTGGTGAAAATAATTTCTATTATTCTCTAAAAAATAGACCTTTATCTCATTTTTTTTTAAAAACCAAAAATAGAAAACAATATCCAAATAGTGCTATTTTGTTGGATCCATAAAAAACAAAAAACCATTTTTAAACCACGAGGCCAATTAGGCTAAAAAGGTTTGGATGTTTTTTGTTTTTTTGGATCCACCAAACATATTGATAGCATAGCATATCATGTGGATAGATGTTTAGCTATATCTAATAAGTTGGAAGTCTTCTAACTTAACTGAAAATTGAATTGGCTTCTCATTGTATAACAGTGGAATTCTCAATGCCATGATGAAATTAGTAGAAAAGAATAAGTTTGAGCACTTTTTGTCCCTAAGTGGAATTGAAATTTTGTTTAGTGTTCTTCCGAATCTCTTCTTTTATCTTCTAATGTATACAAAGTAGAGGAAGGTTACAACAACAGATCTGTAAATTCATCAATAGATGAGTATGATTTTTAACTTACCCCTTGAGATTTCGGTATTCATTCACTTGTCACAAGGACTACACGAACCCAAGCACCTCACAACTAAGAAGAATGAGACAAAAATATAATGTTTGAAGTACAAACTAGAGGGAGCATATGTCTTGATCAAACAAGAAAAAAAACATGAAGGTTGATATATAATTGTAGATATATTTTACTATCCACTTTTTATTTTACGTAAATATTATCTGATTTGAGTCTAATGAGTTCTTATGATTTTATAACATGTTAAGAAAAAATAATACATATATAGTCATTTGAGTTTTTTTTTCTAATATCTAATATAGGATATTGCAATCACCCTCCATATAGACACGACACTCTTATATGTGTCCCATAAATATCTTTTGGTAGGCTATATAAACTTTTAAATTAGGATTGATGATTGATTTTGATACTATTTGTAATGTTATCTTCCATCTATGTTGACATTGTTTATTCTATATTTAATTAATTTTTATAACTTTAAAACATATCTACATAATCAAGAAGAGTTCATAAATATATAATATCATAAATCTTTCTCAATCCATTATGAGATATTACACTATATGCATACTAATAGGGAGTGTTTCAAAGAATATGGTTGGTTTGATATTGAGACATTCTTATTTCAAATCTAATGATCATAGAAAGGGGGAGCACCCATCTTTTGCACTTGCTACTTTACCATTATTTGAACAAATGGTTCAAAATAACTATCAAATTGTAAAAATAACCCATCTCTTCAATTTTGTTGAGAAATGATCATTTTTGAACCCTTTTACTCCTCTTTGTTTGTTTGCTTTCAAAAACAAAAACTTCGTTTTTTTTTCTCACTTTTTTTTACAAAGGTTAATTTCCCATTAAAAATGTTCACATGAACTTCACATAAGTTAAATCGGGTTTGCAAAAAAACCTAATTAAGATTAGGTCATCAATCATAATGATAACGTGAACTATACTATAGTTAAATTTCATTTATAAACAATTTGATTAAGATACA
Organism: Vitis vinifera; assembly: GCF_030704535.1. Taxonomy (NCBI): domain Eukaryota; kingdom Viridiplantae; phylum Streptophyta; class Magnoliopsida; order Vitales; family Vitaceae; genus Vitis; species Vitis vinifera. Next base: position 20,882,751 of record NC_081810.1, on the reverse strand, counting down.
CAAAATGACTAAAAAATCCCAACTAAAAATAACTATAAAAAACCCAACAAAAACAATAGTAAAAACTACGAAAAATCTTGAAGAAGAAAGAAAGATGAGATTTTTGTTCATTGATCTTTTTAAAGGTTTGAATTTAAATGGACAAAGAGAGAAATTGTAAACCTAAAAATAAAGAGTTGGGTATCCGAAAAAAAGAGTGAGAATTGGATATCTAATAAAAGAGAGAAAGTGATGAACCAAGAGAGATTTAGGTATGAATAATGGGAAGGAACGAATGAGAGGGAAATGATATTTTGAGAAAATAAGAAAGATTGAAAATGTTTTAGAAAATAAAAAAAAATTAAAAATGTTTTAATTAGGTTATTTTTTTGAAAAATGAATAAAAGAGGTTATTGCTCCAATTTCAAAAGTATCCAAGTATTGAAGATTCTTTGCTTGATTTATGTCAAGGAAAAATGAAAAAGAAGCAGGAAGAAACATCTATACTAACCCTAGTGTCCGTCTCATCTTCCAAAGTTCAATTATGGTGTTCCTCAACATGGCTAGTGTAGGTACAACATTATACATCCCACATTTCACAGTACTACAACCATAGCTGTCATGTGATAAATAATTTAACTGTTGGGCATGCAGTGGATCCCCACTAATGAATACAACTCAGATTGTCTTGCGGAAAATAACTCAAAAGCTCAGATCTATGTATATGTTTATTTCTTTGCAAAGCCACATACATTCATGCATTGAAATTTGTTTTTTGATTGCAAGGTAAATTGAAATTCAGCCAGAAAATCTAGCACTGCCCTTGTCTTAGTAGCCTGTTTGAAAACTATTTTTAAAAACAACCTTTAATTCTTAAAAATACAAAATTATTTTCTAAAAAATACATTAATTTTGACACATCAAAGCGTTTTTTTTATTTTATTTTTATACATTTTGACACATCAAAGCGATTTTTTTTTTTTTTTTTACAATTTGTTATGAAAATGTGATGTTTTTAAGAATATATTTTAATTATTTTAATTTTTTTAAAAATAATTATACAAATACAAATAATAATTAAAAATAATAATTATTTGAAAACATAAATATTTCAAGATCAACATCAAAGGAGTATTTTTTTAAAATCCGTTGAGAATTGTTTTTCAAAATGTTCCTAAACATACTGGTGTTATTTTATGATCAATACTATTCATTTCTCTAAAATGATTCCCAAGCACATTTAGTGGTATTTCAATTAAAGTTATCAGAATTAAGGTGGTGTTTGTTTTTTTACTTAATTCTAAATAGAATCTTAATGCTTAATAGTATTAAATATTAGGTTGTTTGTTTTTGTAGTATTTTATTTCTATTAAGTATTAAAAAGTAAAAAAAACCAATATATTATTTTTTCTATTTAGAAAAAGCTACATATTTTGGCTTTTTTTATTTAATAAAAAGTTTATAATAAGTCATGAAAAAGTAGAAAAACAAACAACCTAAATTCTAAAACTAAATTGTTTTCAGCAAAAAGCCAAAAAAACAAACACTACCAATGTTTGTTAATACACGTCCTATTTTTTTTTTTTTAAATTATAAACCTCTATATAAAAATATAATATTGTTAGCCCAAGGATTCTTCTAATCATGGTTTGATGATAGCAAATCATGGTTAAGTTACTAAGTTGTTTGAATTATAAAAAATTTCAAGTGTTAATTTGGAAATTCATTAAATGACCTAATGATGCAAGATCAAAACTTTTGAAAGACTTTTTAATCATAGGAAACATATGTAAGATGAATGCATGAGTGTACTTAGGATTTTCATATTATTTCATACATCTTTGAAAACTCAGTTTATGCATTAAAGTTACATTTCCATCAAAATCCGAATTTTATCAAATGAACCTTAGGCAAAACGTTTCAAAATTGACATATTATTTTACCTAAAGACATTGTCTAAGTATTAGAAGCAAAAAGACCAGAAAAAGATAGGTTTTCAGGCAAAAAATGGTGAACCGGTTGAGGCACTGGTCAATTAGCTCAACCGGCTAGGATATCGGTCGACCGGTTACTCCTTCCTAGTCGAGGTTCGGTTGAGAGATGCAAAAAACCTTATCTCTCTTCCAATAGTCTTTCTTTCATAGTCGAGATTCGATTGAGGGTAACGGTCACCTACCAAACATTTAATGCTCCAACGGCTAGTGAACCAATCACCCTCCAACTCGACTGATCGAGGCTGTTTTTTGGTTTTTTGACTCCCGAGGTTAGAACCTATAAATTGAGAGCTCCACTTTATTTATGAGGAAGAGAACACTTGCATTTATTTGTTTACCTACTTGTTCTTGCCATAAAAGCTCTTATTATTTTCTTGGTGTTCCCCTTTTTGCATATTTTTAGTGCACATTTGTGATTCATCTTAGCCTTGAGTTGTATTTGAACCATTGTTGAGCTAGGTTGAGAGATTCAAACTTGTTAATTGAGTGTTAAAACATTCAAGTGAGTTGAGACTTGAAGAGATTATGTAAGAGCCCGTTGAAGCCGGAATCCAAGTGTAAAAAGTGATTAGAAGCTTGGTTAAAGTTTCAAGTATAAGTGGAACCCTCACTCGGTTAGGAGTTTAAGAATATTGAATGTAGGTAAGGAAGTGCCGAATCATTATAAATCTGAGTTTGCTTTTTATAACTTTATCTCTTTATATTTGTGCTTCTTGTGCTTAATTTTATTGTGTTTAAAAAGATTATTATTATTTTTTTGTTTTTTAAACTTCAATTCACCCTCCCTCTTGGGTGTTTGTATCTATTTAGATTAGCCCTTTATTTTCTCAAATATTTTGTACAAAAAAATATAATTTTATTTAAAATTTGTTAGTTATTTCATATTTCAAAAATTTTTTAAACAATTTTTAATATCATTACATTTTCAATATAAACATATAAGAATTTTTATATCAATATAAAACTTATTATTATTTTTTATTTTTAAAATAAAAAGGAAATTGTATCCAAACAAAAACTAAGACGATGTTTGTTTTCTTGGCTGAATAGAAAAAACCAAAATATTTGACTTTTTCTATTCAGTTAAAAGTAACTTATTGATATCAACCAACATAATTAAACTAAACTTATTGATAACAAGTTCACTTTAATTATATTGGTTAATATCAATAAGGTATTTTTAACTTAATAAAAAAAAACTAAATATTTTAATTTTTTCTATTCAATCAAAAAAACAAATACCATCTAAGTGAGTTGTATATATATTCCAACTAGAAAGAAAACCTTTCGGAGAATATGGAAGAGAGAATAAATAATAATATTACTTTTTTGTTAATCAAATTATTACAAAATTCACAGACTACAAATTTTCGGCTTAGAAAGAAAAAAAAGTAATGTAACCCAAAAATAAATGTGCATGCTGCAAAAGGGGTGGAATTTTTTTTAAAAATATAGCAAGTTTAAAATCTATTTATTAAAATATGAAACTTTTTAACCTATTTTCTAATTTACGCATTTTTCATAATACCAATTGAAAGTTATCTTTTGGAGAGATAATTTAATTTAAAATTTTAACAACTTCAAAATTTAATTAAAATTGTCTTTTCAAAAGAAATTTTTTTATTGATGTCATAAAAGTTATTGTAAGTTTGGAAATACTTTAAAAAATGTCGTATTTGTTAGGAATGTGCCTCAAATTCCTATTTAAAATTTCTCGACCTTTCTCTACCTAATACCCAATACACCTTCTACCTATCTCTCTTCACTCTTTTTTTTTTTCCTTTCTATAAAACCACATATTTATGGAATCCTTTATACTAACCCTAAAACAATACTTTTCTAATGTAATTGTTAAACTTAAAAAGATAATTTATCAAAACATAAACTCGATAAATATTGAATTTCATACAAAATAAAAAATAAATAATTTGAGTAAAATCCTATCACAATTTTATTAATTTTTTTTTTCTTTAATAAACCCCACATGAGAGATCTCAAGGGTCCAACAGAAGAAAGAAAAGCGAGGGCCAAATGCAGGAGCATGGAAAGAGATCCCATGAATTAATAGAATCAAATCGACTTGTTCTTCTTCTAACAGCTCTTAACCATGGTTTTCCAGGAACCCCAGGGAACACCAACACTGGAATCCCTTTCCTTCTGCCATTGCTCAGCCAGTATGCTCTCCAGCTCGCTCGGCCTGCAAGGGATTGTCAACGCACCCTCATGATCAAAACCATACTCCTCAGCTGCTTGCTCCAAGAGCTTCAAAAAGGTCGGATGAGTAAGAAAATTTAATGGGACGACGAATCTCTTTGGTTCATCGTCGTCCACAGCAATCACCGCAAAGTGTCCTTCCTTGACGTCAGCTGGCACATAGGTTGAGTCACTGACATCTTTGAACTCGTCATTTTCACAAGCTGATTTCCTCCCCAACAAAAGGCTCTTTTGCAGCTTCTCTACCACGATCTTAAGCTTTACAATGCCATTCTTCCTCTTACCACTCGTTCTTTTAAGCTTAGTCATGACTTAGACTTTGCTTTGTTTGATCAACAAAAGGTGCTTTTCCTAAGCACTTTAGCTTTCTATATATAGTGTTAAATGGTGAGAGATAAGGTGGATGCTTGCTGTATGGGGTGTGACTGAGGGAGCGGGAGGGAAACAACTCGGTCTGACTTGACTTTATGTAATATGGGAGACCACTGCATGTGATTGAAGTTCTTAGATGCATACGAAAGGTCCTTTTAGATAGTCATGTCTGCCTGCCCCCCAATTATTAACACTGATTCAGTTGGTAGCTGGCTCTATTCCAGCCTGATTTGCATATCAAATTTGGCTTCACTGTTACTACTTTTTGCTATTTGTACTGCTCGATGAACCGGGGATAAAATAAGGAAAAAAAAATTATTACCTTTTATGGCATAAAAGTATCATTTTAGTCTAACTAACTTCAAAAGAAAGATGAAGTACAATTAAATATTGGTCTCTATTCAGTTTGGAAAAAGGAGGATTTCTTGTGTATCTGTGTTTTTATCTCAATGCTACTCTGAAATTTTGGAACTTTCCAGGGATGATGATCCAGATTTCAAATAGGGGCCATGTGGTTCATATAAAAGAGGACATATGGAAAAGGGTAGTTCAAATTGATATCATGTGTTTCGGATAAATTAGTACACATTGAAAGGCATCGTTCAGAGAGATGGAGCATATATATATGATTCAAACCTTTAATTCTTCTATTATATCCCCACCTTGAAAATACAACTCCTTCAAGTGTGGCCAAGTCAATCCAGAAGTGTAGAGTTCCAGAAACCTGTTGAGATGCTCTAGAATATTCAACTGTAGAGACCAATGCCCTCAAAGCCTCTAGATGTCTCTCCATGGCCTACCACAGTCTTCTAAGTATCAGAATGTGGGGTGACTGCTGTAGGGACCCCTCCCTCTGGAGAACACGTGGCACGCACCTCACAGTGACACGTGGCACGTGTTACCAGCTGGACCATCATCATCCGGATTCCCCTAAGGATACAAATGATGATGGTTCTCCTATACGGACCGCCTCAAGGAAAGGCAAATGACGTTTCAACTCCTCCTATCCAAGGAAGAGCAAACGTCGCTGGCAAAACACAGACATCCGGACAAACTTCATAATGCATCCGCTCCACAATATATCCGGGCAATTAGCATGTGTCACCCGGATATAATCGTCCGGGTCATCAATTAAAGTAAAGTGAGTCTTACACGCTATCACGACAACCAGCCATGACCCACGTCCCATCATCTGTAGAGTGAAAGGACGGGTCGAGGTGACAACAAGTCACTTCCCACGATCATTCTACATAATCACTTCCCACGATCTCTAGACAGCAGCATCACCTACCACGGTTTCTGACAGCCGCCAGTAGGGTGGCGATGACCATGCTGCCTCCAAATGTCATCATGACAAACACAAAATATCTCCTCGCCATTAATGAGAGGAACAGTACCCCTGAAGCTGTATATATATACTTTCGCACGAAGAAGAAAAGGATCCCCTGGTAACCTCCTAATACCTGGTAAAAGGCCAACTGATTTATATCTCTCTCTCTCTCTGACCATGGCTAACAAAACCATCGGAGGGTGCGTCCGGACACCCTGTCCGGATGCCTTCCTGTAGGTATAACGACTGGATCAAGAACCTTTATAAGTTGAAGTTACGCGTCCATCCATCTGGCAACTACGTGGATCGTCAAAGATGCGAGGTATCAACAACTGCCACTACTCTCATTGTTCTGCATCGCGTTACTTAATTAACTATAGCTGCAATTGGCGGAGGTTAATTTACGCATGGGATCAATGGATTCTTACGCTGATCATGCACTTCCGTTTCTTAAAAGACCATAATTCATTTAAAAATAAGGATATTTCATTCACATTTCTTGAGATTTTTGCTAAATAAATGTAGTTAGCTATGCCATGATTTTAAAATTTCATCAACTACCTCATCTATTTTTCTCTTTTGTTATTTCACTCATCTTTCCTTCTACTTAAAGTAATAGAAGCATTTAATGAAATTTCAAATTATGATAGTTAAATATATTCATCACAAATAGGAGAAGCAAGTGAAATTAACCTTTTAAGAATACAATGGACCAATTTTCAAGAAACAAATTTCTTGATCCCGTCCTTCTTCGTTTCAATTAAGAGCTTGTTTTCCAATGACTTAAGAAGTGTTTTTAGGTGGTGTTTATTTTTTTACTTAATTCTAAATAGAATTTTAATGCTTAATAATGTTAAATATTAGGTTATTTGTTTTTATAATATTTTATTTTTATAAGTATTAAAAAAGATAGAAAAATCAATATGTTATTTTTTCTATTTAGAAAAAGTTATATATTTTGATTTTTTCTATTTAGTAAAAAATTTATAATAAGTTATGAAAAAGTAGAAAAACTAAAACAACCTAAATTCTGAAAATAAATTATTTTTATCAAAAAGCCAAAAATACAAACACTACCTTAATCTTTTTGGCTCATGAAAACAATTCTTTTAATAAAAATTTTAAAATATTAGAAAGATTCGAAGTACTTTCTAAAATTACAACCAAACAGATTCTAAATATTGAACCCGTAAGACAAAATATCATTTCAGCTTTAATTAGCGTAGAGTGAGTACCTTCGATTTAAAAAAGCGAGATTTACTTGGTCTCGAGGGAAAGATTTTGTGCTTTTGGTCTCTAATATTTGCACAAAACCGTATAGATATAAGTTCCAATTATTTCAGATGGAGATAGCAATTAATGGTCGTACTAGTGTTGTCTTAACATTAAGCCCTTCCATGTTAAATATTTCAAAATTTAATTAATGTGAACTAATGCAGGCATGTTCCTGACATGACAAAATATCTTGTTATTTCCTTTCACCCAAGAAGCTAGGGCTTTAGCGAATCTTGCTTATTATTCTCAGCTAGCTTAAGAAAAATATCTTCTATCTCATCATCCCACGTTGTTTCAGTCCCTCGTAGCATATTTGAAGAAAGGGTCAGTTCTTCGTAATGAGTACATCTATACAAAGCAAAAATGGATTGGAAAAAAAGAAGAAGAAACCTTACGTAGCCATGAATGTTACTAATATATTTTGATATCAAAGTTGGCCTCCTTAAATTCATTACTTTCAAATGATTTCTAAAACACAAGAAGTCAGTTCATTTTTCCTGGGACACACCGAAGCATACCCAGTCTTGTTCACAGAATAAAACTTGTTTCAGGCGTTAAGTCTCTCTTATCTTGATCTCCATGGCGAGGTCTACGCCATTCAATTTAGATATTTCTTGGAGTGCCAACCACCAGTTCAGGCTTATCTGAAAAGCTAGCTTGAATCAGTCAAGAGGGCCCCTAATGTATTCTGCACATGAGATTGCTCATAAGTCGTGATCATCAAGATGAAGCCTTCCTTCCCGGCTCCATGTAACAGGTGAGCTGGAAAAGAAAAGCACCAAAAGTGCATGAAAGAAACGTTTGATCGTCCATGGAGATTTACATCTAGCTTTCATGAGATACTGTCAATTTTAAATATTGTTCACTGGCACGTTTGTATACTAAGAGTCAACAATATTATTGGAAATGGTCCAGATACCAACACTGAGTTTTCAGTTGGTAGCAAAATAATATGACTGCTACAGGAGCTAGAGGTTTGTTCAGAGAATAAATGAATATTTTCTCTATGGTTTAAGCCCCATGAACATTCAACAAGACCACTTGGAGATATCTTAAATTCAGATCGAACTTAGGTTTTCAGAAGCACCCCATGTTAGACCAAGTCAAATTTAACTAGGGTTTTCATAAATACTCTCAATCACACCAGAGGGCATATCGAATTATTTGAGACAATCACGGGCACCTTTGGCCCTGGATGTTATAGTATCATATAAACACGGTACATATTTTTACTTAAAAGGACAGACAGTACAGGTCCCAGAACATGCATGTGAAGGTAGATTTAATAACTGGTCCTCCCATGAAATGAAAAGAAATGTCATAATAAGGCTGAGGTTGTGTGCCTAAGTTGGGTTCTGCATGTTGGAGTTGTGTGGAACGTATCGGTCCACATCATCCACTTGCAACCACGAAAACATCCGGTACCCACCCATCCAAAAAGAGAGAATTAAAGCTCAAGTCTTGTTTAATCAACTAATGATCGGTATATATCTTACTATTTGTATCATCATTTCTATTCCATTTTTAGCTATCCCCCAAAGAATGTACTTCATCACTACTTGCCTTCTGAAATAATGCTTATGATTGTATTCATGTGATCAGTAACTCCAATTTTTTAAGCCTATGTTGTTCTGCTTAATGCAGCCAATCAAGGGTATATGTTCTCTGGTGAAGTTCTTACTCATGTAAAAGATACAAAAATATATGTGTATATATATATATATTTAAAAAACACCCTGCTTCTTCTTGGAATGTAGCTAGCTGGATCTGCAAGTCAATCGGGATTGGATTTCAGTCTTCATGCATGTACCCCATCATTTTGATCAGTGTTGCAGGCTTGTTAGGTATGACTTCACTCTCTCCATTGGTCTTTCATTTAGAGAACAGGTCTGCACCACGTTTGATACAACACATGTAACCTTATCTAGATCAGTAGATCGAGATTTATCTCTGCATTTTGCATGGGGTCAAACTCAATATGTCACGCTCATTATGCCACCTCCCAAAACTTCAAACTTCCACAAAAAATGAACAGCACGGCACGGTACAAGGTACGCTACGCGTGGTTCTGTAGAGAACACGCTGCACACACGCTCTTATGGTCTTACGCCCTTGCGTACGAAGAAAAAAAATATCTATGTACCTGTCATTGATTAATGTTTACAGGTCACATGCACCTCTAAAATATCGCAAAGACAAATGTCTAAAGGCGGTACATTCAAGGAAATGGGATATAGACTCTTGCAATATTGGAATGTATACATACCCACAATAATTCTACACCCAAAAGCCAATTAATAATTAGAAATTATAGAAATCAATCTGTCTATGAGAAACCCAACATCTCTGGTAGAATGTTTTAATCAGTTTGCATAGCTAGATATTTTCTTGAGGTTTAGGAAAAAGTACCAAAAGCCCATCAAAATTCTCCAATATCAAGAAGACTATGCATAAAGAAGATGCTGAACATACACGTAATAAAATTAAGAGATATGAGCTCACGTGCAACTGCAAATTTTCAAGAGCTTTGTGTAGTTTCATATGCTGTGTAACCTATGTTTTTTTTTATTTTTATACATTTTATATACCATTTCTATAGATTTTTTTCCTTCTTTCTGTACTGTTATTTATAGAATTCTTTTTATTACTTCAGAGACAAAAAAAAAAAAAAGTTTCTTGACAAGCTTGTCTGCTTGTACGAATTTTTAAATTTTCTAATGGACTGCTCTTGTCAAATGATAAAGACCTGCTGAACTATAAAGATATGGGTAGGTTCGAAAGTTTTTTATTTTGAAGAGGTCAAGATCAGTGATACTTTCACAGGTGTTATTGGTGACGAGTGGGTATTTGGTGGCACCCAGCCAGTGCAACAGTGAGATGGGATTAGGATGAGGTCGAACTTTTTGTATTATTGGGATTAACAAAAAGAAAATAAGGTAATGCTACCTATGCTTTCCTGAGGAAAATAGGACTTTTCTCAATATTACGGTAATTTAAAAAAATTATTCTTAAATTATTGTAGTAAAAAAAATTATTATAAATATATGGTAGTTTTTGCCACCTAAGAGAGAGGGTGAACGGATAATTTTTTTTTTTAAAACCAAAATCATCTTTTCAAAAGATGATTTTATTTTCATTTAAAAGAAAAAAATAATTCAAAAGGGAAATCGTCTCTTTTCCATTAAAAAAAATTAATATTTTTTTTAACATTTATTATAAATTATAAAAAATAAAAAAAATAAAAACCCAAGGGAAATAGTCTCTTGAAGAGACGAGTTTCCATAAAAAAATCCCAAATAAAAAAATAAAAATAAAATCCTCAAGGGAACTCGTCTCTTCAAGAGACGAGTTCCCATGAAAAAAAATCTCAAATTATAAATAAATAAAAATTCTCAAAGGAACTCGTCTCTTCAAGAGACTTAAGAGACGAGTTCCCTTGAAAAAAAATTAATATTTTTTTTAAAAAAAAAATCCTAAATTATATATAAAAAAATATTAATTTTTTTTCCTCAAGAGAACTCGTCTCTTGAAGAGACCCCTCTTGGCTGCCGATGTCGCCCGAGATAGCCGGAATCGCCGTGGAAAGAACGGACGGGCGGCAGCCCTCCTGGGCAAAAGGGAAGGGGCAGCAGCCACACCTGAGCACCCATCTGCCACCTGGCGCGCTCAGGCGTGGCCAGACCCCCCCCCCCCCACCCTTTTTCTTTTCTTTTGTTTTTTTGGTTTGAATTTTGAGGGTGCTCCACATGGCACCCCCGCCAAGCCATATTTTGGGCCACAATTCGGCCCAATTTCACGGGCCTTTATTTATTGTTTTTTTTAAACCTCAAAGGAACTCGTCTCTTCAAGAGACGAGTTCCATGATTTTTATTTTTTTCTTTTAAAAATCCCAAATTAAAAAAAAAATAAAAAAATCCTCAAGGAAACTCTTCTCTTGAAAAGACGAGTTCCCATGAAAAATAATAATATATATATATATTTAAAAAATAATATATATTTTTTTTAAAAAAATCTCAAATTAAAAAAAAAAAAATCCTTAAGGGAACTCGTCTCTTCAAGAGACGAGTTTCCATGAAAAAAATTTAATATATATATTTTTTTAAAAATCCCAAATTATAAAAAAAAAAATTTGGGAAATCGTCTCTTCTTGAGGATTTTTTTTTTTTTATATTTATAATTTGGGATTTTTTTTTAGAAAAATATTAATTTTTTTTCATGGGAACTCGTCTCTTCAAGAGACGAGTTCCCTTGAGGATTTTTTATTTTTTTTATTTAATTTGAGATTTTTTTTTCATGGGAACTCGTCTTTTCAAAAGACGAGTTCCTTGTGGTTTTTTTTTTTTTTTTTAAATTTGGGATTTTAAAAAAAAAATATTATTTTTTTCCATGGGAACTCGTCTCTTCAAGAGATGAGTTTCTTTGGGAATATTTTTTTTTTATAATTTGTAATCAATATTAAAAAAAATATTAATTTTTTTTAATGGGAAATCGTCTCTTCCCCTTTTGAATTTTTATTTATTTTTTAAATGGAAATAAAATCGTTTTTTGAAAAGACGATTTTGGTTAAAAAAAAAAATTTATTCATTCACCCTCTCTCTTAGGTGACAAAAACTATCATATATTTAAAATAACTTTTTTTACTATAATAATTTAAGAATATTTTTTTTAAATTATCGTACTATTGAAAAAAGTCCGAGGAAAATATGTCGGGCATATCATATACACCCATATTTTCTAGAGTTATACTTGTGTCGTCATGCCCTTATAGACCCCTTGTCAGGGAATCCAAAGAGAGGGAGTACCTAGTACTTTTATCTCCACTAACAGACACTGCAAAGGCACGACATGACATTCATAATGAATACCTACATTTGGTAAAAGAATCTGCCATGAATTGGCTGCCATTGCCAATATTATGCAGTATACGATTGCACAAAGTTACATCATCAGTAGGTGATCTCAAAATGCGTTATTAATCATTCTCCACAGAAAAGTTGAAGGGTCCATTGGGCATCAGACGATGTGGAGAATGAGCTCATCTCTGTGCTTTATCCTATCACTTTAAGAGAAAATAGCTTTAGCACTACTTGGCCAGTGTTATCAAGGGTGAGCTGGAAAGGAATTTAATTAGAGGCAAACAATCGCTGTGCGGCTTCACATCAACGACGGCATGCATGCAGATTAATTAATTCATTCCATGTGGCTAATGATAGGAAAGTGAATTTAAATTTGGGAAGCTTTTAAAAAATTAAAATTTGATTTGATTTCTATAAATCAATTAAAATATTTCTTGAGTGATTGATTTAGTTTCTATATTCAAATAATTGAATTTTATAAAGTTGCTGTATTTTTGGTATTAGGAATTTTGTTTAGTGTTAGAAGATAATAAATTAAATTTTCTTAATTTTTTCTCAATTATTTATCTCTACTAATGTGATTGTTTTGTGTTTCAACCTTATTACTTCAACAAATTAATATTAGAATCACAAGGAATGGAAAAGTGGGATATATCTGTTTTAAATACCCAACTTAGTAAAAACAATAATGACAATTGGACCATCAAGCTAAAAACTTTTTCGATTTACAAGATGCATGAAAGGTTTTTGAGAAAGACTACAAGGAGCAATAAGATGAAACAACCCATCCCAAAATTAAATGGATTTTTTGAAAGATATAATGGAGAAAGATAAGAACTCTCATCTATTAAAAATAATGAATGAAATTATTTTTAAGAATATTTCAAATACACCTACCACCACCAATGTATGGAAGATATTATAAAAGACAAGTAAAGAAGTCGATAAGGTAAAAAAAAAATTCAGCTTTAAACATTTTAGAGGTGAGTTTGAAAGTTTGAATATGAGAGAATTATAAATCAAATTTTAATTATTTTTCAAATGTATTGGTCATTGCGAATGTATTAAAAAAAATGGTGGAAGTTTGAATGAGGCTCGGGTGATGAAAAAATATTTTGATCTTTATATTTAGAGTTTGATTGTATTCTTGTGTCAATTGAAGAGTTTAAAGATTTAGATTCTATTATCATTGCTCAACTTCTTGAATCATTGTAAGCTCATGAAGAGACTATTAATAAGGAAGAACAAAAAAAAAAAAAAAAAACTAGACTAAGTTCTTGAAACAAAATTTACTATAAAATAGAATGAAGAAAATCATGGTAATGAAAGAATTCAAAATGATTATAGACATGGTTCTAGCCAAAGAGGCAGTTTCACATCAAAAAGTAAGAGAATAAGTCAAGATTTATATTCCTCGTGAAGATGTGAAAGATGGTGAAACTCAAGGTAAAACAAAAAGGGAAGGTATGATAAATATTATATTCAATGTTATAATTGTAAAAAATATAGTCATTATACTGATCCATGTAGAAGTGCTATTGGCAATATTGAAAGAAAAGCTAACTATGTAAAAAAAAAAGATAAAGAAGAATTAATTTATGTATGGCAAACAAGAAGAAATTGAGGAGAAAAATGTGTGGTATATTGGCAATGGAACTTGCAACCATGTGCGTGGATTAAAAAATATGTTTGTGGAGCTTAATGAATGAAGAATGCTAATTAATTTTTGAGATGTATCCAAAATTTCACTATAAGACAAAAATGTACATTCTTGATTTGCTTGCAAAATGGAAAAAATCAATATAACATTTAAGATTGGGTCAAGTTTGAGTCAATTTTTAGAAAAGACTGATATTTATATGAAAAATTAAAATATCTTCAAATAGGAAATCAATATGTGAATTTGCAATTTGATTGATCTTTTAGAAAAGACTATGATATTTATATGAAAAATTAAAATATCTCCAAATTGGAAATCAATTTGTGAATTTACAATTTGATTGCCATCCTTTAGAAAAGACTATGATATTGATATGAAAAATTAAAATATCTCCAAATAGGAAATCAATATGTGAATTTGACTTGATTGTCATTGTGCCCATGACAAGAAATATAACATTCTTGTCAAACATTTAAAATGATATTATAATTCCTTTTGGATCTTACACTTAAGATTTGAATATTTTAATTTTTGAGGATTAAAATTATGAAACAAGAAAAAGAAAATGATGAAATTAAGGATTGACCTTTGTAAATCACTCGAATTAATTATGTGACTGATGAATGCAACTTTTTGGTAAGAATGAATATTTTTTTTCTCTTTATTGATTATTTTAGTTGAAAATTTTTAATATATTTTTTGAAAGAAAAATATCAAGTATTTAGTATTTTTAAGAAATTTAAAACACCTATTCAAAAAAATAAGTAAATACAATATATCAAAATGAGATCGTTAAAAGGGAAAATAGATTTTTTTTTTTTTTTGCATAGTCTGAATTATGCTAGAAAAAAAAAAAGAATGTTTAAAAAATTTTAGGTTTTAATGGTTGGTTGTGCGATTTATTTGTCAAATCATTCACCTAATTAAAAGTGTATTGAATAAAACACCAATGAGCTTGGAATAGAAGAGAAACAAGATATTCACATTCGGAAGTATCGTATATGCTTATGTGTCAAATCAAAAGGGTCAAAGTTGAAAATAATTTTTCATAGGTTATGACTAAACTCCAAAGCTACAAACTGTATAATCTAATTAATGGAAAGAAACAACTTTAATGAAGAGGAATTTATATAGGATTGGGGTGCTCAAGAAGGTGTCTATGATATTCTTTCCTTCTACAAAGGAGAACATATAAGAGAAGGCTTGTATTAAAAAATCACTACTCCACCTTCATTCCTACTTCCATCAACTCATAAAGTTCTAACAAAATTATCTTTAGCCCCAACACTCTTCATTGTACTATTCCAAGCTGTGAAGAACAACACACCGAGAGATAAATGAAACTACTTTCTGTTATTATTATTATTAGTCTCATCTAGCTCACTTTAAATGAAACTACTTTCTGTTATTATTATTATTAGTCTCATCTAGCTCACTTTATAGGGCTTCGAAAATGCCATTAGTTGTTTCAATTCTTACTAAGTCTTATCGTAGAATTCTCTTAACCTTAATTTTGTTGGTCAAATAGCTATTGATAGATCTGTTTCTAAATTATGGGTTTTGCATTCTTCTTTTTATCCACCCCGTAATATTCTATCTTTTTCTTTGAAAGATTCAAGTGAAATGACATTGTATTTTAGAAGTTTTAGCAAAACTTTAGTTATGAATGAACAAAAATAAAAATGATATAACTTTTTGTTTTTGTTTTGGTATGTTATGGACGAAAAAATAAAAGCAATTAAAGAACAATGATATATGAGAATTAAAATCTCCTTCAAAAGAGATAAAGATAATTAGAGTAAGGTGAGTGTTAAAATACAAATTAAGAAGAATGCATGCAAAAGGAAAAATAGAGACGTACAAATCAAAATTTTAAAAGACCCGTATGATTCCTAGAGTTACAAATCAAGTTTAAGGGGTCAAGTCTAAAAATGCACTTGAAATGAGGAAATTTCTAAAAACTTTTTAAATTTGATTTAGGTTTGAAAAGTCAATTAGAATATTTCTAATTTGAGTGGTTTATTAGTTTTTATATTTAAGTAATTGAATTTTCTGGATATGGATGTAGTTTGGGAGCTTTAACTTGTCCCATGCTTGATTTGAGTTTGGGTACGTTGACATAGACAAGGTTTGAATGGGTTAGGATTAGGCTTGGGTTTTGCATGGGTTAGGATTAGGCTTCAATTAGAAAAATTGAGTGTTTGAGCAACTTGTTGAGACCTAATGTAACGACCCGCACCCAACCATGTAAATATTATCCGCTTTGGGCCTAAGAGGGCCCTCACGGCTTTAAAACGCGTTTACTTGGTTAAGAGGAGCCTTTACATATATAGCGCTAGGAACATTCTCCCCTATCTGATGTGGGACATCACAAACACCTTCCCCATGCAGACACAACATCCTCGTTGTGTCCCATGGGATTGTGGGGCCAAACAAACAAACACCCCTTACAGGGCCAAACAAACTCCCACACCGGGGTTGGGGATCAACTCTAATACCATTTATAATGGTCCATTCCTAACTGTGTAGATATTGTCCGCTTTAGACCCAAAAGGGCCCTCACGACTTTAAAACGCGTCTACTTGGTTAAGAGGAGTCTCTATATATATATAGAGTCAGAAACTTTTTCCCCTATCCGATGTGGGACATCACAAACACCCCCCTATGCAGACATAACGTCCTCGTTGTGTCCCATAGGATTGCGGGGTTAAACAGACAAATACCCATTATAGGGCCAAACAAACCTCCACATCGAGGTCGGGGATCGGCTTTGATACCATTTGTAACGACTCACACCCAACCATGTAAATATTATTCGCTTTGGGCCCAAGGGGGCCTTCACGACTTTAAAATGTGTCTACTTGGTTAAAAGAAGCCTCTACATATATAGCGTCAGGAACATTCTCCCCTATCCGATGTGGGACATCACAAACACCCCCATGGGATTGTGGGGCCAAACAAACAAACACCCCTTATGGGGCTAAACAAACCCCCACACCGGGGTCGGGGATCGACTTTGATACCATTTGTAATGGTCCACTCCCAACCGTGTAGATATTGTCCGCTTTAGACCCAAAAGGGTCATCACGACTTTAAAACGCGTCTACTTGGTTAAGAGGAGTCTCTACATATATAAAGTAAAAAACTTTCTCCTATATCTAATGTGGGACATCACAAACACCTCCCCATGCAGACATAACGTCCTCGTTGTGTCCCATGGGATTGCGGGGTCAAACAGACAAATACCCATTACAGGGCCAAACAAACCTCCACATCAAGGTTGGAGATCAACTCTGATACCATTTGTAACGACTCGAACCCAATCATGTAGATATTGTCCGCTTCGGACCCAAGGGGGCCCTCATGGCTTTAAAACGCGTTTACTTGGTTAAGAGAAACCTCTACATATATAGCGCTAGAAACATTCTCCCCTATTCGATGTGAGACATAACAAACACTCCCCCATGCAGACACAATGTTTTCATTGTGTCTCATGGGATTGTGGGGCCAAACAAACAAACACCCTTTAAGGGGCCAAACAAACCCCCACACCGGGGTCGGGGATCGGCTCTGATACCATTTGTAATGGTCCACTTCCAACCTTGTAGATATTGTCCACTTTAGACCTAAAGGGGCCCTCACGACTTTAAAACGCGTTTTAAAGCCGTGAGGGCCCATTTGGATTCAAAGCGGACAATATCTACATGGTTGGGAGCGGGTCATTACAAATGGTATTAAAGCCGATCCTCGACCTCGATGTGGGGGTTTGTTTGGCCTTGTAATGGGTATTTGTTTGTTTGACCCCGCAATCCCATGTGACTCAACAAGGACGTTATGTCTGCATGGGGGGGGGGGGTCTTTTTGTGATGTCCCACATCAGATAGGAGAGAAAGTTTATGACTCTATATATGTAGAAACTCCTCTTAACCAAGTAGACGTGTTTTAAAGTCGCGATGACCCATTTGGGTCTAAAACGAACAATATCTACACGGTTGGGAGTGGACCATTACAAATGGTATCATAGTTGATCCCCGACCCCGGTGTGGGGGTTTGTTTGGCCCCACAATCCCATGGGACACAACGAGGACGTTGTGTCTGCATGGGGGGGGGGTGTTTGTGATGTCCCACATCAGATACGGGAGACTGTTCCTGACACTATATATGTAGAGACTCCTCTTAACCAAGTAGACGCGTTTTAAAGCCGTGAGGGCCCTCTTGGGCCCAAAGCGGATAATATCTACATGGTTGGGTGCGGGTCTTTACACCTGAGTTCACATATGATTATTTATTCATTATCTTTAAATTATATAATCTATTATTTTATTTATAATATAAAAAATAAAAACGGAAAAAAATAAACTCTAAGATTTCTTACTTTAAAATTATCTTGGGTTATGATTTATCACTTTTTAATTATCTTAAACTAATAGATTCATCATTTTTTATTATTTTATAATTGAAATTCAAGTTTTTGGATTGTTATTTATATCATATTTATAACTAGTAAATATTCCAGGAGACATTTAACTTTTAATCTTTCATTTTATAATATGGTTTATTTGATATAGACTTCAAAATAGTTATTTTACTTAAACTCACAAGAACCGTGGGAACCCGAATTGTACATTGACATGAGTTGGTAATTCTCAACCCAACTTAGATTAGATTTGATATGGATGGGATATATTGATGGTGGGTTTGGTACGGGTTAGCCTTCTAACTCACCAATCAGCCCAAATTACAGCCTTACTTTAAGGGGGTGTTTGGTACGTCGGAATAGGGAATGGAAATAATATTTTGTTTCCTTTCCTATTTTTTAGTGGAATGAAATGAATTTAATAATTCCATTTCTAGCATTTGGATGAACTTAGGAATGCAAGATTGGAATGATTATTTGTTTCCATTCCAATGTTTGATAATAATAGGAATGGAAATGAAAAATAAATAAATTTACAATAATATCCTTACATATAATTTAAAATATTTTTTTTTTAATTTTTACTTTTATTTTAAAAAAATAAAATTTGAGAGGTTTTTTGTTATTAAATAATAAGACTAAAAAATATATATACACTCAATAAATAAAAAATTAACCATAAAAAATCGTATAACCCTAATGCACAAATATTCAATTATTATTTTTATTAAAAATTTGAATAATTTGTCATGCTTAAGTAGTTATAAAATTATATTTTTCAAAAAAAAAATTATTTATTATAGGCAAAATTTAAATAAATAATTAAATACAAATAGGCAAAATTTATCATTACAATACTCTTGCTTGGGAAATCTAGCAAAAATTAAATTAATCTATTTAACATAACCATATGTTCTGTTGACATTTTTGTATATGGTCAGAATCATGGTAGTCCTCACAATCATGGTAGGCATTACTTCTAAATTTATTGTTACTTGAATCATTAATTCCAAATTTTGGTCCGTTTATTCTGGCTACTGTTTCAATGTAGGCAAATATGCCTTAAACAACTAATAAATATTAAAAAGATTAAATATTCTATGTTTGACCTCACAATCATGGGTTTTTTAATCATTAAATTTATTGGTTGTTTAAATAATGTCCATAATTTGCCTTAATAAGATGCCCACAACAGAATGCCTGGGAAGATCAGTAGTGACAATGGTACAGAGCTCATCTTGACTTTTTCTTGAAGTTGCAGATTTTAATTTAACCCCACCTAAATATTTTATTATACTGTTGCTTGAATCTTTCTATGTGCCATCGGTCGGTCATTCTGGTAATCTAATTTATTGGATTTGGAAAGGTATGAAAATCATGTTTTATTGGCATTGGTGTTGTGATGTGATGTGGCTTAGGTCGGGAGATTTGCATCATGCAAATCTCCTTGGGCTGTCTACATCAAACTTAAAGTTGGGCCGATATAGATCAATAGCAGTTGGAATAAAAAAATTAATCAATGTTGGTTTCTTGGTGCTTAATGGTTTGTTTACTGTTAAATAACAATGATATGAAGAGATCTTCATTGTGGCCTATGCTAAAGTTCCAAAATGAGCCGGAAACGCAGCAGATTTTCTACGAGACGGCAGAATCCATAGCTTTAACTAGGAAAGGAAGACACCGATAATAATAAACAAAGGGGAAAAAAAACCAAAAGTTTTGTTTTTGTTTGTTTTTTTCTTTTTATTTTTTTCCTAACCATTAAAAATTTTCAATATTGTAAACACGTGAAATCAAAAAATCTTTTTCCAACCATTTCAATTTTTCTCTCCAGTTTCCATTAATACAAGATAAAGAAACATCAAAGATTCCAAATATAAATTAATAAAAAAAAAATTAATCAATTTATAGAGAAGAAGAAACACATATAAAGAAGTAGAAGAAGAAAGAGAAAATAAGGTAAACCTGATCGAAGATGTAGAAGGGAGTTTTCAGAACCTAGTTGCAGCAAACAATGACAAATCCTAGATCCAACAATCAAAATGAACATCCAAAACCCAATAAATTAGAAATTGATTTTTTTTTTTTAAATATCGTGGAAGGTTTAATTGATTCAATTTGGAAGAATCACTTGTTGCAGAGAATTGGATGATGAGTGGGTCTCTAGCTTTGCAAAGAAGATAAGAAGTGGATGATGAATGGATCTATACCTTTACAAAGAAGATAAACATCGGGTTTGAAGAACAAGATAAGAGGGTAAAATAGTAATTTAGATTATTTTATATTATCAAATAGGTTTAATGAATCAGAATACCACCTATTTTTAATGAATGCAAATCCGACTCATAAGTTGGATTTGGTTTCTGCCGGAATAATTTTTTATTTCATTTCCACCTTCTTAACATTTATCCAAACATAGGAATAAGGGAGAAAAGGAATGAGATGTCTATTCTCACTCCCTATTCCCGTGTACCAAACACGCTCTAAAGGCTTTTATAATTTTGTTATCGGGAGTTCTTATTCGAAGTGTGAATATTTATAAATAAATTATATGATATTTGAACAAAAATATTCATGGAAGACAATAATTTCTTTCTAATTTTTTTTTTAAAGATTATTTAATTGTTTGTTTGTGTATTTGTTGCAGCTCTATTAGTTTAATACTAGAAATCACTAACTTGGAGAAGATTGAATCTAGAGCAACTGAAACTGAAGAAAAGGGCCAATCATTGACAACGCAAGAGAACACGTCTGAAAAGTTCACAAGAAGCCAAACCCACTTGACCATACACGTGCTTGATATGTCAAGCAGCTCTACCAGCCCAGAAAAGACCATTCAGGCATTAGAGACCGTGACTTCCGCTGATTCCAAGGGTTGTTTGTCCACTTCAGGCTTCTGTGGAACCATTCCATAATTTCTCTAGACAAATTATAAGTTGATGGCGCCATTAATTCCGTTACAAGTCACTCTTCCCTAAAACTACAAGGACGATTCTGAAGCATAAGTTCATCTCAAGAGTACTTAATCACATCACTTAACCAGAACTTTGGCTTTCATAAGCAACTGATCTCAATGCCCAGCAGCAGGAAAAGGATATAATCAGAGCAGCAAACTATCACAATCCAGCTTCACATTAAAGGATCAGTACTGATTCAATTAACCAGCTGGTACCAACTGCCACGAATATATGACTTAAAATATGCTTCCAACTATTGTATAGCCCAACAGGTGAAGTCATTATTGCTGAATGCCACTGTAGTTTAGGACATGGGCATCATTTTTAATGGTGGGAAAACTGTTAGATGTAAAAGAGATGGTTTCAAAAGTGCAATAATTAATAAAAAAACCCCTAGTGTTTGTGACTTTGTGGAACTCATAATTCCATGTTTTATAAGAGGTGGCTCCCCACAAGAGCGAGGGTTGTCATAGTGCAACACACTCATTGCCGCATTATAGAGGGTGTTCTTTGAAAAAAGCTAGGGCAACTTGAGTTAAATGGGCTTTCATTAATTTACACTTTACTGTTGAACTGAAGGAAGAACCTCCCTTTCTCAGCTCAACAATATAATTGTACTCGGCAAATGGATGACCAAAGGAGACTTATGTAAGAAGTGAGATTGTTTGGTCAAGAAGAATTCTCCATGGTACTCAAGGTTTTGCTTGATTTTCTAAGAAGTATGAGGGAGGTATGTACTGAATACCGGAATTTTTTGGGCATAAAAGTTGATAGATAGATAGAATGTTAAGACTGCTATTGAAAATTGAATATGCTGCTTACCGCATAGAAGTCAAGTTTTCAATGCCCTAGATTCAGTAGTAATTAAAGCTTTTGAGTGCCTAACTTTTCAGTCTAAATGCTCTCGTTTTCAGTATCCTTCTCTTATTTTTTTTTTCTTCTGGGGGTGCTCTTCTTTTTGTTAAAAGTTTTGGAAATTATATAAAGAGTTATCATTGATCAGCACAGTTTGTTTTTTCCCTCTAAAAACTTGTAGTATCACAAATGAAAAGGAAGGGGATAAAAATGATGGGTCGGTAAACAATTCAGAGCATCATCTCTCACAGCTAGCTAAGAAAGTCATGTAGTGCGTGAAATGCCTAGACAAACAAGGCACATGCCCAACAAGGAGGAGCATGTGCCCCATGAGAAAACACATTGGTAGTAGTTTTGGTATGCATTCATACCGTTGTTAGCTAGTAGAGAATAACTACAATATGTCATTGAATATTTGATACATATGCATTAATCCTGTCGCAATATAATGATATGTCTTATAAACTCAGACTAGATACTTTCTCCAGGACCAATTTGGGAAGAGTATTCTTCACGTTAAAAAGAAAAAGAATAAAAAAATAAAATAAAATTCTGTATTGCTTCATTTTTCTCCTTGCATGAGTATATATTATCCCTTTGTTTCCACTCTCCAGTGCTCTCTCTTTCGAAATTCAGTGATGCAGTGTCTCAACTTGCGCGCTGATGCGTGGGAGGTACAACATTGTGGATCCCATGTACCGATTCTTGAACTATAGCAATCATATAACAAATAATTTGGCAGGCAGGCACTGTGGATCCCACTAATGAATAGTTCTGAGATATGTTTCTGGAAACAACCAAAAATGGTTTCATATCATTTTGTTGTAATCAAACTTGTTACTTTGTGAGATTGATGGCGTTCAAACCTGAAATTTCATTTATCATTTGAGCTTGGAGCTCCAATCTAGGGTTATGCGATTGTTAATTCTTGCATGCACATGTTTGCCAATTTATGTTGTATGACAGGCTTATCAAACCTTTAATATTTCAAGGTAGGGTCCAATATTTTATGAATTAATTCTTTGAAAAAATTAAAGATATTTAAGCATTATGTTTTATGGGAAAATTCAGTATTATTTTGGTCAGAAAATCTAGCATTAATCCTCAGCTTGTTTCAATAGTTGACAATCAAGACAGAAAACTAGGGTACATTTCAACTGGGTATTCTTCATAAAGGAAAATGATGCATTTCAGAGTCTGTAAGAGAAAAGTTGTTTATTTCCAGATCAGGAATAAGCTATAATAACGACCCAAAAATAAACAAGTACGTTGCAGAAGGATAACAAGTTTCTAATAGATGAAACAAGGGAGAGGGCTGAATACAGGAACATGGAAAAAGATTCCCATCAATGAATGGAATCAAAGCAGCATGCATGCTCCTCCAGACCTAACAGCTCTTAACCAAGGTTTTACAGGAATCCCAGTTGACACCAACGCTATGATCTCTCTCCGGCTTCCATTGCTCAGCCAGTAACCTCTCAAGCTCGCTGGGCCGACAAGGGATTGTTAATGCACCCTCATGGTCAAAACCATATTCCTCAGCTGCTTGCTCCAAAAGCCTCAAGAATGGTGGGTGAGTAAGAAAATTGAGTGGAACCACAAATCTCTTAGGTTCCTGGCCATCCACTGCAATCACTGCAAAGTGTCCTTCCTTGACATCAGGTGGCACATATGCTGAGTCAATAACCTCTTCAAGATCGTCATAGTCAGAAGCTGATTTCTTCCCCAATGAAAGGCTCTTTTGCAGCTTCTCTACAACAATCTTAAGCCTTACAATGCCGTTCTTTTTCTTAGCACTGTTACTTCTAAACTTAGCCATGACTTGCTTTTTTTGATGAATTCATGGTGCTTTTCCTTGGTACTTCTGCTTGATTTATATAGGGTTTTGAGGAGGTTAGAGATAAGGTAGACTGTTGTTCTAAGGACAAAGTGAGAGAGAAAATTAAAGAGCTGAAACGGCGTGGATAGTGTAAATATGGGAGACCACTGCATGTGATTGAGGCTTTTAGATTTCACCTCCCATATGAAAGGTCCCTGTTAGCTAGTCATCTCTGTCTGCAAATTATTAACACGATTCAGTTGGTAGCTTCTCGTTCAACCCTTTTTTCCAAATCATAAATATTTCATTTTTACCACTTTTGCTACTTAATTGTACTCCTCCTCAGTGTTACTGGCTGTGGCTGAACATTGGGAAATAGAACTCGATTAGCATATTCATCCATAAGAGGATCTTTCTGTCCCTTTTATAACATGGAGCGTTTTCAGTTGCTTTAGGCGGATGTGATTCTACATCTTATGAGACGGATATATGATATATCATTTCAATTTTTCATGCGCAGAATGATTGTGTTATATTTCTGGTTTTTATTTTTATCGATATTTATATTCTATATATATATATTTTCAGTGGCTCATGAGGTTTAGAACATTCAATAGAGACACTGATGTGCATTACTCCAACATAGATCACATGGTCCACATAAATAAGTACATGTATGAATATGGCAAAATATGATTCAGGCAGATGGGGCATACCCCAATTGAAAATACAATTCCTTGTCTGGTGGGTGAGGCCCCAATTCAGAAGCAACCTCTAGACACCTGCAGAGATTGATATGCTCTAGATTCCTCTACAAGGTCAATGTGCTCACCTCTAGATGCTTCTATGATCTCCCCCAATCTTCTAAATTTGCATAATTATTGAGTGAAATGAACTAATTAGCTAGTGTGTTAAACTAGTTATGCTGCATTACCTTATTTGTAAGTGCAGTATGGACTAGTTTACTTTTTGTGGAAGAGTAGATGGCATTGATATTAGTCAGTCTGGTCCTTCCTGATCCAGCTAAATGTTGAACCTCTAAGGAGGCCAATATTTACTAGGGTTTGAGAGAACTTTCACTTTTAGTCTCCCACCAAACAAAATCCTATACAATACATGTATATGCTCCCTTATTTCCGGTGCAAACAACAAATTCATTGCAGTACTGATCCCAAATTAAGGCCCCATATGTTATTTCAAGCAAAAGAAAATTTTGAAGTCAATTAATTTGGATTGCGGACATGTTTTTGACACAAACTATATATACACTTTATGTTTTCCTTAGCTTCTAAAGGCCGGGCTGAATCTTGTTTTTTGTACTTAGCTTAAAATCTCTCTCTCTCTCTCTCTCTCTCTCTCTCTCTCTCTCTCTCTCATGTTTTTGACACAAACTATATATACACTTTATGTTTTCCTTAGCTTCTAAAGGCCGGGCTGAATCTTGTTTTTTGTACTTAGCTTAAAATCTCTCTCTCTCTCTCTCTCTCTCTCACACACACACACACACACACACACACATTTCAATGATTCTGTGAGTGTTTAGCTAGGTTGATAATTCTGGACAAATAAGTGTCCCCTAACTCGGCTTCCCAATTCCTCTTCAGACTATTTAATTCTGAAGAATAAGATTTTGCTAAGAGGCCAAGGTATGTAGCCGAGTGTGTGATGATTGAATGTGAATCAACCCAATTTTTAATCTTTAAATGTGTTAGAAAGTTGGGAGAAATGATTTTTTGTGCAAGACTTATATTTCCCAGATTTTGGATTGATCCAACTAATTTTTTTTTTTTTTTTTTGTCAAATCTCAACCATTAGATTGAGGGCTTCTTTTTACACTTTAAAAAACAATCTTCTTTCATTTTTCTGCAGAGTGACTGTAGAAAACGTGGAGAGAGCAGCCACTCCATGTGTTCTTCATTTTCTCATTTTGTTTTCCTAATTTGGGGTTTTTGATTGCAAAGAAAATCCACTTCTCTTAAGGTTTTCCAACTAGTTTTTAATGAATTTTCTTTAGCAATCAATGGGTTGATTCATTCCTTCATTCATATCTCAATCTCTCATTCTATTTGGGTTTGTGCAAAAAAACCAATTTGCTTCTTGTGTGGATTCAAGAAGAGGCGAATTGAGTTTGGTGCAGACTCCAAGTGTGTTCCGGAAGAAGAAGGTAAAAAGCTAAAAGTGAAGGTACTAGTCAAGTAATCCGGGAAGGATTGGTTGGCTTGAATTAGGTAAAACCTTGTACTTGGTTTTTATTCTTCATAGTGGAGTTTTTCAATTGGTGATAGGCTTGTGACTTTTGATCTCTTCGGAGGTTTTCCACGTTAAAAATCCGGTGCTCATGGTCTCTTTCTCTCACTCTACACTTTGAATTATTTTTTGTTTTTGATATCATTGATTACTTGGACATACATGTTGAATGGAAGAAATATGAGGTGATATAAGTGTGATGATCCATGAAATATCCTTAATAATTTTTATGTTCATTTTATTTAATGATATCATGGAGTTAATTGATATGAGTTGAGGAAATGATTGTTCTTTTGATTTATTTTTGAGGAGTGTTGAAGCATTTGCATGTGTTTTGCATTTATAAATTATTGGGAGAATGTTGATGCATACATTATTGCTTGTGGATGTTATGCTTTGTTGAAAAGTTGTTAGGAGAGAAGTTTCTTGACATTGAGATAGTCTAAGATTAGGTAATCTTTGTTGGGAGAATTTTAAATTGTTCTACAACACCTGTTCACCTCCCTCTAGGTGTAGTCCATTATTGAGATTCACCTTTTCAGATTCTATGTAAATAAATGATACAAGATAAAACTCATTTCTAAGGGTTAGGAAAAACATAAACATTTCTCACATTTCCATATTTCAAAGGATCGTTAAACAAAATAGTAGTCCATTTTCATTGGACATGCAGCAAAAGCTGTACGCCTCGAAGCAGACTTCTTCGATCATGGTCCTACAGCAATTCAAAGAATCAAACAAGTTACACATCTAACAATAATTTCTTCTCTATGTTAAATTTAAATATATTCTGCAATGTCACTCTTGACTTGATTTCTGTCTATGGCATAATTAAATTAGATATTTCTTCTCGTGCCAGCCCCCAATGCTTATCATGAAAAGCCAGCTTGAGTCAAATAAGAGGGCCCATAATGTATTTGGCACATGATATCGCTTGCCCACCATGATAAAAGTGTTTATTCCGACTCTCTGTATTAGGTGAGCTGGACAAAAAAGCACAAAAAGTTCGCGAGGGACATGTTTGACGTGGGAAGTGTTCACGGGGATTTATCTCTTGCTCTTATCAGATATTTTGTTCTTCAAATTCTCCACTACCTCTTGCCTGAGCTAAGAGCCATTAATTATTGAAATTGGTCCACATTCCATGTTGAGTTTATTGTTCTTCGGTGGAAAACTAACATGAGTGCCACGGCAGTTAAGAGGTTTAGAGGGTAGATGAAATGTCTATTCTTTATGGTAATTGAACTTAGTGAGGATGAATCAACTATAGATTACACATTGGGTGAATGCATAATTGATTTTATAAATTTTGAAATGGTTCCCAAAAGAAAGGTTATCCCTGTTGGAATTCATATATAGGTGAATGGAAATTAGAACACATTTTTTTCTTTTGGAAGATATGTTTCTTAATAGATACAACTTGTTTCAAACGATGTGTCTAGTGTTTTAAAGACATAACCTTTTCCAAAGGATGTGACTCCAATGTCTCATGGCACAACTATTTAATGGATATGTCTAGTGTCTTAAAGATCTATTTCTTCTAATAGTCATCAACAAAATTTATAAATAAACTTACTCGTCTTTTTTTTCTTCACTTATTCATTTATCCATTATCTACGTTCTTTCTCTTTTCCAAGTCTCTTAAACTTTTAAGTTCTTAGTTTAAGTTTAATCTTTCTTTTTTCTACTAAGTTTTTTAGGTATTTAAGATAATATAAATCACCAAGTGATTCGTCATTTCTTGTGATTTGAAGTTCTATTATCACAAGAAAATGATTGTTGTTTCCTAGGAGACAATTACCAATATCGTAAGCATGTATTTTAAGTTTTCAAATAAACCTTTGTTTTATAAAACATTAGAAAATAGTTTTAAAAAATTATTCTAAAAAACACTTCCTCACACAAAGCCTAAGAGTTTTAATTAGTTAATCCGTAAATAAGACTAATTGATATAAAATAGGATTAAGTAGTGATGAATATTAATATTAAATTTTTATTACCTTTCTCAATATGGTGAGACTTCATTAATTTTTTTCTAGGTAAGACTCATTGAAAGTGTTATTATAAAATTTTTATCTATTTTTCTTTAATCTTTATTTCTTTATATTTCATTTTACTTTAATTTCTTGTTACCATAGATTTTAGACCTTATTTCTTAAAATCTAAATGATAAAAACCTGACCTACTTATTTGATTGTAGATAACCGTAAATATTGTCCAATTTGAGCCAAATAGGCACTCATAGATATCACAATCACTCTTCATACCGACACAATGTCTTTATTGTGTTTCACAAGATTATAAGGTCAAATACCATCCAGGCTAAAACCTGAATAAACTCTCACATTAGGGTTAGAGGTCAATTCTGATACCATTATATAATAATTTACTTTCAATTATATGAATATTATCTAATTTAAGCTCAATATACCTTTGTAACTTCAAAACATGTATACACAATTAAGAGAGTTTATATATATATACTTCTTCTAAGGAGCCTCTTCTTTTTCTATTTGATGTGGAATAGCACGGTAACTATTCTAGGGTTGCCCCATATCACCATTTGGCTTGTACACCCTTATGTATCTACATGCATGGTCCCCTTTTATTATGCACATATTTATACACATGCTCTTAATGTGCCTACTTAAAATATCCACATTTCAAGATCTACCGAGTGTACCTTACATTCAGGCTCCTGTTCTACATTTGAAACTTCCCATGTTAGAGCAACTAAATTTGAGTTGGGGCGTCATGCATTTCTTATATTTCTTTTTCTATTTGATGTGGAATAGCACGGTAACTATTCTAGGGTTGCCCCATATCACCATTTGGCTTGTACACCCTTATGTATCTACATGCATGGTCCCCTTTTATTATGCACATATTTATACACATGCTCTTAATGTGCCTACTTAAAATATCCACATTTCAAGATCTACCGAGTGTACCTTACATTCAGGCTCCTGTTCTACATTTGAAACTTCCCATGTTAGAGCAACTAAATTTGAGTTGGGGCGTCATGCATTTCTTATATTCACATCACACTGGTAGTCATCATCAAATTATTTGGAGATTGACGGTCACACAGGAACCTTGTTCCTCAATATGCGGTATCTTGCATGCGCAGGACATACTTTTGCTTAAAAAGGACAGGCATTACAGGCCCTACAACATGCATTTGAAGCTTATTGATTTAATCGGTGATTGGCCTCTCATGAAATAAAAAAATACCACCCACCCATCAACAGGCAAAAAGGAAATTATAACTGCACTCTTGCTTGTTTCACCAACACACAGTGACCATGATCTTATTATTCGGCATCATTTCTATGGGCATCTTCCTGTCATTATTCTACTTCTAATCATACTTTAAAGTAGATATACTGTAATTCCAATTAATATTTATGAACCCTCCTCCTCAAAGAATGATTATTATCATACTGACTGATCATTAATTCCAAAACTGTAACATGATTTCTTGTGCCCGAATGAAGTTCCATTGCCAGGAGATGTTATCTGAAAGTGGGATTTTACCCTAAAATCCATGAGAATTAATGCCCTTCACACATTTATGCTTATCCCATATCCTATCGGCATGTGGCCTGCATTGATTCCACGAGTCTCCCATTCAGTTGATTGGGGAGAAGACCTATTTAATTATACAAGTCCTTAATTTGCCTCCTAAAAACAGTTTAATTTCTTCCTCCTGAAGTCCAGTTAGATCTGCAAGTCAATTGGAATTGTATTCGAGTCTTCATGCATGTATCAGTCAGCTGGCTTGTTAGGTATGACTTCATGGTCAAGATCAATTAATCTTACATTGTGGGTGGGTTCACCATTTACACAACTAGGCGGAAGCCAATAAAATCCATGTCGCACTCATGCTACCTGCCAAAACTCCACCCAAAGAGAACATGGCAAGGCACGGTACGATATATGCACATGCAGTACTGGTGACGGCGTGCTCTACAGGCCGCGGGTTTTGGTACCCATTGGAGAAAATAAGTATGCATGCAGTACATGTTTCCAGCACTGTTAGGGAGCTCAAAAATATCAAACAAATTAATACGGACAAGGGGTGGATTCTTGTGAAATGGGGATAGATATGGGGCAGACGCAGCATAAAATAATGATTACAGTGATGGGTACTGAGAAAGGCCATACACTCGAAAACAACTACTACTAGTAATAATTGGAAAATATCTGTCTGTCAGAAACCTGACATTTCTATTTCAAGTGTTATGAGTGCTCACTCAATAGCAGCTGTATCCTTTCATGAATTTGGAAAGAAGTACTGGGGGTTCCATTAAATTCTCTAAACCAAAGGGAGATGAATGAAACGTTCTATCCGAAACATTAATTCCACAAACATGTCATCTGAAGGTGCCCAGCATATATCGCTCATCATGCAATAGTACCTGCAGCTCACTTGCAACTGGAATTTTTGGATCAACTGCCCTGCCTTCTTAAATGTTGGTTATTTGCTGGGCTACATTGACATAAGGGTAGGTTTAAGATACAATTAATTAACTTTTCCTTTGGAGAGGTGGCAATCAGCTTAAAATTTTTACAAAGAGTTAATGACACTGACTAGGTATGCTGCAGTATCCAGCCACTGCAACCTAAGGGATGGGATCAGGGGCTGAGTTTCGCGTAGAATTGTGATAGATAAAGTCAAAATAAAAATAACAGAGAAATAAAAAGACATAAAACACCCAAGTCACTAAAGATCCTGCTGTAATCATAAACAACCCAAAGGTGGAGCTCCTATTCTTCTTCTGTTAAACCTTCGTGTCCCCCCTACTTATTCTGATGTCTCTCCGGTGTTGTTTGTCCTCGTGTTTTCTCTGGAGTTCTCTGCTCTAACTAGATCACCAGCACCACCTTCTTTCTTCATTCTCCCCCCCCATCACTAAACGGTAACTGTGTTGCTCCCAAAAAAAAAAAAAAAGTTACAAGAATATTGTGATTTCATTGGAAAACCCGGATCCTAAGAGACGTGAGAGCCAGGATTTGTTCCATTCATTAGATAGAGGAAACCCTGTGAGAACATGCACTGACATCTTCCCAACTGAAGTCCTTTCCTAAATGAACTCTACTAAACTTCCGGAAGAAAATTCATGGATCGGTAATTTCTTCAAGGGTAGATCATAGCGAAACACACTGAAGTTATACTTGCGATTGGCATACACTTGAAGATCCCTTGTCAGGCATCCGAGGACTGTGGATAGGGAGTTGCATCTGCGCTGAACACTGTAACAGCATAATAAGACATGTATAATAATTGAAAACATTTTCACAAGAGAATCGGTGATGAGTGATGACCAGGCTGCCCCTGAAAAACCAGTCTCTGATAAACAATAAAGCTGCCTTCTTTAGGTTGTCTTGCATACATACGGCTCTCTTCCAACTTCCAAGGCTCAACAGACAATCACAAGCATGTGTTTTATCACAATAGCACAACATATAGCTTCTGTGAGCCCAGAGATCACCAATGGGATTAATCAGATGCAAACAATAGCAACCCGTCTTCACATGGGTCAACTGACTCTGATACCGTGAAAAGTTCTCAACAGGCTATACTACTTCACCATAAATTTCCAACTCTATAACCGGGTTTAGATATACTGTGATTCTTGCATCTCAATAATAGTTTGTCCAGTTCTAACACCCCGGGGTTTTGCAAATGTGATCATAATAGATGGCAGATTATGCTAAGAATCATCTATCAGGACAAAGTTCAAAGCCTCATTCCATATTCCATCACAGAACAAAGCCCAACAAACCAAGAGGCATTCGATCAAAGGCAAACTATCACAACATAGCTTCACACCGAAGGGATAGACATTTCACTCAACCTGCTCACCAATCCATGGTTTGGCAAGATAGAATTTTGGAGAAACCCCAAATAGATAATAACATATTGTCATTACCCACCTCCGTCCGCGTCGGCCTAAATTGACTACGGGATCCAGAGACTCCGGATCTAGTATATAGCTGATTCCAAGGATGGCACCTGGTTTCCGTTTCCCAAATATATCGTACGGGCTTTACTGCTAAGCTTGCCAATTCCAAAGACAGTTCTGGTTTCCCAACAAGGCGGCCCTCATTTATATCACAGCAGCAGTAGTTAAGCTCTACAATAAATCACAATATAACGAGCACACAATAAAATAACAGTAGGCAAGTCAGCACCTTAGATATCTCACTGACTATTAATCTCCAAGAAAATTTGCAGTTGAATAGTGTCCATGTTGTGCAACAGATAGATAGATAGATAGAGAGATAGAGAGATAGAGAGATAGAGAGATAGAGAGAGAGAGAGAGAGAGAGAGAGATATTGCCTTGGAAACATTTAATTTATAAAATGATAAAATACATAGAGGCATTCTAACCATTCAAAGTTTGTTCTCGCTACAAATGTGATTCTATCCTAAGATCTCTAAACATGTAAGCCTACCAGTGCAGATCCTAAGATCTCTAAACATGTAAGCCTACCAGTGCAGATCCATTTACATGTGTGCCGAACGTACCTACATTTAAAATATTAAGACTCAGTCCCAATCCGAAAAGAATGCCTGCCGACAATGAGCTTACCATACAGCAGGTGAGTTATAGTCTCTAATAATAGGTTGGTTGTATCTAAAAGCAAGTGCTCAAGTGAAGCACAAAATTAAGAATCATGGAAAATCTAGGATGATTTGGTACTGCCCTCCAACAGTCATTTATTTTTGGGAGGCTGGAGCCGCATTTACAAACAGAGAAGGCTGTAGAAAATAAGAGGTATGAAAGCATTATCAAGCTGTGCTGTGTAGGCCTCCAGCAAACCACTTGCGGTCACAGCTAAGAGAAGAGAGACCCAGTGCTGCAAAGAGTGGTATAAAACAAATGTATCAATAATCCAAGGAAGATAGTACTTTCAAGTTACATTAACAAATCTTTCCCTAAGTTCTTTTTTATAGGTCAGTTGGAAAAGCATATTAAGAGTCTCCTTACTAGACACACACACAACAAGAGGAACCCAAATAAGGCAATACAGTCGCGTTACACTAACAAAACTTTAACAAGTTGTGTCTCTCTTTCCCTTGGATTAGTTGGAAAAGCACATTATGAAGTCTTAGAAACTCTCCTCAGTACAGAGAGTTAGACTAACTATTGAGTAAGCCAAATAGGAAGGTACTAAGAAAACTTTCCCAAGCTCTCTCTCTCTCTCTCTCTCTCTCTATGGTTAGTTGGAAAAGCACATTAGCAAGTTCTAGAAAATCTTCTCACGAGAGAGAAAGTTAGACTAATTATCAAATAACCCAAATAAGATGGTACAATCGAGTTACACTAACAAAATCTTTTGGTTAGTTGGAAAAGAACATCTGGAAGTCTTGGAAAATTTCCTTACTACAAAGAGAGTCTAACAAAACTTTCCCAAGTTTGTTCTTCTCTTTTCTCTCTCTCCCTTTATTTTTTTTTTTGGGTTAGTTGGAAAAGCAAATTAGAAAGTCTCCTCATCAGGGGGGCGGGAGAGAGAGAGAGAGAGTGAGTCCTACCTGGGTAAGTATGTATCCAGTTGAAGCCAGAAGTGGAAGAAGGATTGAGCAAGCTACAAGGACAGATGTTATACCAGCTGCAGTACCTTCAATGGTTTTCTCTGGAAAATTTGCACAGGTTAGTGGTTTAAAAGAGAAAGCCCAAACAGGCAGAAAAGATAATACTTACTGCCAGTTTTGCTCCACCTGAGGACACCATACTTGTGACCAACCATTGATGCCTAAACATAAAAGCAAAAACATTCAAGTGACTTGTCAAAATTTCAATGAACAAATAAGAAAAAAAATATGCAGGTAGTAGCACTGAAGAGGATTATAAGCAAAATAATATCTATAGCTCCAATATTTCCTTTGTATCCAACAAATTCATAAAGGAATCGAAGTTCCTTTTTCTCAATATTTTATGTGTATTAAACTAGCAAATTATATAGTGCCATCAGGTAATTTTAACCATAAGCCTTTCTTTTTATAGGCAATGGTAACCATAAGCTATGGTAATAGGCAACCCTTGCTTTCCCACCCCACAACATATTCAATTTCAACTCTTTAACTTCTAAGAGTATTTGGCCAGAGAGATGGAAGGAAAACTGTAATTTACTTCACAGGCCCATAGAGCTGGATAGCAAGCGTGCTTTTTAGCTCCAAGTACACTCCAAATCATCATATATTAGTTTTCTATAGCTCCAATATTTCCTTTGTATCCAACAAATTCATAAAGGAATTGAAGTTCCTTTTTCTCAATATTTTATGCGTATTAAACTAGCAAATTATATAGTGCCATCAGGTAATTTTAACCATAAGCCTTTCTTTTTACAGGCAATGGTAACCATAAGCTATGGTAATAGGCAACCCTTGCTTTCCCACCCCACAACATATTCAATTTCAACTCTTTAACTTCTAAGAGTATTTGGCCAGAGAGATGGAAGGAAAACTGTAATTTACTTCACAGGCCCATAGAGCTGGATAGCAAGCGTGCTTTTTAGCTCCAAGTACACTCCAAATCATCATATATTAATTTTGCTCTGAAAGACTCCAGAAACTTATGCATCCTTGGACAATTTAACAAACTTATTGTTCCATAAAGTAGCAATTCCAGTTGAATAGGGTAGTGTGTGTTTTTGATAATATGTCAGAACATATCAAAAGTTCCAAGGAAGTGTAAACATCACCAATGTTTACTAATATTGTTCAATTGAGACACATCAAATTCCCCAATCCAATGTGCCACGGGGTGTAACTATAAGGAGCAGGTGCCACATCACATCACAGGAAGAAGGTTTAATTTTTCATTCCCCTCAACAAAAATTCCAGATTACTTCTCAAAAGAAAATTTCCATTAGAGAGAAGATAAGTACACGATGACATATTGATCAAACAAAGCATATGGTACAAGAGCCCAGCAGCCGTACAAAACAAAAGCTTCTACTGAGCAAGGTATTATCCTTAACCCAAAAACCTCAAGCAGGGCAAAAAGGCCCTACGAACTCAACACGGATAAGGCAATGATCTTTCAGATCTAGCTGACATAGGCCTCAACCTAAAAGAGAAAACCATATCTTTAATCAAATCAAACATCCATTCAATTCAGAAAAATATATCTCAAAGGACCTCTTCATCAAATAGACACCTAGCTGACATAAGCCGTAACCTAAAGGAAGAAACCATATTTGTATCCAAATCAAGGATCCATCCAATTTAGTGAATGTATCTCCAAGAGCCTCTACATTGCATAAACATCCAGAAAATCATCACCCAGGAGACACCTGAACATGACAAGTTCCCTAAGCCCATCAACAAGGCCATACCCAATCCCCAAATAAGGCCAATAATTTTGCTTCAATGGCAAATTATTGACCTCCCTAATGATCACTCCCAAAGGTCATTTGACTAGGATTTCTCAATAAAAGTCCACTAGAATTGAACTTAAGGCAACCTACCACGGTTGCAGGGGAACCCATTGACATTTGTCATCCACTCTCCTCCAATTGTATAGGTCACACTGTTGTTGGGTTTTGAGTTTCAAAATATTACACATAATTTAATTTCCTCAACAAACGAGGTTCTAGCCAAATTTTCAAACTTTAGGACTTTATAAAATTCAACATATGCTATTAAATGTATCTACAGCTTCTATGTGATAATGATTTTCACAGCTCAAAAATTTAACCTAATATATAATGGCTAAATTTTTGTTATTTCCTAATAAAGACCAACATTTAATGATCTCTGGTTCCTCTCAGTACATTGCATGAAGCTAGAAAACACACTTGTATGTATGAGCATCAAAATACATTTTGGGAAAAGGCATTTTTATCACATATTAACTCAGTAAATATTTGATAATGCACCTTGAGTTTTATAAAAAGAAATATGGACATGCTTGTGATTGTTCAACCTTAATGTGCTACTAACAACTTTTAAAATCTGAAGATACTAATTGTGCTCAAACAAGAAAAGTAACTAAGAAAGCAATTCCAGTCTAAACACCATCACTCACCATTGTATCTCCAATGCCAAGGCTCAAAATTCCAGCAAAGGGGGCAAGAGGTCGATCATTGTAACCAGAAGACATCCAGATAGGAAGTGCACATCCCAATAAAAGTGAAAAATGGCTAAACATAGCAAAAGACAAAAAGGTTATCAAATTAGAACTTATTCAAATCAAACATATGCACTAATGATTTTGAGCATTTGGGGAAAAACCAAATCATACCTGACAACAAGAAGATTGGAATCACGGTGATCTGTGAAAGCATTCATAAACTGGTGCACAAGTTGTCCCAAGGGCCAAATTCTCCATACCTGTCTACAAAAAGTATGGTTATGCAAGATTTACCAAGAGAGAGCAAGAAACAAAAAAACATTTTAACATTGTTCAAGCACTTATCATGAGAAAATATTAAGATATCACATTACCTGCGAGCAGAGCAAAGGAGTGGTTGAAACATTTTAACATTGTATATGCATGTGACATATCATAGGTTCAGTAATGGAGATAACGATGTTAACTTATGCGCTTATGCCAGGCATAAATATAGGAAGTGATAGATTTTGTCATTTATTATTTATTTTGGATATTTTATTATTTATTATTTATTTTAGAGTCATTAATTATTGATAAACTCTTGAAACTAATTTTTGGACATTCAAACACTCATATTTGAATCAGGTTCAAAACTTTTTTTTCCTGCTTGAGGAACACCTGACGTGATTTGAGCCTGAATAGAGAGATGGGGATGATTTACTCTTGATATAATGTTTGCATCATTCCTGACTTACATTACTTTTTCTTTCAGATGTTCATCAGTAAATCAAATCAAATGAAGGACAATGCATCAATTTGCCCACAAGGCACATAAGTAACAAGTACTGATGTCTAAAGGTATGTGATATTATGATTATTTGTGTAATACTGTTTTGATAAGTATAACTTAATTTATGTGTACTAAAATTTTTGCAATATGCTCCGATGGGTTTGTGGGAGGTTCCAAGTTCAAGTCCCATCAGGGACAAGAATTTACCTATCCAAAAAAAGGAAAAAAAATTGCAATATGCCCTAATTAACAATTTCCAAACAACTCAATTCAACAAAGCCTCAATCACAACAACTACTTGGGGTCACCTGCAAATTAATTTTGTATTCATGGACTCTATCTAGAATCCTTATGGAGTTTTTCACACACATGCATGTTTTCTGTAACAGTACCTTATTTTTTTGATGGGTAACATTGCTATAACCTACACTTATAAATTACACACATTTTCTAAAAAATTCCATGCTTTCTGTCCAAGTTCAACACATCATTATCCTTTTCTAGTATGCAATATATACTGCAGTACCAACATAAATCTTGAGTGATGGAAGTGAAAGACAAGAGCCACAGCAATTAAACTTTATGCTATGTAATTATTTCTTATATGTTAAGAAAACATCATAATGTCAGTATCAACTGTGAGCAAATATGCTGCAGAACTTACTCGAATAATTTCTAATGTCAAGAAAGCTGCCAAAGCTGCACCGAAGGCTAGATCAAGAAACTTTGGCTGGAAGAAGAAATGAATAGTCAATAGAATATCTAAGCAAAATGCTAGAAGAATAACATATAGCCCAAATGAAAAAGAGAGATGAAAAAGATAAAAGGAAAACAAGATAACAAAATATCCTTGTTTCATTCACCTGGAAGATAACAGCAGGCAGAAACATCGAAACAGCCATCAGATGATAGTATTTGCGAAGAAGAATCCGCTCCACTTTACTATTCTTTGAGATGTTGTAAAACCGCAGAATTGATGCATATATAACGCCCACCCAATAAATACACAATGATAGTCTTTTAAGTGGTTCCGAGAAAACAAATTTGAATATCCTGCCATAAAATAACTGATGATAAGATAACAGGTTATCCAGATGAAATAATGAGATATAAAGAATCACTTAGTATTGGAACAAAGCTATGATTATCAGCAAGAAGCAGCCGACCAAATTAATTTCCAAAACAAACATATGCAAAATTTAGTACCCTTGATTCAAATGATGTGCACATGAATTACAACAGACATGGATGGGTTAACAAGATGACAGGCAAATGGGCCAAAATGAACGGATATAACTCAGGACTACTTTCCAAGATGATCCATTCATTGCCTGTGAATAAGTGATCAAATTATATGTGACTCAACAAAGTGAGAATGAGGAAATCAATGTGAGTTATGAGGGGGAGAAATTGGCTTGTAGAATATTAGTGATTGCATCAAATTCCTAGTAAGGTCAGAGCTCAAAAAATCACCTTACAATTATTGACCCAACAGAAGTTTTAATGCAAATAATGTTAGTTCAAAAACACAAAGATAAAGGAATCCACACAAAGATACATGAGGTTTTAACGTGATTCGGTCAACATGCCTATGTTCATGGATGTGAGAATCATTTGACTATACCATATAGAATATTACAAAGAACAAAAACTAGATACAACTACTAGGTTTTCAAAACATTTCATGTTTCCTCACTCCTTATAATTACACCATGAACCACAAACTCCCTTGTTCCACCAGGTTGTAGTTGACTTCAAGCTGCTAAAGAGTTGAATTCATTTGATGTATATTTGTGTTGGAAGTATTAGAGTATGGTAAATGGCTATGATAAGTAAAGGAAATGGAATTTGGGGAAAAAAAATTGAAAAATGGAAGAAAATTTTGAAAATATGAATGAACATTCAAAAGTCCTCCAAGATTCAAATGGCCCCTACATGAAGTTTGAACCCTAATTCTTCCAAATTGTTTTTTTTTTTTTTTAGCTCGATTTTTTTCACTTTTATTAGACTTTTTGGTAAACTTACTTTGTAAAAACCTACTCTAAATATCCAACTAGGGTTTTGATATAAAAACCAAGCATTCCAGACTAAGAATGAGGCAAGTGATCTCGTAGCCATTATTCTACCTTGAGACTCTTAACTCTCAAACTCTTTCAACAGCCTTCTTGGAAGTCCTTTCTGTAGAAAGGCGTGATGCATTGAACTGCTTGCCTCATACAATTTTAAAGTAATCCATTAAGGGGCATGAAGTGTTGTGTTGCATATGTGAGAGAAAAGTGTAGGTGCTAATTGTATAAGACTCTTAGGGTAGGTGCACCAGATTAGGTAAAGTAGGTGTGTCCGGATTAGGTAAAACAATGTACCTTTTCTTTTCAAATTTTGGAAATTTATTCTAAGGTTGTGTAACTCAAGGTTTTTTTACATCAACAGAGCTTCTAAAAGAATCCATACATATTTTTTTCAAGTATATTTGGTGTTCCTTGTGTTGACTGATCTTTTTATATTCCCGATTGAATTAATTGATATAGAAGAAAATCCAAACAAATTTTTAAATTGGGATACATGAAGCTTGAACTATTTATTCACCACTTCTAGGTAGTTTTGTTATTAAGAACAAACTTTCACATTCTTTGGTTCAAAATAATCTCAATGACTTGTTTGCCTTTTTATCTACTTTTATTTTTTCAAAAGATATAACATTTTCATAACATGTGTAGAAATACCCAAAGCTAAAGGAGCCCTATTTTACAAGCACTTTCATGTGTTTTGAAGTGTTTTTAGGGCTTTACAAACATGTGCATTATATTGAATCAATTTGAATGTTTAGGATTTCAGCAATGGTTGTATAAAAGACCTTGAGATATAGGTGTATTGAGATTGATGATCCATTAAGATTTAGAATTATGCTCCACCAAGAATGAGCACTCACGTGAATAACAATCACCCATAGAATTGAATTTTCATTAGTCATTGTATTCTATGCACATACATGTCATTTCCTAGCCCTATGCAAAATGTAGGCCCAAACTACCAGAAATTATTAAAAAGAAATTACATGTCGTTGTGAGGCCTCCTTTCCACCCACCCTTCATGGAAACAGTTCCACTGAAATATTACCAGGCAGTATAACTTGCAGTCCTAAAGCTTAGTACCACTACAGGTCAAGACAAAAATATTACAACAGTTTCCCCAATGCTGTAACTTACAAGGACCATATTTAGTAGGCAGGAATAGGATGTAAAAATCTTATTCTCATTTTTTTTCCTATTTTTGGAACCAACTAATAGGATAAGTGAGTGTGATAACTTATCTTGAGTCTTGTTTATATTACCTCTATATAAAATTTAATAATCTTACTAAAGAGACGAGATATTACTTATCTCATGAATCATTTCACTTTTCTATTTTCCTTCATTACTTCAATCTCTCCAGCCTCTTTCTCTCTCTTGTGAAGTAATGTGGTACAACATTTATTATTCCAAAAAATTAAATTTTTAATCCAAAAAAAAAAAAAAACAAAGTAAAGAAAATGTATATGTATGTATGTATATATATATATATATAATTTAATATTTATTTTATCTATTATTAAATTTTAAATGTTTTAGCAATTAATATTATTAATTTTTAATGAAAAGCCATGCAGTCTAAGCTACTTATAAAGCAATTTTTATCTAATAACAAACCACACATTAGTATATATTCTATCATCTCTTGACCACTAATCCAACATAACAAACAAGGCCTTAATTTTTGTAATCATATAACGCATGCCCATGCATAACAAAGTATTGACACCGGATAAGATACATCCATCTCCTCCATTTCACATGAAACCAATGGCAACCACTTTGTAAATTCAAAAACTTGCTCAACTCCACCTCAGATGAGATGATAACAAATAAAATGCACTAAAGTAAATAAATATGTCAAAATAAAATGAAGCATGAAGGAAGTAAATACCATAACAGCGGATGCATATGAAAATCCAGAACAAACTGCATCCATAATGGGATGATCACAATCA
This sequence comes from Vitis vinifera, assembly GCF_030704535.1. Classification (NCBI taxonomy): domain Eukaryota; kingdom Viridiplantae; phylum Streptophyta; class Magnoliopsida; order Vitales; family Vitaceae; genus Vitis; species Vitis vinifera. The sequence goes on along the minus strand of NC_081810.1, from coordinate 20,841,891 downwards.
AGATAAATGCAAGGGAAGTATGGAAAATAAGAGATTTCCCAATCTCATTGCACGCCCTTGCTTCAGAGTGACCAGAACTTGCAATGTGTTCCCAAATTTGAAGAAGAAATTTAAAGAATATTGGAAAAAGAAGAAGGCCAAGCACCACTCCCTGCAAGTAAGAGAAAATCCTTTCTTATCCAGTTAAACATTCACAACCAGTTTCATAACTCAAAGAACCATACCTGAATGATGGTACTAATCTCACTTCTTTTAGCTCCATACTGTAAGTCTAATGGTATCCAGTATCCATCAATCTGTTCAAACAATTACATTGCCTGTAAAAATGAATACATTGCTGACTTTTCCAGGAATAAGTAAAAAACATATGACACAGAAAAGAACTGACCTTTGCAATGGTACATCCTAGCATGTCGCCAAAATAGAGAACCAGACCAGAAGTCACCAGAAGTGCTTCTCCTAAGAAGAGAGAGAAATGATAGTCACTGAGGAGATGACAGACAGGTAAAATTAGGTTAAGCTAAGCAAATTAGTATTTTTCATAGGAAAACAGGATATATATATATATATATATATATATATGTACATATAGGAAAACTAGATATTTATTTTACCTTTTGTGGGGGACATACTTTTGTACAAAGCTCAGGATGTACAAAAGTATATCCTCCACAAAAGGAAACCATTGCCACAGTGATTCAACCTCCAGTGTTGGCATATAAATCTTGACAGACCCTTCCAAAATATCAACCTAACAATGCTTAAAATTTGTTAGAACATTTATACCAGGCTACAACTCAGAGTTTGAACATAGGTTTCCAAAATGAACACAGGTTTCCTATTTCAATCATATTTTTAAATAAAAACATTAAAATGTATAAAAACAATTAAAAACAGGTAAATATTTACAATATTCATACACTTGTGACAGGGGTTACTTTTATACATAAATTTCAAGTGCCAAGCATTTTCAGTGGCAGGAAGTTGTCTTATCACTAGTACATTTTCTTTAAAAAGCAACAAAAGCTATTTTCATATGCATGCAACTGATGAGAAAATGAACGTTATCATTATCATAAGTTCTAAGGTTATTTTATCATTTTGTTAAATATGGAAAGCTTCTGCATTCAGCAAACAAAAATGATAATGGAAGAGTAGTAGCATGATACACACCAATGGAAGCACATGATGGAAAAGTATTATGAACATGCTGAATTAATTTCACAGCTGCCACTCCATGAAAGAGCACCCACAGTAACAGTAGTACTGTGTGCAATCCTGTAATAGATGAGTAAATAAAAATATTAATCATACATTCTTTTGTTAGCTGAACTACAAAAGATATAACATTAGTAAGCACCTCTGGGTTAGAAATAGTCAGTCTAAATAGAATAAGAAACTAAAATGAGCACCTCATCATATCTCAAGTCTCAACCCATGCAAGACAAAAATGGTACAGTAGGTGCAGAATTGAGAACTCACCATAATATGATACTATAGCAAAAGACACACAGCACAACACTGCACATGAAACCACGCAACTTGAGCTAAACTTCAAACCCTGAGGACTGTTCGAAGAAAAGGAGCAGCTATTGTTGGGAGAACGCCGCATGAGTAAGAAAATGAAAATAAGCACACCGAAGCAGCTGGCAGAAGTGGCCCAATATTGCACTTTCAAATATCCAAGCTCTAAACAAAAGGATTTAACAACACTGTCAATATAAAGGATGATAGCACAAGAAAGTTTGTGAGATGGAATAGAAAACACTTCAGTTAATGAAAATCCTGAGAAATCTTCTTTGTAAGATAGAATGGAAACCATTATGGAAGAAATAGGGAGTGATCAATTGAAAGCCAGAACAACAAAGTCATGCACAAAATTTGTCAAGAAAAAGGTCTAAATTGCTCCTTTTGTTCCACTATGACACAAGCATATTAACTTCAACCCTTTTTTCATTTTATTGACTAAAAGGTACATTCCCATTTCCACCCTTCTTTTAATTAATTCAATGATGAGTTCTCCCTCAACAGGATCTTGATTATTCTATTCAAACAGTTAAATAAGGTTTATAACAATTAAATATTAAAACTGCATAAAATAGAAATTATACATTATCCTTTTTTTTTTTAGGCAAACAAAATTCTAGTTAAAGGCACCAAACCAAAAGAGGACACACCCTATATACACAACATGTGTACAAGGGGCACAAAAGAAACAGGAAAACCAAACTTCCCACCAAAAAACAGCAAAGCTAAATCAAGCCATCTACAGTCTATACTATCAGTAAGCTCTATCAATGTACAATTTTCCAATTCTAACATAAAGATATTTAATGGAAATTTCCTTTAGCTTTTGATTTGAATGCTCTTCTCCATTAAAAACTTGATCGTTAACCTCTCTTTAAATACACCAAAACAAGCAAAAGGGAGCCAATTGTGAAACCTTTTTATGCCATTTATCTAGCCTCCGAAACTCCGGTCCAGCAGAAGGTCTTTGACTGAGGTGGGAAAGACCTGCATAATGTCATATCCAAACACAAGATTTCTTTTTATTTTTTAACTTAGTACAATCTCTTTCCCCTATCTTTACAAGCACTAATGCATTTTCCCTTCCCTCCATCCCCTAATTCTCTGGGTTTTTTTTTTAATGAATTAAATCCACCAAAGAACTCATCCACAGTTGAAACTAATAGACTCTCTTCCCTAATGGAATAAACTGGGAGTTGCACAGCAAGTAAATCCACCCCATTTAACAAATACAATGCAAGGTTTATCAATCCCAGGCATTATGATGCAATTTGAAATCTTGTCAGTTTTAACTCCTTATGGATTTCTGGGATCATGGAATTTATAAATAAAACCACTGGCCTTGTCAAATTCAAAAATTAAACAATCCTGGCTCCTACAAAAGAACACTGCCTAGCATTGTTTAAAATGGGTAACTCATACTTAAATCCAAAACATCCAAACTTCAATTTAATATGCAAAATGCCCCAAAATTAAAGTTAGCAAGACCATAAAAAATTGTTCTCCATCCAGATTTTCTATAATACAATGCAACGTAACCGATAAGAAAATTGGCAAACAATATGGCATATTTAATCTTATCATTAACTGATATAAATGTAACAAAATTACAAAATTTCTTGTGCGTCTTACCAGAACAAACATGTGAGTCTAAGTTATCATTTGCTCAAGTTAAACTCAACACAACAAAGCCATATCCCTTGTTAAGCATTGGAAATTAAGTTTTTCTCATGATATTAACCAGTGTTTTAAAAGGCTATTGAGGCTTGCCTCAAAGTGAAGCTATGAAAATTAGCCTTGAGGCTAAAGCATCAGTACAGATAATCAAGGCTTAAGCCCATAAAAGCCCTATTGAGGCTTATGTCTCAAATATTCAAAAGGTTTTAATGGGTTTAGGGCTTTTATGGGCTTTATGTATATATATATTGTAAGATGTTTAAGCCTCAATATTCACGGTTTAATAAATTGTGCTTTTATGAGATTTTGATATAGATTAATAAGTTTTGTCTTAAGTTCAAGACTAGGGTTAGATGTACATAAATGATTATTCAATGACTATGATAGGATTTGTTGATTGACATAGCTCCATGTAAGGAGAGGAAGCCTGTTTTTTATTTGTTTTCTACCTTCTTTTTTGCTTGCCTACTTGTGCTATTGTATTCATAGTGTGAACTCTGATGCGCCCTTTTCTTTAGGTGTTGTTAATATATATTCAGTTTTTCCTATTAGAAAAAAAACTAGGGTTAAACCTTTTATAAAGTAAGGCTTAGTTAGCCACCAATTAATCCTTTAAATGGAGGGGGAAGAAAGAGCTTGGGAAGAAGAAATACAGAAGTTGCTGGCCTTTGTAATGGTTGAACTTGATATAATTAATTTCATATTACTGATAAATAAAGAACGAAAGACCACTATAATTGATGGATGAAGAAGAAGAATGTGTAGACATTAACAATGATAGCGATTGGATACGATTATGGTTCCTTGGATGATCCTTACTAGTGGTAGCAATGACAGTCTTGAAGGATATTTGATGAAGCTATGAGAGAGTTGAATTTAGAAGACAGAGAGAGGAATTAAATAAGAAACTATTAATACTGATAAACAACTAATTTGATTATTACAAAGTGCATGGATTTCTTATGTTCAATTTTCATGTGATTTATTAATATATTTTTTTAATTATCATTTTTCTTTTGATAAGTTTTTATTTATTTATTTGTTAGGTTCAGGCTTACACTTTGATCCACCTCAAGGCTTATGCCTCACCTCATTTGGGGCAAAACGCATCAAAGCTGCCTTTAGCCTTTTAAAACATTGGTATTGACCCATATTTTTTTAGCCTTCCACTTGTTCTAGTGCTCCCTCATCTTAAATCATACCTCTCCACTTCACTAGTCCAATTCCATCACTGATGTTAATGCAAATAATTAAACCATCTTACATTGTTACCTCTTATCATGAATTGATGCTACCTATAACTTTTCATGAAAGAATTCATGTCTTATTCCATCTCTTTGGGTACTCATCCACCTTTACATCCTGATTTAAGTTGCTCTCATTTTCAAATATGTTCCTTCTTCTAGCATCCAGTACATAAGCCATTTTTGTATGGGTAAAGCAAGAGAATTTACAAAAAGTAAACATTAACAGAGCGCCCCCAAAGTACACAAGAAGTATACACAAACCCCTCCCCCCCACATCTTCCTCCCTTAATAAGAGCCCAGCCAATCATCAAATTCTACTAAAGGTGAAGGACCAAAAATTATAAACAACTAAGACTAAGCCCAAATATTACAAAGAAAAGAGTGTTTCAGCCCTTAGAACAGAATGCTCCTCATTTTCACATATCTATTGTTCTTTTCCTTCTAAACAGTCTAAAAGATCCATACGGGAGTAGCATGCCATGCCTTTTTCCATTTTTTTACCTATGAAAGAGTTATGTCATCCTAATAGTGTATCTCTAACCTAAGAGGGTAACACCTAAGACACGGAAAATAGGGAAAACAATAAATGCCATAAAATCCTTGTCTTGATATATATAGTGAATAAGAATGTGATCAATGAATTCTTTCTTTAAATGACAAAGAAAACATTTGTTTGCCAAAGACCATCCTTTCCTCTCTAAATGATCCAAGGTTGAAACCTTCCCATGTAGCCTATCAAGCAAAAAATCCACCTTTAGAAACACCCAAGAGTTCCAAATAACACTTTCCGGAACAGATACTAAACTTCCTAGCTCCAAAGCCAAGTAAAGGATTTTAACAGAAAACTTACCATTCTTTGACTATATCCAAATCACCTTATCTTTCTCTTCCAACACCATAATCCATGGGTATTATAAGATTAGAGAACACTTAATAGATGGTCTACAATCTCATGACACTCCAAAGGCGCCACTCCATCCATCTTACTTTATTCCTATGAACCCCATCCAATGTCCCCCCCTTATGAAAATCAAATCAACTAAGCGTCCGTTTGGATACACTTCATTTTTTCTATTTTTAAAAATAAAGAATAATAGCAATTTCTATATAGAATATTAGAACTCTAAGAGGCTTACATTGAAATGTTAATGGTTTTTAAAAACTAATTAAAAAAATTAAGGTCCTTAATTAAAAACAATTTATTAACTCAAATTTAAAAATTTTTTAAGATAAGCATATAAGGTAAGTCTACTTTTTTCATAAAAGTTTCTACATTTTATATATAAGTTTCTAATTTTAAAAATAAAAAACAAAAAGTATATCCAAACAAAGCATAAAGAAATCCCTTCTTGACATCCATTGTCCATTAAATTTTTTAAGATAAGGATATAAGGTAAGTCTATACCTTTTTCATAAAAGTTTCTACATTTTATATGTAAGTTTCTAATTTAAAAAAAAAAAAAAAAAAAGTATATCCAAACGAAGCATAAAGAAATCACTTCTTGACATTGATTGTCCATTAAATTTCATCGTTTGCTCGCCTCTCCTAATTATTTTATCAAACCTATAATCTATATATTTGAGGCTTTCCTCAACCAAAAACCATCGGATCTTAAAGTGTCTTTGTAGGTTACTCTGAAAATTAACATGTAGTCTAGTTTTGGCAATTGAAACTATATTTTCAACAAACAAATACAGCATGTACACATGGAATTTCTACCTAAAAATGCCGATTGGGTTTATCCAAATGAATGTTAGTACAAAAAGATAATGATGCGCATTTCATGTTTATACTCTTAGCCCTCACAAAGTGGGTTCCAACCTCTGAGAAAAGAGGAAACATGTGGTAAGTGAATGCCACTGTAAATGATATAGTCACACCTTATAAACATGAACTCTTCGATTTTGAAAATTTATAAGCATTGAAGGGAGTACTTCAAATACCTTTAATTCCAACTTCATGCAACGAGAATGCTCTTGATAGCTGAATCAACCTTGAGATCATAACAGCAGGCAGTGTAACTGCCCCCAGAAATATCCCTGACGAAGCACCTGGCCTGGAAATAATTTTTTTAAAAAAAATGCAAAAAAAAGATTCAGAATTACAAGATAACCAATAACCTGGACGAGTATCATGTCATCCATAATCCCTAAATAACCGAAAGCTAAGTCATATGTGATTCTATTATACATATGTAAATGTTACTAGCAACTACAAATTTCATTCAGAGATAAACCCTAATCCACCATTAGTCACCACTACCTTATGATCAAATTTAGGAAAACAGAAGACATTAAAAATCCTGAAACATAGATTTTCCACCGTTGACCTGAATGAGCAAAAGCGTCTACTCAATTGGACCTAACACAACTCTGTAGCATAATAATAAATCCATGACAATTTTAACTTTCTCCATACAAAAAGGACAAAAACTACAAAATTCACAAATTTCTTTCAATTTCTCTCAATTTTTTCCCGCGTTTTCTCCGGGAAACTCAATCCCACCCTCAAACCACCAACAGAAACCAAATTAAAAGCCCCAAAGAAAATGCAACGCAAATTTTGACAAGCATGAGGAAAATTCGTTGAAATTTAGAGAAAATAATGAAAAAACCTGGTCTTGAAGGGGACAGAGAAATTGGAATTGTCGAGGCGAATGTCGAGGAAGAGGGCGGCGATGGCAAGAAGGAAGAGAACCAGGGCTTGGGAGAAAAGCGAGGAGGGAGTGGAGAAGAGGATGGCGGAGATGAAGAGGAGGACCACGGCTCTCTCGCCGTTGCACAACGACTGAGAAGCCATGGCCAACACCGTTCTAATGGCGTCTTGCAGACACAGCGATTCAGAGATAAGGGAGAGGGAAAGAGAGAGTTTTGGCGCGCCTCGAGGGGGATGGAATCAATGGTTGGGTGACGGCCGATCGACTTTTCTGTTACATTCAGTTTCAACTTTCAACTACGCCGGTTGGTGTTTTTCTTTTTCCATCCTCATTTGTATTTTCTTTGATGTAAAATCTCTTGTCATATGACGAGTGGAATCAGTCATAGTATTTGGGAGTGTGAACCGCGTTACAAAAGTTCAAGGGCCTGCGCTCCACGCCAACGCGCTAAACGGTCCCCTTTTTTGACCCTCTATGCACTCCAACACTTCAAAGGATGGATTATTAATTTGTAAATACTTTTAACAGAATTTCATAGGGCTGTAATTTGGGCTAATACACCTATTCAAAATAAATAAATAAATAAATAAATCTTGGTTCAACCCAACTCTACTTAAATCTATAATAATTTTAAAAAATATATTTTTAATTTTAAAATGAATGTGTGTTGTTTTTTTCCCCTTAAATAACACAAATTATTGGTAGCATAATTCAGCTAATTTGTTTCCTGGTTTCTTTTTTATTCTATTTTATTTCATTTTTTATTAGGAAGTTGTTGTTTCCAGACAATCCAATTCACCACATGAAAAATGATAGTTAAACAATTTAGTGTGGGCCACACTGAAACTTATGAAAAATAGCTTTTAAAATTTAAAATTTAAAGGGACTAACATTTCATTTTTTTTTAAATTATTATCTTTTTTAAGGTATATTTATTATTATTTTTGTTTTTTAAGGTAAAAATAATTTTTTTATGCGAAAATGAGTAAGATAAAGTTAATAACAAATAATAATAATTTGGAAAAATTAAAAATCCTATTTTATATACAATACTTTTATTATCTATGTTTAATTTATTTTTTTATTGTTGATAAATTAAAAATCAATCTTGGTTCAACCCAATTCTACTTAAATCTATAATAACTTTTTAAAAAATATTTTTAATTTTAAAATGAATGTGTTTTGTTTTTTTCCCCTTAAATAACACAAATTATTGGTAGCATGGTTCAACTAATTTGTTGGGTGTTTTTATTTTATTTTATTTTATTAGGAAGTTGTTGCTTCGAGATAATCCAATTCACCACATGAAAATGATAGTTTGCTAAACAATTTAGTGTGGGCCACACTGAAACTTATGAAAAAAATAGCTTTTAAAATTTAAAATTTAAAGGGACTAACATTTCATTTTTTTAAATATTATTATCTTTTTTAAGGTAAATTTATTATTATTTTTGTTTTTTAAAGGTAAAAATATTTTTTTATGCGAAAATGAGTAAGATACAAAGTTAATAACAAATTATAATAATTTAGAAAAATTAAAAATCTGTGGACCCCGCATTTCCGATCGCTCGAATGCGTTTCCCACTCGATGGCGAGCTCGATTTTGATTTGAAAAATTGATTTTTATTGATTATTTGAAAATGACTTGGAGTCGCCACTTATTTTTGTTTTATTTTTAAAGGGTAAACAAAATAAGAAAGAAAAACCCTAAGTGTGACTCCTTATTTTGGAAAAGGTGATCTACAAAAACCGGATCGGGTTCGGGGGTCAGGTTACTTATCGGGAAGGTACGGTAAAGACCGTAGCACTCCTCTAAGCCCTAAAGTCGGGTCTCTACTAATAAAGTGGAGCTGACATGGTAATCAATGAGAAAATCAATGAATACTCGAATCAATCATGCACATATGAGTATCAAAACATGCATATAGCAAGACTAGAATAAAAACAGATGCGTACCTGGGCAACGATCTTCAATGCGCTATCAAGAAGTGAGATTAGTGCACAATTAAAGAATAGTCACATGCATATCATAGAGCAGAATAAATCATATATGAATAGCAATCAAATCAACCAATCAATCGATCAATCATAAATCACATATGTGGGGCTCCACCAAAGCCCGTTTATTTTTGCATGAATTAATTCCACAAATTCCATTATTCGGAACTACGGAATTTAAATTCATGTTTATTTTAAAACGTTTTAAAATGATGAAAAAAAAAAAATCGAAAGTGGCTCACCGAAAAGAAAATGGCGGCTAAATTTTATTGAAAATGAGTCTTGTGGAACCTAAAGACTCTAAGGATGAAAATTTTGATGACTTGAAATCATTTAAAAAAACGAAAATTGGAAAATCATTTGAAAACAGGGTTAGGAAATCTTTATTTCGAAATCACAGGGAAGGGATTTGAAAGGAAGTGACATGCAACATAAGGATGGTGGCCATGCAGAGAAGATCCCATTTTTGGCCCACTTTGAAGGAGTGTTCTTTCTCTTATTTCCTTTCTTAGTACAGCGAGCCTGATTTGAGAAAAACTGAGTCAACTTCCAGATTTAGGGCCTCTCAGCAATCCTTGGTTTGATATATTCTGGGTTCGACCAAAGATCTTCCCTCTGCATCTCAATCTCTCTTTCCTGGCTCACAATCTCCTTGGGAACATCTTCCGTAACAAGAGATTGCACTTAAAGACAGGCAACAGCTTGCATGGCCAGGTCATCAATTAGCTTCATTTCCTGTCTCTCAATTCGCAGCTTCAGCAACTTTCAAGTGTAGAGTCTCCTTTTCAGCCTCACCGTGGTTTCCTGAGCTCCATTGCTTCTTGCATCACTTGCAAAATATTCAATAACCTGACTGATGAGCTTTATGAGTTCAAGATTTTCCAGATTTGCAAGTTACCGTGATGACTGTGCAAACGTGAAATCCCCACCCAATACTGCCATTTTATAACGCACAGGGAATTTTCCTTGCATATGGGCTGTTGGCGGCTTGGACTTATCACCTGGGTCTCTCCATAGTCTCAAACCCAAATCAGTGAGAACAGCCCAGACTTTCATTGGGCTTACTTTTTGATGCTCATGACTGAATATATAAAAAAAATGGAGGTTCGGCTCTCTAAGTCACTTCAACACCTTGAAGACCTTTGCATGAATGACTTATTCTTTCTCCAGTAGAGATACCGAGAACAAACCTGAACCCTGACATCATCTCTTTGGGTCTTGGAACTTCTTCTGGGAAACCATCAAGACAAGGGATGACAGTGATATATTTGTTGGACGAGGTGGCTGATGAAGCAATGTGAAGTGTACAGTGGAGAAGCTAGTATGAGGGGCGTGAAAAATGGGTACGGGTATGAGAGTTAGGTGTAGTGTTGATGAGTTTGGAAGGATGAGAATATAGGAATAATGGTGAGGGATCGTATGCATGAGATGCATGCATGCGAGAGGATTGTGGAATAGGTGAAGGGGAAATTAATGGATGAAGATGAATGATGAGAGAATGAGATAGAAGATGGGTACGATGGTCCTTCACTATATGTAACTAGAACCTTCTGTAGCTATTATGGAATTATCACCACTATTACAAGAGGATGAAACCCAAGCAACGTCACCTGAGGAGTGCTCCACACTTTCTGTAATCACTTCAATAAGGTTTCAGTCAACAGTCAACTTGTTCAAGGTCAATGTTCCTGTCTTGTCATTGCAGAGAGCATCCATGCATGCCATTTCCTCAATGGCCATCATTCTTTTAGTGATTGTATCCTGCTAAAAGACTTTCTTCGAGCACAAGAGTTCTCATCACAAAAACGCACAAAAAGGATATTGGGGCACTAATGGGGTATGTACCCACCACGACCTGGGTTTGGCATAAGGTCCAGTATAACTGCCTCTTCTGTATCATGCCCAGAAACTGAGAAATTCCCAAGGCGATGAACTCTTCAAGCTTGACTTTGAGGATTCGAATTTGAAAATACATCTAGAGGGGGTGGTACAACAATCTCCCATGGGGTAGCATGTAGTTTCAATGCGTATGAAGTTTGAATCATGACGAAGATCACAGTCTTCCAAGAAGGACTTCCTGATTCGATTTCCTGAACTACAACCCATTTTGGTGATCACCCTGCTCAACTCCAACAGTATAGATGCATGAACCATCAGCAGTCAAGAGGCAATACTAATGCCCAGGTATGGCAGCCACCAATTCTAAGCAGAATAATTCAACAACTCCCTGAGCAGTGAGTCAATAATGACCCAAACTCAGAATAAATGTCCACATGAAGAACAGGTACTGCTTCATGCAATTCAGATTTGACCTTTTGGACCACATGGTGAAGGTCATCTGTCTTTTTCCAGTCCATTGTGCAGCACAATCTCCTTAAGAGCCTCACTGTCATTGGTATGGTGATTACATTCCAGATTCAGCAGAAAGGGTGCATCTATAGACACAGTAAAGGCATCGGCCAAAGCATTCACAATATACGCATTCTCACGAGGATTTAGCTCAAGTTTCTTTCCTCTGGACGTCCAATGCGATCTACATAGCTTTTCAGGCACTCAGAAATACTCAACTGTATGGAAAGTGACCCTCATGAGGCTCTCTCAGAGACACCCCACCTCCAAACCATGATAGCCAATCCCAAATGAGATATTTAACACCACAACCACAGCAAAATCAAAGGAATGAAAACAAAGGCAGAGACCAGAGTGAAAATTGAGAGAATGATGGACTGGGAATCAGGTAAAGCATGAATGTATAAAGCCTCATTTCAGATGACATCCATGGGCTCATACAGGTGAGGAGATCTTAAGCTAGACTTACAGAGTGTATGAAAAACAGAGTCCCACTAGCTCCAAACCAAACCACAAGAAATGACAGTAAGATCAATAGCAACAGAGCATAAGAAAGGATCCAAAAACCAATAAATTCAGCATGTAATCCATATTATCCAACTCAAATTGGCGAGCAATGTAGAGTAAATCAAAATGGGAAAGAGATGAGAAATATATGAATCAAAGTAAGCAAGAAACTCACCTCAAACTTACCTGCAGCTACTCTCTTCCTCTGTTATCTCCTTTTTTAAGCTCTTGCTCTCTGTCTTGCTTCTCAAGGTACTCCCAAAAGCTCCTCTCAACAACCAGAAAACACATTACCCTCTCGCATTACCTCACTCTCTCTACCTCTCTCAAAATATCTCTCTCCAAAGTGTCTCTCTCAAGTGTTTCCCTCTCTCAGAGCTTCCTCATCCTCAAAAAAAAATCCGCTCCCCTGCTCTGAGGTCCTCCCAAGAAGAACCTCCACCAAAAATATCTCCCAGGAAAACTCCCCACAGCAAACCTCACTCTCAGGTTCCTTTTCTTGGCTCCCCAGCCAGAAAAACCCCCCTTTAAAAATGATCCCCTCGAATGTCTCCCTAAGCTCTCCCAAAAAAAACCTCTCATAACAGAAACCTCAAACCTTCCTCCAGGAAGCTTCCTGCCCAAGCTCCCCAAAAAGCTCTCCAGAATCTCTCACAGTTGTCAATGGGCTCTCCCTCCATAACAGAAACGTACCCCCCTCTGCATATCCTCTCACAGCCTAGGTATCTCCCCCTCAAAATACCTCCAACGGCCAGGAAAGAGATCAAGCAGCTGGCCACCCCACTCCTCTAACCGTCTGCAGCTTTTTGCAGATTCTTTGGACACGTGTCGCACACCCACTGGCCATCAAAAACACCACTCTGGTGCTCTAACAGCCAACCAGAGATTGACACGTGGCCACCCAAGATGGCAACACCTATAAAAAATGGCTGCATAAAAGCAAGCCCAGAATGGGGGTCTACAAAATCCTATTTTATATACAATACTTTTATTATCTATATTTTATTTTTATTTTTTTATTGTTGATAAATTATTGAAAACACTAATGAAAGATAGATATATAGAAGAAGATAAGGCCAACATGGGAAAGCTTTGTGAGAAAATAAAAAGGAACAAAATATAAAAAAATTCAATGTTTGTGAAGATATTGTTAGGGATGGTAGCAGACTAGTTCCTGACGAGTCGCCTTCATCCCAACCCCGCCCCATTTATTTGAAACAATTCTCATACCTATTTCATTTAAAAAAATTAAATAGGGCGGGGTGGGGCAGGCAGATGGTGGGTATGATAATTCCCATACCCGTCCCTGACGAATTTTAATTTTTTATTTTTAAATTACTTTTTAATTATATTAAAATAAATATATTTTATAAATAATTAAATTATTATATATTTTTTATAAATTATTTTATTAAAAATATTTTTTTATTATTTGTATATTAAAAATAATAAAATAAAAATTAAATTAAATTAATTTTAAATTATAAATTTAATTTAATTTTATGTATAATTGGGGCAGGGCGGGGTGGGGCAATACCCGAACCCGCCTCGGGTTTTAAAAAAAATTCTCAAACCGATCCCAAACCCATTTATTAAATTAAACTCCGTCTCATTAGGGACGGGGTGGGGCAGGTATTCAAAAAGACCCGCCCCATTGCCATCCCTAGATATTGTTATGACCATCTATCTAAATTTGTATAATAAAATAGGAAGATGTATATTATCTATGTTGTATTCATTCACATTTTTCTTCATTTTCTCAAATTGTTTGTTTATCAGCCTTTTCTCCCTCTCTACCCATTTTTTCATTCTTCTTCCATTTTTTTTTTCATTTTACATTTGTCATACATAAAGTGTATGTCAGTTACGTATTTAATCATATTACCTTATATTTATTATATTTATTCAAAGATTAATTATTTCTTTGAGATTAGTTTCAAGAGTTAAAATAAGTGTAGTTCATCCTAATTATGAAATTTTGAATAAAATAATTGAGAAAAGAAAGCCCAAGGGATATGAGATGTTTAGGTAATTTAACTAAAAAACAAAATTATTAAAAATGAATTAAATTGTTTTTTTCGTTTCCTCCACTTTGCTAATGTCAATGTTATACCCATTCTTCCACTTTTTACTTTTTTTTTTTTTTTACCTTTATCATTAGGTTGCAGTCTTTCAAAAGCTTTTTCTTGGCATCATTCTCCATCTTTATGGTAGTCTTTGCCTTCTTCTCTCCAGCTTCTACTAGTCTGAGCACGCTGGATTTCAATTCAATAATTTCTTTAATCTTCATAAAAACCTTTCAGGCGTTTTGATTTTAGAAATACTATTCTTGTGAAACCTAGAGAAAGCTACTCTTTAAAATCATTCTCAAAACAAGTTTATTTTATAGGAAATTAAAATCTTAGTAAAAAAAAAAAGAGAATATAATTTCATTAATAGGCCATTTTTATAATTATTAGGTGTCATGTGTAATTTACACATAGAGTGCTTATGTATTCACATATTTAAACATATTATTTTGTATTTATTATATTTGTTGTACTTTGTATTTATTAAATTTTCTCACATTAGAATTTACTAATATGAATAAATAATTTCATTATTTTGAAATCAAATCAATTATTTCTTCAAAGTTACATGAATTTAGATAGAACTTTGATAGTCAAAATGAAGCATTTCATCCTAATTCTAAAATTTTGAATATAATAATTGAGAAATAAAACCTAAGTGATAAGAAAGGTTTAAGTTACCTAATTGAAAAAACAAAATTATTAAAAATTAATAAAATTGTTATCTCTATTTCCGTCAACATTGTATATGTTTACCTTTTTCTTCATTTTTTTCAAGTCCTCTACTCAATGACATCTTCGCCTACTCTACCAAATTTTCTATTATTTTTATTTTTATTTTTGCCTTTCATCAACTTGTGGCCTTTCAAAAACTTTTTATTGGCATCATTTTCTATCTTTATAGCAGTCTTGGCCTCCATTTCAACTTCTACTAGTATGTTCATGCTAGATTTTAATTAAGTCATTTCTTCTGTTTTCATAAAAACCTTCAACATTTTGATCTTCGAAATACTACTTTTATGCAACCTAGAAAAAGCTACTATTTTAAGAATCATTCTCAAAACAAGCATAACATATACCCATTCTGCCTAACCAACTTCAATTACGGGTGTCTAACTCGACCTTCCGTATCTTAACGATATAGCCTCGACACTATTCATCCCTCACGTATTGTGATACAATGCGTCGAGGGACTTCTCCATGCCAAAGTTTAACATATATGATGTCATAACAGATCCATTAGACCATCTTATACACTTTCAATAGATAATGACATTAGAAAGTAATAACAATCCATTATGATGTAAAGTTTTTTCATCCAATTTGTAGAGACCTACCATTTCATATTTCATTGACTTTCACACAATTCTATAAGTTTGTTTCAACAATTATTTGAGACATTCACCACGCATTATTTATGTTCCGTTAGGGGCAAAATAAAGTATTATCAACTTGTTCCACATAAAAATGTAATGAAATGAGTCTATCTAAAGTAGCATGAAACTGTTTGGACGAGCAATACTTCAGTTGGATAGTGTAAGCATGGATACCATCATGCAAACCATCAAGGAGACTATCTTATAGAATACCCTATTTTTTAACTCTATTTCGTTGGACCCTCCAAGTTTGATTGATGAATTGTTCCAACGTGTCAAGTAGTATTCAATGCTAGAAAACGACCTCTGTGCACATCGAGATCAATCTAATTGATGGAATAACGACAAGTCATCTACTCGACCAAACCAATGTGTACGTACTAAATTCAATCACAGTTCTGATCGATGACACTCATTTACTCCATTACCATGTTGTATTCACACTTGCCCCTAACTTCTTTTTCAAGTATGACAATAAAGTTTTGTTGGAAAGTTCTACTTGCCTGTTAGAACTATTTGAAAAAATAAGTCCCTTTTCATAAGAAATTAAAATACTAATAGAAAAAATATAATATAATTTCATTACCAGATCTCTCTTTTATAACTAGTGGGTGTAAAGTATGTTGCACATAAGTGATAGAAGATATTCTCCAATGGTATGATTCAACAACTTATTCAACTGACGCACTTGAGAGTTAAAGAATGCCATCGAATTGAAGAAATTATCATGGAATCTGATAATACACAACTAGAAAACCAAGCATTTCCAAAGTTGGAGACCCTAGAACTCATTCATCTGCCACAACTAACAAACATTTGGGTTAAATATTCATTAAAGTGGCCATCTTTACAAGAAGTTGAGATATCTAAGTGTTTCTTGTTGAAGAGTTTACCTTTCAACAAAGTCAATGCAACCAAATTGAGATCCATTGAAGGGCAACAATTATAGTGGGAAGCACTAGAACGGAAAAGATGATGCCATTAAACAAATATTACAGCCTCTTTGCATCCTAAACTAGCTCCTTTGATTTCATCTCCTATGTGTTTTATTGTAAAGCGAATCAGGATAGTTGCAGCTGCTGAGACAAAGTAAGTTTGTGTGCAGGATTAAAAAACTTTGGCTTGCACTTGCTCGAGATTTACTATCTTTTTCTTGTAATTAATTGAGATTTGATACGTTGGGTTGTGTTTCTTTAAGATTTGCTACTTCATATTGTATTTGTGTATGATTGCTTCTTGTGTGTTGTTATATCTCCCTTTTATAACTAGTCGGTGTTAAGTATGTTGCACATAAGATGCACATAAGTGATAGAAGATATTCTCTAATGGTATGATTCAACAACTTATTCAACTGATGCACTTGAGAGTTGAAGAATGCCATCGAATTGAAGATATTATCCTGAAAATTGAGAATACACAACTAGAAAACCAAGCATTTCCAACGTTAGAGACCCTAGAACTCATTTGCCACAACTAACAAGCATTTGGGCTAAAGATTCATTAAAGTGGCCATCTTTACAAGAAGTTGAGATATCTAAGTGTTTCTTGTTGAAGAGTTTACCTTTCAACATGATCAATGCAACCAAATTGAGATCCATTGAAGGACAACAATTATGGTGGGAAGCACTAGAATGGAAAGATGATGCCATTAAACAAAGATTATAGCCTCTTTGCATCCTCAACTAGCTCATTTGATTTCATTTCCTATGCGTTTTATTGTAAAGCGAATCAGGATAGTTGCTGCTGCTGAGACAAAGTAAGTTTGTGTGAAGGATTCAAAAACTCTAGCTTGCACTTGCTTGAGATTTACTATATTTTTCTTGTATTTGTTTGAGATTTGATACTTTGCGTTGTGTTTCTTTAAGATTTGCTACTTCATATTGTATTTGTGTATGATTGCTTCTTGTGTGTTGTTATATCTCCCTTTTATAACTAGTGGGTGTAAAGTATGTTGCACATAAGATGCACATAAGTGATAAAAGATATTCTCTAATGGTATGATTCAACAACTTATTCAACTGACGCACTTGAGAGTTGAAGAATGTCATCGAATTGAAGAGATTATCATGTAATCTGAGAATACACAACTAGAAAACACAGCACTTCCAAAGTTGGAGACCCTATAACTCATTCATCTGCCACAACTAACAAACATTTGGGCTAAAGATTCATTAAAGTGGTCATCTTTACAAAGATTCATTTGGGCTAAGTGTATCTTGTTGAAGAGTTTACCTTTCAACAAGGTCAATGCAACCAAATTGAGATCCATTGAAGGGCAACAATTATGGTGAGAAGCACTAGAATGGAAAGATGATGCCATTAAAAAAATATTACAACCTCTTTGCATCCTGAACTAGCTCACTTCATTTCATTTCTTGTGCGTTTTATTGTAAAGCGAATCAGGATAGTTGCTGCTGCTGAGACAAAGTAAGTTTGTGTGCAGGATTCAAAAACTCTGGCTTGCACTTGCTGGAGATTTACTATCTTTTTCTTGTAATTGTTTTAGATTTGATACTTTGGGTTGTGTTTGTTTAAGATTTGCTACTTCATATTGTATTTGTGTATGATTGCTTCTTGTGTGGCTGTTATATCTTCCTTTTATAACTACTGGGTGTTAAGTATGTTGCACATAAGGTGCACATAAGTGATGGAAGATATTCTCTAATGGTATAATTCAACAACTTATTTAACTGACGCACTTGAGAGTTGAAGAATGCCATCGAATTGAAGAGATTATCATGGAATCTAAGAATACACAACTAGAAAACCAAGCACTTCCAAACTTGCAGACCCGAGAACACATTCATTTGCCACAACTAACAAGCATTTGGGCTAAAGATTCATTAAAGTGGTCATCTTTACAAGAAGTTGAGATATCTAAGTGTTTCTTGTTGAAGAGTTTACCTTTCAACAAGGTCAATGCAACCAAATTGAGATCATCCATTGAAGGGCAACAACCATGGTGGGAAGCACTAGAATGGAAAGATGATGCCATTAAACAAAGATTACAACCTCTTTGCATCCTCAACTAGCTCATTTGATTTGATCTCCTATGCGTTTTATTGTAAAACGAATCATGATAGTTGCTATTGCTAAGACAAAGTAAGTTTGTGTGAAGGATTAAAAAACTCTGGTTTGCACTTGCTTGAGATTTACTATCTTTTTCTGGTAATTGTTTGAGATTTGATACTTTGCGTTGTGTTTCTTTAAGATTTTCTATTTCATATTGTATTTGTATATGATTGCTTATTGTGTGGTTGTTATATTTTTTTTTTATAACTAGTGGGTGCTAAGTATGTTGCACATAAGGTGCACATAAGTGATAGAAAATATTCTCTAATGGTATGATTCAACAAGTTATTCAACTGACGCACTTGAGGGTTGAAGAATGCCATCGAATTGAAGATATTATCATGGAATTTGAGAATACACAACTAGAAAACCAAGCACTTCCAAAGTTGGAGACCCTAGAACACATTCATCTGCCACAACTAACAAGCATTTGGGCTAAAGATTCATTAAAGTGGCCATCTTTATAAAAATTTGAGATATCTAAGTGTTTCTTGTTGAAGAGTTTACCTTTCAACACGGTCAATGCAACCAAATTGAGATCAATTGAAGGACAACAATTATGGTGGGAAGCACTAGAATGGAAAGATGATGCCATTAAACAAAGGTTACAACCTCTTTGCATCCTCAACTAGCTCATTTGATTTCATCTCTTATGCGTTTTACTGTAAAGCGAATCAGGATAGTTGCTGCTGCTGAGACAAAGTAAGTTTGTGTGCAGGATTCAAAAACTTTGGTTTGCACTTGCTTGAGATTTACTATATTTTTCTTGTAATTGTTTGAGATTTGATACTTTGGGTTGTGTTTGTTTAAGATTTGCTACTTCATATTGTATTTGTATATGACTGCTTCTTGTGTGGTTGTTATATCACTTTTTTATAACTAGTGGGTATTAAGTATGTTGCACATAAGGTGCACATAAGTGATAGAAGATATTCCCTAATGGTATGATTCAACAACTTATTCAACTGACGCACTTGAGGGTTGAAGAATGCCATTGAATTGAACAGATTATCATGGAATCTGAGAATACACAACTAGAAAACCAAACACTTACAAAGTTGGAGACCCTAAAACTCATTCATCTGCCACAACTAACAAGCATTTGGGTTAAAGATTCATTAAAGTGGCCATCTTTACAAGAAGTTGAGATATATAAGTGTTTCTTGTTCAAGAGTTTACCTTTAAACAAGGTCAATGGAACCAAATTGAGATCCATTGAAGGGCAACAATTATGGTGGAAAGCACTAGAATGGAAAGATGATGCAATTAAACAAATATTACAACCTCTTTACATCCTCAACTAGCTCATTTGATTTCATCTCCAATGCGTTTTATTGTAAAGCGAATCAGGATAGTTGCTATTGCTGAGAAAAATTAAGTTTGTGTTTAGGATTCAAAAACTTTGGCTTGCATTTGCTTGAGATTTACTATATTTTTCTTGTAATTGTTTGAGATTTGATACTTTGGGTTGTGTTTGTTTAAGATTTGCTACTTCATATTGTATTTGTGTATGATTGCTTCTTGTGTGGTTGTTATATCTCCCTTTTATAAGTAGTGGGTGTTAAGTATGTTGCACATAAGGTGCACATAAGTGATAGAAGATATTCTCTAATGGTATGATTCAACAACTTATTCAACTGACGCACTTGAGGGTTGAAGAATGTCATCGACTTGAAAAGATTATCATGGAATCTGAGAATACACAACTAGAAAACCAAGCACTTCGAAAGTTGGAGACCCTATAACTCATTCATCTCCCATAACTAACAAGCATTTGGGCTAAAGATACATTAAAGTGGCCATTTTTACAAGAAGTTGAGATATATAAGTGTTTCTTATTGAAGAGTTTACCTTTCAACATGGTCAATGCAACAAAATTGAGATCCATTGAAGGGCAACAATTATGGTGGGAAGCACTAGAATGGAAAGATGATGTCATTAAACAAAAATTACAACCTCTTTAAATCCTCAACTACCTCCTTTGATTTCATCTCCTATGCGTTTTATTGTAAAGCGAATCAGGATAGTTGATGCTGCTGAGACAAACTAAGTTTGTGTGCAGGATTCAAAAACTTTGGCTTGCACTTGCTTAAGATTTACTATATTTTTCTTGTAATTGTTTGAGATTTGATACTTTGGGTTGTGTTTGTTTAAGATTTGCTACTTCATATTGTATTTGTATAAAATTGCTTCTTGTGTGGTTGTTATATCTCCCTTTTATAACTAGTGGGTGTTAAGTATGTTACACATAAGGTGCACATAAGTGATAGAAGATATTCTCTAATGGTATGATTCAACAACTTATTCAACTGACGCACTTGAGGGTTGAAGAATGCCATCGACTTGAAAAGATTATCATGGAATCTGAGAATACACAACTAGAAAACCAAGCACTTCAAAAGTTGGAGACCTATAACTCATTCATCTCCCATAACTAACAAGCATTTGGGCTAAAGATACATTAAAGTGGCCATTTTTACAAGAAGTTGAGATATATAAGTGTTTCTTATTAAAGAGTTTACCTTTCAACATGGTCAATGCAACAAAATTGAGATCCATTGAAAGGCAACAATTATGGTGGGAAGCACTAGAATGGAAAGATGATGTCATTAAACAAAAATTACAACCTCTTTAAATCCTCAACTACCTCCTTTGATTTCATCTCCTATGCGTTTTATTGTAAAGCGAATCAGGATAGTTGATGCTGCTGAGACAAACTAAGTTTGTGTGCAGGATTCAAAAACTTTGGCTTGCACTTGCTTAAGATTTACTATATTTTTCTTGTAATTGTTTGAGATTTGATACTTTGGGTTGTGTTTGTTTAAGATTTGCTACTTCATATTGTATTTGTATATAATTGCTTCTTGTGTGGTTGTTATATCTCCCTTTTATAACTAGTGGGTGTTAAGTATGTTGCACATAAGGTGCATATAAGTGATAGAACATATTCTCTAATGGTATGATTCAACAACTTATTCAACTGACGCACTTGAGGGTTGAAGAATGCCATCGAATTGAAGATATTATCAAGGAATCTGAGAATACACAACTAGAAAACCAAGCACATCCAAAGTTGGAGACCCTTGAACACATTCATTTGCCACAACTAACAAGCATTTGGGCTAAAGATTCATTAAAGTGACCATCTTTATAAGAAGTTGAGATATCTAAGTGTTTCTTGTTGAAGAGTTTACCTTTCAACACGGTCAATGCAACCAAATTGAGATCCATTGAAGGACAACAATTATGGTGGAAAGCACTAGAATGGAAAGATGATGCCATTAAACAAAGGTTACAACCTCTTTGCATCATCAACTAGCTCATTTGATTTCATCTCCAATGCGTTTTATTGTAAAGCGAATCAGGATAGTTGCTGTTGCTGAGACAAAGTAAGTTTGTGTGCAGGATTCAAAAACTTTGGCTGCACTTGCTTGAGATTTACTATATTTTTCTTGTAATTGTTTGAGATTTGATACTTTGGGTTGTGTTTGTTTAAGATTTGCTACTTCATATTGTATTTGTATAAAATTGCTTCTTGTGTGGTTGTTATATCTCCCTTTTATAACTAGTGGGTGTTAAGTATGTTACACATAAGGTGCACATAAGTGATAGAAGATATTCTCTAATGGTATGATTCAACAACTTATTCAACTGACGCACTTGAGGGTTGAAGAATGCCATCGACTTGAAAAGATTATCATGGAATCTGAGAATACACAACTAGAAAACCAAGCACTTCAAAAGTTGGAGACCTATAACTCATTCATCTCCCATAACTAACAAGCATTTGGGCTAAAGATACATTAAAGTGGCCATTTTTACAAGAAGTTGAGATATATAAGTGTTTCTTATTAAAGAGTTTACCTTTCAACACGGTCAATGCAACCAAATTGAGATCCATTGAAGGACAACAATTATGGCGGGAAGCAATAGAATGGAAAGATGACGCCATTAAACAAATATTACAGCCTCTTTGCATCCTAAACTAGCTCCTTTGATTTCATCTCCTATGTGTTTTATTGTAAAGCGAATCAGGATAGTTGCTGCTGCTGAGACAAAGTAAGTTTGTGTGCAGGATTCAAAAACTCTGGCTTGCACTTGCTCGAGATTTACTATCTTTTTCTTGTAATTGTTTGAGATTCGATACTTTGGGTTGTGTTTGTTTAAGATTTGCTACTTCATATTGTATTTGTGTATGATTGCTTCTTGTGTGGCTGTTATATCTCCCTTTTATAACTACTGGGTGTTAAGTATGTTGCACATAAGGTGCACATAAGTGATGGAAGATATTCTCTAATGGTATGATTCAACAACTTATTTAACTGACGCACTTGAGGGTTGAAGAATGCCATCGAATTGAAGAGATTATCATGGAATCTGAGAATACACAACTAGAAAACCAAGCACTTCCAAAGTTGGAGACCCTAGAACTCATTCATCTGCTACAACTAACAAGCATTTGGGTTGAAGATTTATTAAAGTGGTCATCTTTACAAGAAGTTGAGATATCTAATTGTTTGTTGTTGAAGAGTTTACTATTCAACACGGTCAATGCAACCAAATTGAAATCCATTGAAGGGCAACAATTATGGTGGGAAGCACTAGAACGGAAAGATGATGCCATTAAACAGAGATTACAGCATCTTTGCATCCTCAACTCGCTCCTTTGATTTCATCTCCTATGCGTTTTATTGTAAAGCGAATCAGGATAGTTGCTGCTATTGAGACAAAGTAAGTTTGTGTGAAGGATTCAAAAACCCTGTCTTGCACTTGCTTGAGATTTACTATCTTTTTTTTGTAATGGTTTGAGATTTGAAACTTTGGGTTGTGTTCGTTTAAGATTTGGTACTTCATATTGTATTTGTGTATGGTTGCTTCTTATGTGGTTGTTATATCTCTCTTTTATAACTATTGGGTTTCAAGTATGTTGCACATAAGGTGCACATAAGTGATAGAAGATATTTTCTAATGGTATGATTCAACAACTTAGTCAACTGACGCACTTGAGGGTTGAAGAATGCCATCGAAGTGAAGAGATTATCATGGAATCTGAGATTACACAACTAGAAAACCAAGAACTTCCAAAGTTGGAGACCCTAGTACTCATTCATCTGCCACAACTAACAAGCATTTGGGCTAAAGATTCATTAAAGTGGCCATCTTTACAAGAAGTTGAGATATTTATGTTTTTCTTGTTGAAGAGTTTACCTTTCAACAAGGTCAATGCAACCAAATTGAGATCCATTGGAAGGCAACAATTATTGTAGGAAGCACTAGAATGGAAAGATGATTCCATTAAACAAAGATTACAGCCTCTTTGCATCCTCAACTAGCTCATTTGATTTCATCTTCTATGCATTTTATTGTAAAGGGAATCAGGATAGTTGTTGCTGCTGAGATAAAGTAAGCTTGTGTGCAGGATTCAAAAACTCTGGCTTGCACTTGCTTGAGATTTACTATATTTTTCTTGTAATTGTTTGAGATTTGATACTTTTGGTGTTGTTTTTTTAAGATTTGCTACTTCATATTGTATTTGTGTATGATTGCTTCTTGTGTGGCTGTTATATCTCGCTTTTATAACTAGTGGGTGTTAAGTATGTTGCACATAAGGTGCACATAAGTGATGGAAGATATTCTTTAATGTTATGATTCAACAACTTATTCAACGGACGCACTTGAGAGTTGAAGAACTCGATCGAATTGAGGAGATTATCATGGAATCTAATATTACACAACTAGAAAACAAATCACTTCCAAAGTTGCAGACCCTAGAACACATTCATCTACCACAACTAACAAGCATTTAAGCTAAAGATTCATTAAAATGGCCATCTTTACAAGAAGTTGAGATATGTATGTGTTTCTTGTTGAAGAGGTTACCTTTCAACAAGGTCAATGCAACCAAATTGAGATCCATTGAAGGGCAACAATTATGGTGGGAATCACTAGAATGGAAAGATGATATCATTAAACAAATATTACAACCTCTTTGCATCCTCAACTAGGTCCTTTGATTTCATCTCCTATGAGTTTTATTGTAAAGCGAATCAGGATAGTTGCTGTTGCTGACACAAAGTAAGTTTGTGTGCAGGATTCAAAAACTCTAGCTTGCACTTGCTTGAGATTTGCTATCTTTTTCTGGTAATTGTTTGAGATTTGATACTTTGGGTTGTGTTTGTTTAAGATTTGCTACTTCATATTGTATTTGTGTATGATTGCTTCTTGTATG
The DNA here is from genome assembly GCF_030704535.1 of Vitis vinifera. Classification (NCBI taxonomy): domain Eukaryota; kingdom Viridiplantae; phylum Streptophyta; class Magnoliopsida; order Vitales; family Vitaceae; genus Vitis; species Vitis vinifera. The sequence continues at coordinate 20,817,183 of NC_081810.1, read as the reverse complement.
GCTGTTATATCTCCCTTTTATAACTAGTGGGTGTTAAGTATGTTGCACATAAGGTGCACATAAGTGATAGAAGATCTTCCCTAATGGTATGATTCATCAAGCTATTCAACTGACGCACTTGAGGGTTGAAGAATGGCATCGAATTGAAGAGATTATCATGGAATCTGAGAATACACAACTAGAAAACCAAGCACTTCCAAAGTTGGAGATCCTAGAACTCATTCATCGTCCAATACTAATAAGCATTTGGGCTAAAGATTCATTAAAGTGACCATCTTTACAAGAAGTTGAGATATTTAAGTGTTTCTTGTTGAAGAGTTTACCTTTCAACACGGTCAATGCAACCAAATTGAGATCCATTGAAGGGCAACAATTATGGTAGGAAGCACTAGAATGGAAAGTTGATGCCATTAAACAAATATTACAACCAAGGATTGAAATATCGGTTTTTACGGATATATCGGTACTTCAATTTTACGGATATATCGGAAATATCGGAGAAATATCGGTGGATATTTTTTCATAAATATCGATGGAGTGAAAATTATTTAAAATTAATAGGAATGCTTGAAAAAACTTCAAAAAATGATAACATAAGTAAGAATACACATTTTAAAGTTATCTTGTAAGTGTAATTGATATATATATAATTAAGAAGAAAAATATCGTAAATAGAGATATATTGGTAGATTCGATATTTGAATTTTAAAAATAATATATATGAATTTTGAAAGTGTATAAAGTTAAAATTGAGTTAAGAAATATGAGATTGCAATAGTCCTTATACTAAGAAAGATATCGATGTAGTTTCAATATATTATTAGATGAAGGGAGTTCATCTTGTTGAAGACAGTATTTATTTTAAAATTTTTAAAATATTTTTATTAAAACATATTTTATTATATTTTAAATGAAAAATTAAATTAATTTATATAAAATATCTTATTTGAGATTTAATTTTTAAAATTTTATTAAAAATATGTGATAATAACTTTTTCTATTAATATTAATTTATTTAATAATAAAAATAAAGGTTGATAATTAATAATTATTTATATAGAGAGTGGAAAATTGTTCTCATGATTTTTTTACATATTTTATTATATTTTAAATGATAAATTAAATTAATTTATATAAAATATCTTATTTGAGATTTAATTTTTAAAATTTATTAAAAAATGTGATAACAACTTTTTTTATTAATATAAATTTATTTAATAATCCAAATAAAAGTTGAAAATTAATAATTATTTATAGAAAATTGTTCTCATGTTTTTTTTATTTTTTATTTTTTATTTTTTTATCTCCCCTAAATCTAAAAATAAAAAAAAAATAAAAAAGGCACCCACTTCTCTCTCGGGCATCAAGAACCCTTTTCTGAAGGTGTCTTCCAGCGAGAGAATCCCTAAAAAGCCCTATTTTCCTCTGCTACTCTCAAATCTCAATCCTCGCAGGTACTAATCTAATCATGTTATTATTAATTTTTTTTTTGCAACCCCCGTTTGATTCCCAAGAAAATCCATCCCCATTCGATTTCCGGGAAAATTCATCCTCGTTTGATTTCCGAGAAAATCCATTCAAAACTCCCAAAGAAAACCAAAAAAATTGCTTTTCTTTTGCTCCCTGTGTTTTCTGGATCTGTTTTAGGGGTCTCTTTGCTGTTGTGCCATTGGATTTAAATTTCACGAACCCTAAATCCACGATTTTTGAGCCAGGCTGAAAAACACAACTGCGCGGGCTGGACTGGTAGGAAATATCGCGATTTTTCTCCGATTTTTCGGTGCTTCACCGATATTTCGCCGATATATCGGCGATTTTGTCGATTTTTGGCCGATTTTTCCGTCGATCGATAATCGGTGCCGTTTATCGTTTCCATGCCGCCCGATAACCGATATTTCGACGAAATATCGGCGACATTTTCCGATTTTTCAATCCATGATTACAACCTCTTTGCATTCTCAACTAGCTCATTTGATTTCATCTCCTATGCGTTTTATTGTAAAGCGAATCAGGATAATTGTTGCTGCTGAGACAAAGTAAGTTTTGGTGAAGGATTCAAAAACTCTGGCTTGCACTTGCTTGAGATTTACTATCTTTTTCTGGTAATTGTTTGAGATTTGATATTTTGGGTTGTGTTTGTTTAAGATTTGCTACTTCATATTGTATCTATGTATGATTGCTTCTTGTATGGTTGTTATATATCCCTTTTATAACTGGTGGGTGTTAAGTATGTTGCACATAAGGTGCACATAAGTGATAGAAGATATTATCTAATGGTATGATTCATCAACTTATTCAACTGGCGCACTTGAGAGTTGAAGAATGCCATCGAATTGAAGAGATTATCATGGAATATGAGAATACACAACTAGGAAACAAAGCACTTCCAAAGTTGGAGACCCTAGAACTTATTCATCTTCCACAACTAACAAGCATTTGGGCTAAAGATTCATTAAAGTGGCCATCTTTACAAGAAGTTGAGATATTTAAGTGTTTCTTGTTGAAGAGTTTACCTTTCAACACGGTCAATGCAACCAAATTGAGATCCATTGAAGGGCAACAATTATGGTGGGAAGCACTAGAAGGGAAAGATAATGCCATTAAACAAAGATTACAACTTCTTTGCATCCTCAACTAGCTCCTTTGATTTCATCTCCTATGCGTTTTATTGTAAAACGAATCAGGATAGTTGCTGCTGCTAAGACAAAGTAAGTTTGTGTGCAAGATTCAAAAACTCTAGGTTGCACTTTCCTGAGTTTTACTATCTTTTTCTTGTAATTGTTTGAGATTTGATACTTTGGGTTGTGTTTGTTTAAGATTTGCTACTTCATACTGTATTTGTGTATTGTTGCTTCTTGTGTGGTTGTTATATCTTTCTTTTATAACTAGTGGGTGTTAAGTATGTTGCACATAAGGTGCACATAAGTGATAGAAGATATTTTCTAATGGTATGATTCAACAACTTATTCAACTGACGCACTTGAAGGTTGAAGAATGCCATCGAATTGAAGAGATTATCATGGAATCTGAGAATACACAACTAGAAAACCAAGCACTTCCAAAGTTGGAGACCCTAGAACTCATTCATCTGCCACAACTAACAAGCATTTGGGCTAAAGATTCATTAAAGTGGCCATCGTTATAAGAAGTTGAGATATCTAATTTTTTCTTGTTGAAGAGTTTACCTTTCAACAAGGTCAATGCAACCAAATTGAGATCCATCGGAGGGCAACAATTATTGTGGGAAACACTAGAATGGAAAGATGATTCCATTAAACAAAGATTACAACCTTTTTGCATCCTCAACTAGCTCATTTGATTTCATCTCCTATGCGTTTTATTGTAAAGCGAATTAGAATAATTGCTGCTGCTGAGACAAAGTAAGTTTGTGTGCAGGATTCAAAAACTTTGGCTTGCACTTGCTTGAGATTTATTATCTTTTTCTTGTAATTGTTTGAGATTTGATACTTTGGGTTGTGTTTGTTTAAGATTTGCTACTTCATATTGTATTTGTATATGATTGCTTCTTGTGTGGTTGTTATATCTCCCTTTTATAAGTAGTGGGTGTTAAGTATGTTGCACATAAGGTGCACATAAGTGATAGAAGATATTCTCTAATGGTATGATTCAACAACTTATTCAACTGACGCACTTGAGGGTTGAAGAATGCCATCGACTTGAAAAGATTATCATGGAATCTGAGAATACACAACTAGAAAACCAAGCACTTCCAAAGTTGGAGATCCTAGAACTCATTCATCTGCCACAACTAACAAGCATTTGGGCTAAAGATTCATTAAAGTGGCCATCTTTACAAGAAGTTGAGATATCTAAGTGTTTCTTGTTGAAGAGTTTACCTTTCAACATGGTCAATGCAACCAAATTGAGATCTATTGAAGGGCAATAATTATGGTGGGAAGTACTAGAATGGAAAGATGATGCCATTAAATAAAGATTATAGCCTCTTTGCATCCTCAACTAGCTCCTTTGATTTCATCTCCTATGCGTTTTATTGTATAGCTAATGCGGATAGTTGCTACTATTGAGACAAAGTAAGTTTGTGTGTAGGATTCAAAAACTTTGGCTTGCACTTGCTTGAGATTTACTATCTTTTTCTCATATTTGTTTTAGATTTGATACTATGGGTTGTGTTTGTTTAAGATTTGCTACTTCATATTGTATTTGTGTATGATTTCTTCTTGTGTGGTTGTTATATCTCTATAAATCTTACCTAAGGATCATAGATTGAAAATCTTAAGCTTTATTTGGTTATAGAAAAGTACTAAAGGAAGAGGAAAATGATTTTCTCATGTTTGGTTTAAAATTATTTTCTTTATATAGATGAGAAAAAAGAAAGTAAAAAGAGTTCAAAATAGCATATGAAGATAATTTGTCGACTTTAAATTTTTTTTTTTTCACTTTTCTTTTCTTTCACTTTTCGCCTCCATTTCAACTTCTACTAGTACGTTCATGCTAGATTTTAATTCAGTCATTTCTTCTGTTTTCATAAAAACCTTCAACATTTTAACTTGGAAAGACTACTTTTGATGGAATAACGACAAGTCATCTTCTCGACCAAACCAACGTATATGTTAAATTCGATCATAGTTCTGATCGATGACACTCGTTTACTCCCTTAACCATGTTGTATTCACACTTGCCCCTAACTTCTTTTTTAAGTATGACAATAAAGTTTTGTTGGAAAGTTCTACTTGCCTGTTAGAACTATTTGAAAAAATAAGTCCCTTTTATAGGAAATTAAATTACTAATAGAAAAAATATAATATAATTTCATTACTAGATCTCCCTTTTATAACTAGTGGGTGTTAAGTATGTTGCACATAAGGTGCACATAAGTGATATATGTTAATGTTTAGGGTTTGAGTTTACGTATTTAATCATATTATTTATTATTTATTATTTATTATTTATTATTTATTATACTTGTTCACATTAGAATTTACTATATACAAAAAAATAATTCCATTAATTTAATAATTTTGTTTTTTTTTAGTTAATGAAATTATATTCTATTTTTTCTACTAGCATTTTATTTTTTTTTATAAAAGAAGATTGTTTTGATAATACTTCTCAAAATAGTAGTTTCTCTAAGTTTTACAAAGTAGTCTTAAAATGCCAAAAAGTTTTTATGAAGATGGAAGAAATGACTAAATTAAAATCTAGCATGCCAAACTAGTGGAAACCGAAAAGCAGGCCAAGATGGCCACAAAGATGGAGAATGATGCCAAGAAAAAGCTTTTGAAAGGCGACAAACTAATAACAATGGCAAAAAAAACTCGAAAAATGGGTAGAACAGGAAAAGAGGTTGATCAATGGATGGCTTGAGAAAATGAAAAAAAAAGAAGGTAAATTGATATATCAATGTTGACATTAGTACGAAAGGAAATGGAGATAATAATTTAATTAATTTTAATATTTTTGTTTTTCAGCTAAGTAACCTCTTATCCCCTATGTTTTCCTTTCATAACTATTTTATTCAAAAATTTAGAACTAGATTAAATACTTCATTTAGACTCTTTTAGGTTTTATCTAAATTCATCTAGATTCAAAGAAATAATTAATCTGACTTCAAAGTAATAGAGTTATTTCTACATATTAATAAATTATAATGTAAACAAATATAATAAAGACAAAGTAATATGATTAAATACATAAACTCAAATCCTACACACTAATATACATTACTTATGTGCATCTTACATGCAACATACATGACACCCAATAGTTATAAAAAGAATATGTATTAATAAAATTATATTCTATTTTTTCCACTAACATTTTAATTTTCAATAGAAGAGAGATTTATTAATGGAATAATATCATATTATTGAAAATGATATAATTTTTTCAAATATATTACATAATTTGAAAATTATACATTGCCTTTTGTTATTTTATTTTATCACATTTTTTTATTTAAAATCATACTAAAGAAAAAATGATATTTGAAAATAATTAAAATAATAATTTTTTTTGTCTATACCTTTCTTGAGCATGGTCATCTATTAAGTTCACAATGACACAAAAGTCACATGGGTTTGCATTTAGTTAAAATTAAGATCATTAAGGTACATTTAAGTAATGAAAAACACGTAGCCTATTTTATTCCATAAACACCCTATTTTATTTTATTTATTCTATTTGACATAGCTTATTAATATCAATTCACCTTATAAAATATTTATAATTAATAAATTATGTAATTAAATGTGTCATACCAATTTATTTATTTTTCAAAACAACTAAAAGATTTTCTCTGAAAATATTCTTTTTCAAACACAGTTTTTGGTTGTCAAATTGTTTTTTGTGGAAGTTTAAAATTTTTTAAAAAGTAATACCAATAATATAAAATTTTCATTAAATATATGGAAGTTTGATATCTTACATGTGAAAATATTAAATATCATTTTTCTAATCTTAATATTAAACTATATTTTTATTTATTAAAAGCTATATATTTTAATAAAATTAATCCAAATTTCTCATATGTAAATCAAAGAGGACCTTTTATAAACCAAATTTTATTGGGTTTCCAACATCGATGTTGTATAGGTGGGGAAAATTTAGAGTTGATTTCATTCATATCCCTTTAAGATTTTGGTTATATACGTCTAAATTTCATCCATTCGAGATGTTATCTAATACGTCTTTTATCATGAAAATAATAAAAGAGACATTTGATGAAATTTCAAACATTAAGTATATTTAGTCAAAATGAAAATGAATGAAACAAACCTTGTAAATTTATTTGAATTTCAACAGAGGACCTTCATGGGAGCCACAAATTACCACCATGAGGATTCTTCGACCATCACATCCACTCCCATGCATATGCTTTGGGTTATTAATTCCTGGCCATGACTGGTAAGAAGAGGTGATTGTTATCAGTGAAAAGAACCATCCATTTTGGATAACTTTCCTACCATCTGAATCTTTTTTATACCTATTAGGTTACATGCCAAAATCCTTTACAAACTTGTTTGGGAGGAGTGAAAGAGAAAGACACAAAACCATGCCACTGTCGGCCGCTTGGCAACCTGGGTAGGGCCTGGGAAGCTATGACCTCATCTTGGAGACTACTCATCTATAAGAATTTGATCAAACTGATGTTGTGATTGTCCTCTCCTTCCTCCTATTTCTCTGAATGGCCGGCTCCCTCTCCCCAGGTGTACAGTTTCAGTTGCTCACATCAAGTTTTGTAGTTATCCATTCCCATTCTATACAACTTCAGGTACTTGTCCTCTTTCCCAAACCTCCCGCACTACACGTTAATTTGCAACGTGCTCACGAGTCATCTTTGCAATAGACTACTCTACTATCACATTATGATCAGTAGACATGTTCTAATTAATTAGGTAATTAGATTCCCAAGGAAAGGGAAGACTAGCTCCCTTTCCTTTGACTCCGAAGGAATGGATACTTACCGGGGAATTGAGACAATTTTTAATTAAGGCCATTGTTGTCTAGTCATGTAGGTGAAAGAGGCAAGTCTTGGCCAATATTAATTAACTAAAAAAGGAAAAAAAAAAAAACACACCCATGAAAGAGACTCGCTTTCATATGGCCTTTTCCTGGTCAACTCAAATTCTGAGCTCTACATAAAACCGCCCCGAGTCTTCTCCCTCTGCAACTCAAAGCTCACAACAATGGCGTCCACCCATCAAAACCCCCATGCCATCCTCGTAGCCTACCCTCTCCAAGGCCACGTAATCCCCGCCGTCCATCTGGCCATCAACCTCGCCTCCAGAGGCTTCACCATCACCTTCGTTAACACCCTCTCCATCCACCAACAAACCTCCAGAGCCCAAGGCGCCGGAAGCGATGACATCTTCTCCGGATCTCGGGAGGCGGGTCTGGACATTCGGTACACGACGGTTTCCGATGGGCTTCCGGTGGGGTTCGACAGGTCGCTGAACCACGACCAGTTCATGGCGGCGTTGTTGCATGTGTTATCGGCGCACGTGGAGGAGTTGGTGGAGAGGGTGGTGGCGGAGGCGGCGCCGCCTGTGAGCTGCTTGATCGCTGATACGTTCTTCGTGTGGCCGTCGGCGTTGGCGAAGAAGTTCGGGCTTTTGTATGTTTCATTTTGGACGGAGCCTGCTTTGGTTTTTACACTGTATTATCATATGGATCTTCTCAGAAAACATGGTCACTTCGATTGCAGTGGTAAGATTCAAATCACGCTTTTTATTATCAATTCGTGCTTATTTTTAGTCTGGCAGAACTAAATAAGATTCAAATTTTATGATCAGAAACTCGTAAGGACGTGATAGATTACATACCAGGGGTTGAAGCAATCCATCCAAGGGACATGACTTCCTATCTTCAAGCCACTGATACATCTACGGTTTGTCACCAGATAATCTCCACCGCCTTCCAGGATGCCAAGGGCGCCGATTTTGTTCTATGCAACACAGTGGAGGAGCTTGAGCTTCATACCATATCAGCACTCCAGGCCAAGAAGAAACTCTACGCTGTAGGGCCAATATTTCCACCTGGGTTCACCAAGAGCATTGTGGCCACCAGCCTGTGGGCAGAGTCTGACTGCACCCATTGGCTGGATGCTAAGCCTAAAGGCTCGGTTTTGTATGTTTCATTTGGCAGCTACGCTCATATTAGTAAGAGGGACCTGATGGAGATTGCTAATGGTCTCATGCTCAGCAAAATCAACTTTGTTTGGGTGCTTAGGCCTGATATTGTGAGTTCTGATGATCCTGATCTCCTCCCTAATGAACTAAAGGAGGAGGTTCGCGGCCGTTCTATCATCATACCCTGGTGCTGTCAAATTGCAGTGTTGGCGCATCCGGCGGTTGGTGGGTTCCTCACCCACTGTGGTTGGAACTCGATTCTGGAAAGCATCTGGTGCAAAGTTCCCCTGCTGTGCTTCCCTCTTTTGACTGATCAATTCACTAATAGAAAGCTGGTAGTGGATGACTGGAAGGTCGGGATTAATATAAGCGACGGGGAGTCAATCGCTAGGGGGGAGGTTTCCGAGAAAATCAACCATCTGATGGGGGGAAAATCAGGAGATGAGCTTTGGGAAAGGATGGATGCAGTGAAGCAGACTCTGGAAAATGCATTGAAACCTGATGGATCATCCGAGAAAAATATGAATCGATTCAAGGATGATCTGAAGGTTAGGATCCAAGAAAAATGAGGCAGCATCAATCCAAAAATGCTAGTAAGGGTCTACCAATCACAAGTTGTTAGGAAGTGTTCCCAAATTAGTATAGATTTTTTTGTAAAGAATATTATTAGAATATTTCTAATATATTATTATAATATTTTCTTATATAATAAATAAGGTTATTATAAATATTTCTATAAATATTATAGGTCATGAAAGGAAAAAGTTATGAAATGAAAATGAACTCATACGAGGTGGATAGATATGTGAGAAAGAATGGGAGGTAGATAGCTCATGAGATGTTTCGGAAACCCAATGGATATATTTGGTTTTATTCTTTGTGATATTCTCTATTGTATAGTAGAATCATTCTCTCTCATCCATGGACGTAAGCATGATTGATCAAACCATATTAAAACCTTGTATATCATATATGTGATTATTTTATCTTTGTGTTCTTAAATTAACATTCTTGTATCAAAACTTTCGTTGGCATAACACAAGTCAGATAATTAATGAGTCACTATCTACTTATCACTGTAAGACCCCTTCAATGTTTTATTCTAAAGGAACATAAGTAACATCATGGATGTTGAAGGAACGTATTGGTGTCACTTCATTGCCACCCCACTAGTGATGCAGAATAATAGGGCATCTTTTGGATTTCCATATCATTTGGAATGCAAAGCTATGAATAATGTCAAAACTAGAACGGGTCAAGTCTGTTTTTTTTCCACAGTTTTTTGGTTTTTTGCTAGGCTAAACCTGGGCCCGGGATGGAAAGATGTCGGGGACTTCGAGAAATTAACCAAACAGCCAGGATTAAACCCAGAAGAAGAATATAAGTTGAAAAGCCAAACAAAACTGATAGTACTTTATCCATTCATCTTGCATCGTTGGTGTTCTGATTACACTGGAAAAATCGACATGCGGATACATTTTTTCTTACACGAAAACGCAGCAACACAAACACAAGAATACGATACCCAACCGCCATAAGAAACAAGACCAGTAAATTCCCCCATTTGGAATTACTGTTGGGAGAGATGTCGTATGCACTACGGAGAGCCTGATACCCAGATATGCTCCTTACCTGCCCCACTGCAAATGATGTTCCAATGTACTCATTCTCCAAGAGCCCCTGATATACAAAAACAGTTCACAGGTCTAAGGATCCATTCAACAAGCAGGAAGGAATAAGGTTCACTAACATGTAGTTAAAAGCACTCCAAAAAAACTGTTTCCTGCCAAAAATTCAGGAGTTCAGATTTGAATTATATGGAAGTTCATGACAAATGGTGCTTTCAAAATCTTGGAGCAGATGGGAACGAAAACCCGACACTGCAGATGGGAGTATAAAATAGAATAACATTAAAGATAGACTTGCCTGAATTGCATAGGTGTGGAAAGCAATATAGGATAACGGATAAGTCCAAACAGGTCCAGGCAGTGCACTCCGAAGTCTGAAGTAGCCTGCTGAAAGCATCATTAACACCTGAAAGGCCAAAGATGTTCATGGTTAAAGGAAGAGCTAGGTAACAAACTTTGGCAGAATATCGACAATAGTCAATTATTGCCACCTAATATTAGCAATAATTAATCAGAAAACCAGCAGAATATCAATAATAATCAATTATTGCCACCTATCAGCAATAATTGATCAGATAACTAATTCATAGTCCCTTCACATTAAAAATTGAATTGTTTTATTTATATTGGACCCTGATGTCATTGACCACTACAAATGTCGGCATGCTAGATAAATAACAGAAAAATAGAATTTCGGCCTTGAAACTTGACTCAGCCTACATCAAAACTAATAAACCCTTTTTTCTTAGAGGAAGATAGAGAGAAGAATATCAGTCATCATGGAATAGTAAATAATTGTAGAGCAGTTCCTACAGATAATAAACAAACAATTATGGGTGTGTTTGAGTTGCACCTATGATCAGAAATTAAACAAGAAAAATGCCAACTTCAAAGAAGTTGAGCAGCAAGTGGAACTAACATGTATGCAAACCAGTGTCAAGATGCTCCAGAAAGCGTCTTGCCAAATAGAAGCAACAACCAGCGTTAGCCCTTCATTCACTAACAGGCATGTGAAGAAATTCAGCACAAAGTACATCAACAAGCTGAATTCATCACGAAGCCCAATAAGAAAATAGAAGATAAGACTTGAAGAAACGGAGATGAGAAACAGGAATGGAATGCTGGCGAGGAGCTGTCCAAGCAGAAAAACCAATGCTCCTGAATGCTGGTTTGATTCTTCACAGGCATATATCTGTAAAACAGTAAAGTGATTGTAGATGAGAAAGATGCACCTGAGAATAACAATTACTGTTACTCTTCACAAGAAAAGCCCGACAGTTCAACCTTGGTACAATTTAAGCACATCATTCATTGTCCATAATCCTCTAACATGTTGCCTCTTTCATCTATGGACAGCAGTCCTCAGGACTTCACAAACTATGAGAATTATATTGAGGTGCTTTATGTTATTAAGGATAGTTCTATTTATTTCTTCAGGAAACCAAGGGCATTGAGAAACAATAGCAATTTCAGATCATGGGAGGTTCACTGAATTGAATGTAGAAGATATAGTGAGTTTATTAGCAAATTACAACCTGCTGTAACAGTTTATGCTTATGATGAAAAAAAAATGCCAAACCTTGCCAACCAAAGCTACACTGAGGCAATATTGATACATTGCCACAAAGCATATATAAACAAATTCTCTTGTTAAAAGATGTAAACAGACTACCATAAATAAGATGAAGAAGACATGAAATAAGTGATGAATACATCTGGAGCTCAATGAATAATTAGCATAGTTTGGCAAACACAAAATCTATACTTGCCCAACCCCAGTTTCGAGCACAAGCCATAAGAAAAATAGTCATCTTTACCATTCAGTACACTGACACATTAGCTTAAAGATTGTATGAAGAAATAGCTTTGGCAAAGAAACTTAAACCTAAGGGAGTCACGAACCAGTAAAGCATGCACATTGCTAATTTAGCCACAATTTTTACATTGTGTTTTATTATCAAGTAAATAAATAATTTAATTACATGCTTCCTTAGAGCCATTGTTTATGCATGTGTATGATATTATCATCATCTCCACTCAATAACAAATTAACAAAGCTCTCTCAAATTTTATCAAATGTTTGACTATTCAGAAAGGGTACCAAAATAACCAATTTTTTGAGAGAATTATACCACATTACAACAGCTAATTTGAATCAACTGTATTACCAGAAACATACATAATTGGGTAATGTATGAGTTGCTAACTATGTTGCAAAAATTAACCAAATTTGAATGTTATTATTGCTCAATGAAGTTTGCATCAAAACATTGGAATTAAAGAATACCTTGATTTCTTTCAAATGTGCAGGTACGCCAGCAATGCTTAGAAGTGAAGTAAATGATACAAATACAAATATGGCTGCAACCCTAGTCTGCAATTCCAGAGGTGGTGAAAAAGAAAATGAATCATTAATCAGACTAGTCAACAGCATAATACATATAAATGAACATAATATGCAAAAAGAATATCATTTGCAAAAGGCTAGGTTGAATAAGCATTTATATTTAGTTTCATCTGCAACTCCACCATATTTAGAGGCATGATTGAACAATAGAATTCATGAACAGATTGGGCAAGAATTTCCCTCTTGCAGAGAATGCATCTTACATCCATCCAGTTTAGGGCAAGTATATTGGAACCAAGAGCTCATTGTTGGCTGACTGGCCCCATAAATGGTATCCATAGGAACAGACTAATGAGTAAAGCTTTATGATATCTTAATTCAATAGTTGGCATATTTCTAATATTGCACCAGTTTTGAAACAGGCTGTCAAAAAAATATACGTCCTGAATACTTTAATCTTACTGCTAGAAATATACCTGAGAAACAACCCATTAGCAAATTATTTCAGATTAATCTAGCAAAATAAAAATGAAATGAGAGCAGACAGCCATGAAAAAGCAAAAACTACTGAACTTGGTGACAGCCAATTAAGTGTTGATACATGTCAGCTAAAAATGTGAGGAAAAGATAACAGTAACAGTGTATACACCTATCACCAAACCTATATTTCATGCAAGATTCAAACAGATATAGTAGAACACCACTTGGTTCAAGAGATAATTTTCCAAAATTGTCCATGGGACTGCATAAAGAAACTGTAGATTAACTTCCAAGAATCCAAAAATACATTAAACACAAAATTTGTGTCAAACTGGCAACAAAAAAATGAACTCTAGAAGAAACATCAAGAAGAATGACTTCTAACAGCTTACACAACGATTTGTAATAACTTATTTGAGGTACACATACTTTGAAACAACCTTTTTTGGCCTTCTTTGCAATAACTAATAACATACAGCGTTAGATTGAGAGATGACTAATCTTCCCCATTAAAAGCATGGATAACTTTGTAAAAAAGTGAGTGCAGTGATTGAATATGGTAATAATTTAAAACTAAAATAATGGAAAATATACAACCACCCTCATTTCCTAGGTCTTTTTTTGAGAAGGAAAAAGGGTGGAGGTGAAAATAATATCCGGGAGATTGTACTTGTAATACCACTGTACTAGCAACAGCAATACAACAACATGATAATCATGATGCACCCATCCTCACATAAATACATCATGAGCAAGGTGTTTGTTGGTATCAGGCGGGGTCAAATTAAGAAAATGATAACTGTGTTTATTCAAACATGACTATGTTTGATTTACATGTGCACACAACAAGTACATTCCCTTCATGCTTAAACTTTTTGTAATGATATCTATCAAAAAATAAAAAAACTTTTTGTAATGACAGAAGTTTCAAATTTACGACTCACCACAACAGATGACAGAGAATGCCCCAAGCCGGAAAATACTGTACCAACACAAAGTGTAAAAAGCATGCAAAGAACAAGCCGAAGCCAGAAGTATTTCCACTCCCTTGACATGATTAATAATGATCTCCATGTTAAAACTGCAATTCGCGTAGCACTGCTAGCCTTCCCCTTGCTTTTGAGAAGTGGCCCTTCCTGTTGCAGTAAATGCATGTAATAAGTGAATCAGGCAAAGACAACAGAAGCTAAATACAAACATTAAAAACCTTTCTTTTAATGCCATCATGCAGGCAGAAGCACTTTTGCTATATTCAGGGTTTAAGATAAGAAACCACTCAACCAGAAAATGAAGGTCATGAGGAATGGATTAAATGTAGTGTGAGAAGTTAGAGAAGTTTACTTATGTTGATATAATTAAACATTTGAAACTACAAAGTAAGTTCAGACTGCTAGAAAATGCCTACTACTTCACCAAAAATCTTGATAGGCACATCTAAATTCAATTCTTTGTGGCTTAATTTGACTCAGTGCAAAATAATTCCAGCATCTGGAAAGGGTGGACCTGTGACAGACTAAACCTTCAGCATAGGATTTGCATCCATCCTTAACAAAAATTTCTCAAACTACTTCTCCTCATAAGATAAGCTTTAAGCCAAATAGCATAAAAATCTTTAATGCTGCATGTGATTGCCCTTGTTGCTTTTCTTCTTCATTAATTTCTCTTTGCCTTAAGTTTTGGCATTTGTCATAACAGCCTGTATGCCTAACTGAATGTGCGTGTGTGTACAGCATATGCTTGACATAATGACACAATCACAAGTCCCAAGCTTGCCTGTATATGATGTCACCAATGGGAACTTGACATGCATCTGTGCCCTTTAGAAAATCTAGATGATCCCATAATTGTTGCCAAAAATAAGCTCAAATCAAACATCACAGGTGTTGACCTAAACATTCTATTGTCAGATTTCAGCAGCACTATAATACATCCTACTACATAATAGTAATCTGGACATAAAGACACCAGATCAACAATTCTAAAGCATAGATTCCACTATGGTTGGCATGTGAACAATCAAAGAGAGAAAAACATCCAAGCTCAAAGGAAGAATTAAAATTACGCGCAACACACACCACAATAACAAACATAGCCAAGCCTGTGCATGTTATACAGGACCAGAACTAAATTAGTAATGATCATACCTTGTCAGTGAGTTTGATAATCATACTTTCAACTGCTGCAGCATCCACTGATGATTTGTAAGTTGCTTCAAGAGTACGTATTGCAACAGCTGTGTCCATATTCACTGATGAAAAATCCCCATGGTCATCCTGTCAAAAAGTTCCATCCTACGTACAATCAATGTATTCCAGAACACAAGAGAAAAGCATTCTACTAAAATTGATTGTGTGATATATGGTTTTAGACCCCATAAGTGCACATGTATAAAAGTAAATAATATAGAAAAGCAAGTCCCAAAGAAAAACCAAAACCACCCAAAAAAAAAACAGAAAAAGAAATCTGAGCACCCGTTTAATCTCAAATTTACTATCAAACCAAGTACCTGCCAATTTTTGCACATTGCAATGATCCTGTCAAAATCCGTATTTATTGCACGTAGAAAGTGATCTGAAGGGCTTTGCATAATTGGGCAAGGAAATCCAGCATTGGAGAAGTGCTGCAAAACAAAAGGTGTGTTAGTTTAATGACCACCCATAATATGCCATTTAGTTGCAAAGGAGACCGAAAAGAAAACAAAAATTTGGAATCTTTCCTGTGCAATGGAATGAAGCATGTTGAAAAAATTAGTTTCTTATCAAAAGTAAAATATATCAGTAGTTGTAATAAGTAAAATAAAATGTATTACTCATACTTTTTGCAAGAATAATGACAACATTAACTCATTAACATAAAAGAACAATGATAATAACAGCTACTATAAAAAATAATAACCAAAATATTAGTTCACTGATTCTGGGATTAAAATCCTTTCATGAAAAGTCAAAATAAGGTAGGGAAAATGATTCATTTCCACATAACTGCTTACCTGCAAACAGGCTAATGTTTCTCCAAAAAAAAGGGTATTCCCATTTGAAAGCAGACAAATCCGGTCAAAAAGGCCAAATACTTCTGTGCTACTTTGATAAATGGTAAAAATCAGAGTGCAGCCTGTGCTTGCAAGCTTCTTCAATGTAACCATCATCAAAAGCGCTGAGACACTAGAGAAAATAAGAATGCAAACTTTAGACCAGGCAATAAGGTAACTTCCTTCAAAGAGAAAGACACATGCACAAATCAGCCAGACAAATCAACAGTCGATCAAATCAGTATTAAAGAAATAAAAAATTTATTAAAAAAATAAAAAGGCAAGACAATCAGACCATTGATTCTGTTGGATCCCTCTCAAAAAATTCTGAAAAGCACAACTTTTGGGACAAATCCCAAAATCAGAATCATTGTGAGCTTCAAGTCTCTATCCAAACATTATTTGTATTGTTTTTCCTTTATTCATTCCTCTTATACAATGTTTAAGCCTCCTTGAAGCCAAATTACTTCTAAAATGTGCACACATGAAATATCATAATGAAACAATAAGGTCCATTGCTTGGTGCAGTGGTGCGTTCTTCAGATACAAAGCATGAAAGCATTGATTTAAGTCCGCATTAGAGGTCCATTATCACTTTCCTGTTCAGAAATCAAGTAATGAACCTTGCAATAGTTAATGGCTTTGCCATCACAATGACCAAACCTACTGTCTTGTTTTGTTTCTCTCTCTTTTATTTTTGAGGTGGGGAATATATTTTCCTTTACAATCAGCCAAATTATTTCTAAGGTTTAATTCACTATATTCAACCACCCCTACTAGTTGACTCACACCTAAACCATACAAGGGAGACAAGGTTGACTCACACCTAAACAGTATACATGAAGATACTGTTCCAATTGCTGCATGCTCACTAAAATTCAACTATGTAGTAGGCAGAGCAGTCTTGAAATTCTACCAAAGATCTCAAGGGATGCAAGTAAAAAATTTCTGTAGGGCCCTTCATAATGTAAATTGGGGTAAGAAGGTTAAAAGAAAACCTATCAAGATGATAAAGAGGCTCATCTATGAATAAGATATGAGGCCTCATCACAAGCTCCCTGGCAATGCTCACACGCCTTCTCTCACCACTAGGAAGGCCCTTCATATAACAATGGCCACCTATCAGTTTGTTTGCATAATCACCCAAAGACATCGCATGGATGGAATCCTCTACCACACTCTTCTTCTGACAGAAGAAACCAGGAAGCTGAAGCAGTGCTGAGTAATACAGAAACTCTCGGACAGTGAGTGATCCAATCAGTGTGGTTTCTCTCTCAACAAATCCCTGTGAGTGGAAAACAAATCAAAGTTAGCTTTACACAGAAAACAATAATAAAATTTAGTCAAATGTATTGTATTGCAACCTTGATTTTGCATCCATACCAAATTTCCCCACCAAAAAGCTATACTTTTGTGATGGTACAACACATAAGATGAATATAGAAGTTTTCTCAACAATGAAAGAATAAATTTATCTGGCTCAAAGACTGAAACTCTAGAGTTGGGAAGAAAGGGATGTGAAAAATAAACTTCTAAGAACTTAGAAAAGCACCACATAAAATAAAAGCCCAGGTGGGACCAGTGGAATGGACACATTGGTTGTACAGTGTCATATTTACAGGGAAGGCAAAAAAGGACAACAGGTAAAATTAGAGTCTGTCTCAAATAAATTGTATCACAAACGCGAAGGTTATACACTCAGGTGTTTAATGTTTGATAGATGTTGAATAGTATATGCACACTTATTCATTCTAACCAAATAAAAAATATGCACATTAATTCACCTGGAATACTATAAAAAATGATGATTAATGATTAAGCACAGTGTAATCACCGTCAATGTACAGATTTTAATGAACATAGTGACAAAAAAATCTGTAAATTTCCACAATTTATATGGCCATGCTTTTTAACATTAGATGTTCAACTTGTAAGAAAAGTAACAAATTGGACTCACCCATGTATCATTCTGATATAAAAAATCAGAATATATACACATTTTCACAAGTATTTAAATGAAAATTTTCTGTCGGAAAATGATGAAGGATATCAGAATTTATAAACAAATACAAAGAAATAAACGTAGACAAAGAAAAGAGAACAAAGTAAAATAAATTCAGTAAGCAACTGCACATACAACAAAAATATAACCAGAAACATAAAACCATTACACTTACACATACTAATGTAATTGCAGAAAGAAGGAGAAATGAAATGTCTTTTCATCTTTCAGATATTACACCTTTAAACATCAGGGATGCCTTTTGTTATTTTTGGGATAAATATCTAAAAACTTTATTAATGCCATGATAAACATATATATCTTTATTTTCAATAGGAAAAGAATAAGGTCTAATCTCCATGAAGAACAGCTAGTGCAGGAAAATATAAATCTCATATGATAAAACAGTTAGTAATTTATCTGAAATGAATATACTTAAATAAATGGGTATAATTGGGAAAACATTAAAAACATGGCCAATAATGAAAATGAAACTTAAAACTAAACCAAAACAATAAAAATTTAGTGGAAAGTAAAATTACTAAGAACTTACATAGGACCCATATGGCAAGTGCCGTTTTGTCCCATTAACAAACACCTCACCATACATTTTGGCTGAGTTATGCAAGCGTCCTATAGAGGAAGAACAAACCATTTTAGCTTAACTCACAAAAGAGGAATGAAGACGACTTATTCAGTACTCAACTAGTATTGACAATCAAAAAATATTCTACAAACCTGCAAGAGCCCTCAATAATGTGGATTTCCCTGATTTGGCAGGACCCATGATTACTGTCATAGTCCCGGGCAATGTATAACCATTTGAACTCTTTACAACCTTATCAGAGTACTTCCTCTTCCCCTTTATTGTAACAGTCAAGTCCTTCCACACAATTGAAGCCCCCGCAATTTTCCTTGCAAAAATCGCACTCTCTGGTAAGGGTGGGGACGGCAATGACCCACTATTGAGCTTTGAGAGAGATGGGGAGGCCGGTGTTGCAATATGAATAGAGTCACCCCCTTCCTCCACCCTGACATCAATATCTGTGTCCTCCCATTCCGGTGAGTCCTCAAATGATATGGGTTGTCTGAGTGAACCAGGTTTTCGCAAGTAGAAAAAATTACTAGAGGGCACTCTGCTTGCAGGACTGCTGGCCGAAGAAGATGATGACCTATAATTATCTGATTGAGACTGTATTTCTTCCATTTAAATTGTCTCAAAATTTTCAATTATCAAATTGTATAGAACACCATCCTACAGGCCACAACCAAAAATAAGGCAGCCCAGACCGGATCACAACCCTTGTTACAAAGCCTATCAGGCAGGGATCGTGACCAAACCTGCATTCAAAAGTAACATATAAACACCCCACAGACAATAGTAAAATTCATAGAATAACACAATTTTCAGATTCCTGCAGTGCCTCACAGTAAAAATGCAATTTTTTAAGTCTTAAACCCCTGTTTGATGGCAGAAAACGAAGAAAAAGAAACAAAATTTGGAATCGTATACAAAATGTATTTCTAGTTACTAAGCTAAATGTTTGTAGCACTTCGATTGTAATACTATCCAGATAGTTGATACTTCTGCTTTCCTGATTCTCAACCCATAACACACTGAACCCACCCAACCCATAACTCAATACCTTTTTCCACCCTTTTCCTACGCTTTCTCAGCAAACAAACAGAGAATAAGAAACGAAAAATAACAGAAGTAGAATAAAGAACCCAATAATCAGAAGACCCAGAACCTTACATACACTAAAACCCCAATAAATTACATCAAAGGAAGCCGTAACTCTGCATTTCACACAGAACCCAGGTCAAATAAAAGATATAATACCACCAGAACCCATTAATCAAATACCAATATACTCCCTTTTCTGCTTGTTCTCAGCAAAAATAAGAAAATCTCAGAAGCTCAAATACACTCAAATCCCAAGAAATTGCATAAAAGGAAACAGCAACTCTACATTTCACACTGAACCCAAATCAAATAACGCTCAAACTAGAACATAACAAAACAGAATAATTGAAAGCTGAAACAGACCTGGATCTGAGTAAGGACAGGTAAGATAGAAAGCGAGACTGAGAGAGAGGGAAGAGAGAGAAGTGTGAAATGGAGAAGTGAGTGAGTGAGTGTTAAATGGATTTTTGACCCACTTTTTGCGGGTATTGGAATGCTTTGTCCTTTCCTTTGAATCTCTTTTCTTTATCTTTAATTTTTCTTTTTATTTACTAATATTAATTAATTTACTTCCATTCATTTTTTGATGGCAATCACTCACAGCTTCCCTGCCAACTCAGCATTTTCCACTTCTCTCTTCATGCTTTCACTTTTCTTTATGGTTCTCTCCATCTTTCTCTTTTATGTTCTAATGCTAAATTTTTTCTTTATTTTGAAAAAAAAAAAAATTCCCTACATTGTTTTTTCTTAGGAAAAATGATGACTAATGAACCTTTCATGATTTTTAATAATATCAAAAGCAAAAAGTTGATTCCACATACTTCATATTATTCTGATTTTAATTTTTTTACTTCTAAAAACATAAAAATATATTCAATGATTTTTATTTTTTTTTTTGTAATATTTAGTAATTTTGCAATATTCACATTTGACAATGTTGATTTAGTAAATAAGAAAAATGTTGGTGAAGTGTGAGTAGTAGACTCTGACGAGGAATTATTTGTTCAAATAGTTTTTTTTTCTCTAAAATAAAAAAATATAGAAAACATATTTGACAATCAAAAATTATTTTTTATTTTTTGTTCTTAAAAATAGAAAATATAATGTTTTTAGATAATATCTTTTAACTGTTTTTAGAAATAATTATAAATAATTAAAAATAAAATAGTAAATATAAAAATCATTTTTAAAATATATTTAAAATAAGTTAAAACCATTTTAAATTTTCTCACAAACTTTTGTTCTACAGTAATCAGAGAGAATAATTTTCAATACTTGTTTTTCAAAAACTACTTTTTATTTTGTTTTTGAAACCAAACAAACCCTTAGTTTTCTATTTTAAAATTTGTTTCTAAAAATTTTGCTTTATACTTTATCTTAAAAAAAAAAAAAGGATCTTGTTAGGATTTGTTTAATTTTTTTTAGAATAAAAATAGTACAAAAATTTATATAAAAAATAAAAACTATTATATGAATGAAAAGTATAGATTTATCTTATATTTTAATAATTACTTTTCCAAATTTTAAGATATGATATAGTAAAAATATTTAATTTCTCAAAATTTTAAAATAATTTTTTTAAATCATTATTTTTAATGTAAGTTTGTAATGATTTTTATATTTTATATAAAAATTCATGGAACATGATTTTTAAAGTTACTTAAAAATTTTTATTTATAAAATTAAAAAATAGAAAATAAAAACCAACCAACACATATCCTAAACTTTTCTTTTGTGTGTAAACCCAATTAAAGCATAATAAGATGAATATTCATAAATAAATAACCAAAGTTGTGGTGGGCAAAATTATAACCCATGATGCAGAGGACTTGAATGATGATTTTTCCAGAAGATTTTTTTTTTTTCCTTTTTTTCTTTTTGCAATAACTTTGAATGATGATAATGTTTTTTTTTTAATAATAAAAAAGAAGAAGTTATAATGCAAGAGTAGCATAATTGAGCATGAATGGGTTGTGGGTGTGGAGGAGATTAAACCTTAGGAGGGAAGCATTGTTATTGTAAAGCTGCATGCCAACCAAAAATTCATTAAAAATAAAAATAAAATAAAATAAAGAAAAAGAGGAGCCTCATGTCTTGCCCTCTGCATTTGATTCATGAAAAATAAAATAAAATAAAATCCATGGATTTGATTCAAATCATGATGGTTGCTGAATTTCATGTGCATATTTGATTACAAGTCATTGACATTGTTTATAATGAAGCAGCATGATTGGAAGCCTCATGTCTTGCCCTCTGCGCCTTCTCCCCAATTCCATTATGACTTATGAGAGTCTAACAACACTACTCCCATAATGCTAAATTATTGATACGTGAATATGTGAATATGTGAAAATGTCCCTTTTTCAACATATATTTCAGCATCATAAAGCCATCTTGGTTGGGTAGTTCTAATCAACCATTTTCCACTTTCAGACCACATTTGGTGAAGGGGAATGGTCAACTTGCTAATCTCTTTTTATTTCCAACTTATTATTATTATTATTATTATTATTATGAGAAACAATTTAAAAAAAAATCATCATTTTTTTAATATATATTTAGAAATTGTGAATTGAAAAGAATTTTGTTAAGCTCAATTTGGAGTTTATATATATATAAGGTAAATTTAAAAAAAAAATACTACTACTCATAAAAATGTTATTTGATTTTAACCTTAATGCAAAGTTTAGGTATTTTCAAAATCATAATTACTTCATTTTAAACTTTTATTAGTTATGCAAAAGAAAAACATATAATGTTTCTAGAGGATTTTATAATGGAAGAAATATGTAATTTTTTAGTATTTATATATATATATTTTTAATCTTTTTGTTCTTTAAATCAAGAAAAGATTTGCTTCAAAGTGTTTTTAATGAAAATATTTTCTCTAAAAGTATTTTTAGAAAAAACATTTTTTCAATGTTTCTTCAAAAAATACTATAAGTGATTTTTCAATATTCTAAATGATTTTTAAAATTTTTAAAAGTATT
Organism: Vitis vinifera; assembly: GCF_030704535.1. Classification (NCBI taxonomy): domain Eukaryota; kingdom Viridiplantae; phylum Streptophyta; class Magnoliopsida; order Vitales; family Vitaceae; genus Vitis; species Vitis vinifera. The sequence continues at coordinate 20,794,412 of NC_081810.1, read as the reverse complement.
TCTTAAATGCTTTTCAATAACGTTTTTTAGAATAAAAGTGGTTTCTTTTTTGGGCAAATAAGAGCATGTCTATTAATAACTATAAAAAAGATGTCAAAACTAAAGTGATAAATACAATACGCCAGAGTATACAAGTGAGAAACAAAAACCGACTATAGTAGTTACAAACCTACTTTAAAAAGAAGAGTTTGCCCATTCTATAAAACCTAATAACGAGATTGAACCTTCTTGCCTACTCATAGAAGGAACCCTTGAAAAGTAAATTAAAAGTGTTTTTTAAAAACATTATCAAATGAACTCTTTAGGGTTTAATTGTTAACTATTTTTTAATACAGTTTTTGTTTTCAACAACAAAAAACTGTAAAACACATTTGATAATTAGAAAACTTTTTTTATTTTTGTTTTTAAAGAACATATTTTAGTTATTTTTACTTAAATTTTTAAAGTTGTTTTAAAAATAATTATACAGACATATATAATGATTAAAAATAAAGCTTTAAACATAACTATTATTTTTAAATGTTAAAAATTAGTTAAAAGTATTTAAGATTTTCAAACAAACTTTTATTTTACAAAATATAAAAAAATCAGTGGTAAAAAACTATTTTTTAAAATTATTTTAGAACTAATATAACCTAATAATAAAAGTGGAATTTGATTTCCAAATTTGTATTTCCTGCCCATTCTAAGAAAAACAACGTAAATACATCAATAAATAGAAATAAAATTATTATTTTTCCCCATTATTTATGTCTCTTTTATGATTCCTGTGTAATTCTGGGAGTCGGAGAAATGAGAGAAAATTTTATATTAACATGTACATTTGTTTGGTAGGGTAGAAAAACCCATCCATGCATTGAGTTTGACCAAAATGCCCTCACCAATGCGTTGATTACTTTAAATAGAAAAGGACAATGAACAATCATGAAAGCGACACAATATAATTTATCAGCATTTTTTAAGAGTTCAATAAGTGAAAGCTGAACCTAAAACAACTAATCGAAAGCTCTAATTTGGATTTACATGACATGTGCTCTTTAATATTTATCAATGGACCGACCGGAATAAAGGATTTTTCATAAGGGCACGGCAATTTTAAAAAATAATTTCTAAATTACCATAATAAGAAAAATAATTACAAATATATCATAGTTTTGACCATATAAAAAAAGAGAAAATGAATTGTAAGCGAAAAAATAGTCTTTTCAAAAGACGATTTATGAACTTTTAAAAAAATTATAAAAAAATCATTTTTCTAAGATACGATTTCTAAAATTCCATTTTTTATATGAGAAATCGTCTTTTAAAGAGACAATTTCAAACAAATTTAAGAAATGAGAAATCGTCTCTCTAAGAGATGATTTTCACAAAAAGTGAGAAATAAATCATACAAATCTATCATAGTTTTGTCCAGATAAGAAAGAGAAAATAAATTGTAAGTGAAAAACCGTCTCTTCAAAATATGATTTATGAACTTTTAAAAAAATTATAAAAAAAAAATATATCTTTCTAAGACACGATTTCTAAAATTCCATTTTCTATATGAGAAATCGCCTCTTAAAGAGACAATTTCAAAAAAAATTAAGAAATGAGAAATCGTCTCTCGAGGAGATGATTTTCACAAAAAAGTGAGAAATAAATCGTCTCTTCAAGAGACGATTTTTACAAAATAAATAAATAAATAAATAAGTGAGAAATCATTTCATGAAGAGATAATTTCCAAAAATAAAAAAATAAAACCAAGTGAGAAATCGTCTTTTAAAAAGACGATTTCCACACAAAAAAATATATATGTGAGAAATTATCACTTTAAAAAAAAATACAAAAATCAAGTGGGAAATCGTCTCTTCAATATATGATTTCCACATAACAAAAGTGAGAAATTTTCACAATAATAATAATAATAATAATAATAATAATAATAATAAACCAAGTGGGAATCTATAAATATAATACAATTATTATAAATATATATTATAAAATTAATTAATTTTATTTACTAAATTTAATATATAAATAACATACTAAATTTAATATAAGATAAATAATATATTTTTTTTTCTCTTACTTTGGAATTAAAAAAACTATTATCAATTTATGTGAAAAATGAATTTTTAAAAAAATTGTTATTAATTTATTAAATAATTATTTATAAAATGCATAGTTTTGTATTGTTTTAATTTTTAAATTAATTTTATTACATAAATTTTAAGATTAAATACAATAATACAATTATTATAAATATATTATAAAATTAATTAATTTTATTCACTAAATTTAATATATAAATAATATACTAAATTTCATATAAGATAAATAATATTTATAAATTATTTTTTTCTTCTACTTTGGAATTTAAAAAAAAAACTATTATCAAAATTAAGTTTTAAAAAAATTGTTATTAATTTATTAAAAAACAAAAACAAAAACTTAGAAATTGTCTCTTCAAGAGACGATTTAAAAAAAAAAACAAAGTTATAAATAATATACTAAATTTAATATAAGATAAATAATATTTATCTATTATTTTTTTCTCACTTTGGAATTAAAAAAAAAATGACTACCAATTTTATGTGAAAAATGAGTTTAAAAAACAAATTTGTTATTAATTTATTAAATAATTATTTACAAAATAAATAATTTTGTTCTGTTTTAATTTTTAAATTAATTTTATTATAAAAATTTTAAGATTAAAAATATTAATCTTTAAGTTAAAATTTCACTGTAAAATGAATAAAATATAAAAAAAAAGTTAAATAATTTTAATTGTTCTTAATCTTCAATTTTTCTTTAAATTAATTACAACTAATAAAATTAACTTAGTTTGATAATTGTTTTTTATTTATAAGATAAATAATATTTATCAAATTTTTTTGTTTATGTGAAAAATGATTTTATAAAAAATAAATTTGTTATTAATTTATTAAATAATTATTTACAAAATAAATAATCTTATTTTGTTTTAATTTTAAATTAATTTTATTATATAAATTTTAAAATTAAAAATATTAATCTTTAATTTCAAATTTCATTGTAAAAGGAATAAAATATAAAAAATAAATTAAAATAAAATATCATGATTATAAAAAACCAATAACATTGTTCATATGAACCATATATATATATATGTGTGTGTGTGTGTGTGAAATTTCTAAACAATCAAACATATTCAAATACCAAATGATCAAAGATCAACTACTATTATGAATATAAAAAAACTACTACTTTGTCCATATATATATATAAACTAATAAACCAAAAAACATCATAACTGTGAAACCAAGGTTTTTTTAATCTTGATTTTGATGATAACAAAATAAGGTTTATAACTAATAATTATATTTCAAGTGTGATTAGGCAAGACGATTTCCAAAGTGGCAATCATAAAGACAAATCAAGCCAAGGAGAAATCATGAATAATAAGACCACCTCAAAGAGAAGTGTTTTTCAAGACTCAAGCTTCATAAGATCTCTTTGTAAGGTTGTTGGTGCACTAGGATTTTCATGCATTACATTCTTTACTTATGCACTAAAATCATCCAAGAGTTATTTTGTTTTAAATATCTTTAGAATTGGATGATTTCATATTTTCAACTAAAACCTTGTGTTAAATGTTTTTTAAAACTTGTTTTAAAAGGTTTTAAGTTGAAAAAGTTAGGTGTTGAGCCAAAAAATGGCTAAACCGATCAACCGGTTGTGCTCGTCCAGTCGAGTACCGGTCGAATGAAGCCAAAAAGTTTCTCTCTCTCCTAGTGACCTTCTCTTCCCGGACGAGGTGATTCTTTTCCCAGTCAAGGACAGGTCGAGGTTTGGCTGAGGCCCAACGGTCACCTGTCAAGCATTAAATGCTAACGACTAGTCAACCAGTCGACCCCTAGCTCGACCGGTCGAACCCCCAAATGGCTAGTTTGGCTTTTCTCTTCTATAAATAGGCTCCAATCTTCATTGTTTAAAAAGCTTAACCTTCCCAAACATTTCTTGATTATATTTGAGCCTTGGAAAAGTGTTTTTGAGTGCACCATTGTTCTAAAACTTGCATATCTTTAGTGCACATTTCAATCCTAGTTTTCTTGTATCATTTGAGCTTAAAGTTTTTGTGCTAGGATTTTTGTGAGATCATTTATTTGTAAATCTTTGAAAGGAAGTTTTTCAAGAGTGGGATATCTTTTCAGAAGTGTAAAGGGTGCTTGGAGCCAAAAGCCCAAAAGGGTAAATTGGAACCATAATCCAATTGTATTGCTTGAAGACTTGGTTTGGAAGTCTTGAAGTAGTGAAACCTCAAGCTTGGGATTGAAGCTAAAGGAGAGTGGATGTAGGCCAGGTTGTGCCGAACCACTATAAACTCTTGTGTTTGCATTATTTCTTCCCTACTCTTTTAATTTATATGCAATTGTCTTTATATTGTTTATTATATACTTGCATATAATTGTCTCTTACATTCACATAGTTTAAATTTGCAAAAAGAGACCATCACCCTATTCACCCCCCCTCTAGGGTGATTACCATAGGTTGTATTAGCCTAATTTTTCTAATACTAACAATTAACAACTAACAAAATAATAATGATGAATATTAACAAAGCTAAAATATTAAAATTCAATATTACTAGATGACAACTTCAATATTAGTAGATGATAAATTAACATATGTCACTAATAAACTAACAACCAATAAAAGTTAGCATGTATTATTAATACAAATAAACCAACAAGCAACAAAAGAACAACATGTATCATCAATTTATGTTCAATAAAATATATAAAAGTCATCAATGTGTGCCACATGAAGGAGACTTCCTTCTTCGTTGTGGACGTCTGTGACATCTTTCCAACTCCGATTGATCTGAGGGACCATCTAATGTTGCTCAATTTCCTCGTCATCGACCTCTTCCTCATCCACGTCCTTGATTTTGAACCTGATCTTCTCCCTGTAGTTCAACAAGTGGTGTAGGAAAGTATTGCATTTGTGTCACCACATCATCTCTAAATGGATGTCCTAATGATTGTGGTGACAAAGCAATGAGTGGTGTTGTAAGTAGAGTGAATGACACCTTGATACTAGACGACATAGGTGTATGAAAAGAAGACCCATCAATATAAGAATGCAATAACTCTTAGATGAATGATGTCCCAACATCTTCTTGTATCCACCCCTCATCAATGGATGGAACTGATGAATGAGGTAGTGATTGGTCAAGTGGTGTAAAAAAAGTGAAGACAGTATGTTGTAGAGGCAATGATGATGGAAAATCTAGCGATGCATCGTCGATAGGGAAGTGTGGATCATCAGAAATATGGCTTCCACGTGTTCGTACACCTCCACTCTAATCCTAACCCACCACCTCTAGTTCGTACCCCACCATCTCTAGTCTGCACCCCACCACCTCTAGTTCGTATCCCACCATTTCTCATCACTACCTCCTCATTTGATAATTGTCTCTCTGTATCAACGACATTAGGGGGAATAAGCAATCTATCAACCTCGTGTATAACCTCTAAAGTGGTTGCACATAATTGATGAATATCATCACGATAACCTATATTCGGAGTATTTGGACTAGTCCACAGATGTATCTATTGCAAACTGCAATTTTTTAAGAATTAAGAATAAAAAGTTAGATGTTTTTCTAATTAGAAGAAAATAGAATAATAAATAAAAAGACATTGTAATAACCACTATCTCCCATGAAGATCCATGTGGAGTAAGAAAAAGATGAGTGATAGAACGATATCATACCATATATGGGTGGTTATACCTGTAAGAAGTAGATACTTCCTCAACTCTAGCAAGATGATCGTACCCAACTTCCCACCTTTGAATATAGTGGTGATGAATACTCATCCAATCCAAATCATGTTGACCTCTCAAATCATGCATATTTAATCACAACTCTGTATCGCACTGCTCAGGAATATGCTATAGTAACCAAAACTGCCTCAAAACATAATCAGGTCCATGCCATTGCACTATGTGGAAACAGATAAGGGGTGAAATAGTCAATCACAAGTCAAAGACAATAGTATAGTAATATGGGAGTCCAGAGATGACATCATCAGTATATGACTCTTATATAATCTGCAATTAAATTTGAAATATAACTCACATTATTTAATAATATTTGATTACAAATTGTTTAAAAATATTATTCAAAATAATGAATTTCTCACTTGGTAATAGTTTTTTAAAACTCATTTTTCACATAAATTGATAATAGTTTTTTTTTTTAATTCCAAAGCAAGAAAAAAAAAGATTATTTATCTTATATTAAATTTAGTACGTTATTTATATATTAAATTTATTAAATAAAATTAGTTAATTTTATAATATATATTTATAATAATTATATTATTTTATAAGTATAAAGAATGAAAAATTGGATTTTTGAAGGTTGTTATTGTTGTTGTTTTTTTTTTAAGTGAGAATTTCTCACATGTATATTTTTTGTGTGAAAATCGTCTCTTTAAGAGACGATTTCTTACTTGGTTTTATTTAATTTTTTTTTTTTTTGGAAATCGTCTCTTGAAGAGACGATTTCTCACTTCTTAATTTTTTATTTATTTTTTATTTTGTGAAATCGTCTCTTGAAGAGACGATTTATTTCTCTCTCTCTCTCTCTTTTTGTGTGAAAATCGTTTCTTCAAGAGACGATTTATCATATAAAAAGTGGAATTTTAGAAATCATGTCTTGAAAAGACGATTTTTTTATAATTTTTTTTTTAAAATTCATAAATCCTCTTTTGAAGAGACAATTTTTCACTTACAATTTATTTTCTCTTTCCTATCAGGGCAAAACTACGGTAGATTTAAAATTATTTTTCCTACTACTGTAATTTAGGAATTATTTTTTAAAATTGCCGTACTCTTATAAAAAATCCTCAAAATGAACAAGCATATGAGAGGACGAATAAATGGCTTAGACCACTTAATTTGAATTTTCCTCACTTTATTTACTTCATTTCTTATTTTAATTTGTTAATGTTATTTAGCAAAATTAATTTTAAAATTATTTTATTCGACTTGAAACATAGAGAGGAGTGATGAACTTTGTAAAGAGTCAAACACAAGTCAAAAGTTTTGATAAAATTACGAAGCTATTTTGGATTAAAAAAATGGTTTTGTTTATTTCATTATTTTAAATCAATTTTAGCTTTTGGAAGAATGATTTAGATTGTTTTATAAAATATATTTAACATATTTAATGGCTTAAAAGCCTTTTTCAAAATTCAAGAAAGTGAAAATTTTTTACTTTCTTTTAAGTCTTCAAATTTTAAAATGTCTTTACGAATATATAAAATATGTACCTACTTTTTGTATAATAATTCCTACAAGACTTTCTATTTTTAAAGACAAATAATAAGAAATATAGGTAAATATTAACTTAATTAATATTTCTTCTTTCAAATAGTGTTCTTTATCATCTTCTTCTCACAAATACTGTTCGTTGAAGGTCTAGTTAGGAAAAGTCCTACATACGTTGAATAGTCATTCTTTGTTCCTATATCTCACCAGGACCCTTGGCTACGACCCTTGTTTACTCGATTGTAGCCGGTGAACTAAAGTTGGATTATGTGATGTATATATAGGGATGACAATGAGGCGGGTTTTTTCGGGTATTCGTCCCCCCTAATAGGACGGGGTTCAATTTTAATAAACGAGTTTGTGATTTTTTTTAAAAACTCGGGTATTGCCATGTCCCATCCTGTCCAGATTATATATAAAATTAAATTAAATAATTCCTATATTCAATATCATTTCTCATCCAAATGTATCCAACGAGCTTTTTAGTTACCTAAATGCTAGGTGAAGTGGGTGAATGAATAACATGATAAAAAACCCTTAACGTTCAAAGCCTTCCAATGCAAAACTAGAACTAACCAACTCTATCAAGAAGTAACATGGTGAATATCTAATAGTCAACCATAGACAAAGAATTGCAAAACTAGGAGAGAGGAAACAAAGAATTGCAAATTAAGGGAGAGAAAAAACAAATGGGGAAGAAAATGTAAATTGTAAAGAAATGACTCGAATACATAATCTCTTATCAAACTAAGTTCTGATATTGTGTTAAGCTATTAATTTTTCAAAACACTTAAACTTTTAGAAAAATTGTTAACTTTTAAGAAAATTGGTAATTCAACACTTCTTTTCGTGTTAGATTTTTTTATGCAATTATAAAAATCAGTCAATATCATCTACAATAAATCGAGACTCTTATGAGATAAAATGTGAGTTTAAAAAATTGGGAATTTTGGTTGGTATAGGAAACGTGGGATGGAACTCATACCCTGACATTGCATATGGACAAAGGTAGCCTTCACAAGTGAGCCAATGGTCGCTTTATTCTTACTAATGCACATAAAATATATGAACTTTCTCTGTGAAACTACACCATCAATCTAAAATTCATGCAAAAATAAAGCTTTAGTAGCCCAATAAATTTTAATTATCTTATTTTCAAATTATTTTAAACTACCCATTTGTAAATATAATCTTGTTAATGACTTTTTCTATGTTCTCTTTATATAGTAATTAAATAAAATAGAAACGTATATTTGTAACCAAAATTGTAAACATTTCTAAAATAAATAATCATCTTTAAATACATCCAAAATCATCATTTTAGTATTAATTAAAAAACAAAGGTGAATAATTATAACAATTAAAAATAATTCATTTAATTCAAACGCTAATTGTGAAGGGGTAATGTATGCATTTTTATAATCTTTTTGCTTACATCAATAACTAGTTTCAATGAATAAACTTGGATTAAGGACATGAGTAGTTTTATGGTCAAGGGAATGTAAGTGGAAGGGAAAAGTAAGTTTTTATACATTCATACTAAAAAAAAAAATATTATAAATTAGAAATTCAAATTTGTAAAATACAAATTTCATGCTCTATCTAAAAATAATTAACATTTTATATACTTTTTGATCAAAGATAGTACCTTTGACCACTTCAAATGTTACATTTTAATTGTTCAGATATTACCTTTGATTATCCTAGATATCATCTTTGATTGATGATTGTACGGAATTTGAATTATTTTTAAAGGATAACTATTTTATAATTATTTTTACATGAGTGTATACAAACCCACTTTATCCTTTATCTGGTTTAAAAAGTATGTAATAATAGGATTTCAAGGTAATTTAAAAAATTATGAGAGAATATTTGCGCAATAATGCAAATACATAAGGAAATCTAGCTATAATTTCCTCTTTAAAAAATGATCTTTAAGATGCTTTTTGTGGACAAAGTTTGAACATGCAATAAAGATCATCAATATATCAACGAATCAAGTTATAATTTTTTATTATTTAGTTAGAGCCTATATTTCTGACACGAAAACATGTTTCATGATTTTTTTTAACAAAAAATATTTTTCTAAGAACTTAGTTTGGAACCTAGATATTTTCTAAGAATATATTTTAAATTATTTTTTGTGAATTTTAAAAATCGATTGTACGAATATTGAGAATGATTGAAAACAAACACTAAAAAAAATTTATTTTTTAAAAAATATATTTAAAAATATAAAAAAAATTTCAGAACATCCCAAATCCCTAAACATACTTCTATATGAAAATGCTCCCCATAATAATCTTAGGCATATTTAGTAACTGTTTTAAAACATATAATAAAAAGCATACTTTTAAAACAATTTTCTATTTTCTATAATAAAAAGCATTTGCTAACTAGAAAATAAAAATAATTTTTTATTCTTAAAATAGATTTAAAAAAAAAAAATTAAAACAAATAATAAAATATTTTCCCTTGTGTTAACACAAGGGTTCTCCTAATTGGGTTTTGATGATAACAAACCATGGTGTGGACCCCGCATTTCGGCTCATGCGTTTTCCACTCGATGGCGAACTCGATTTTAATTTTGAAAAATTGATTTTATTATTTGATTAAGGAAAATGACTTGGAGTCGCCACTTATTTTTGTTTTATTTTTAAAGGGTAAACAAAATAAGAAAGAAAAACCCTAAGTGTGACTCCTTACTTTGGAAAAGGTGGTCTGTGAAAAACCGGATCGGGTTCGGGGGTCAGGTTACTTATCAGGAAGGTACGGTAAAAACTGTAGCACCCTTCTAAGTCCCTAAAAACGGGTCTCTACTAATAAAATGAAACAATCATGACAGTGGACGAATAGATCAATGAGTACCCAGAATAAATCATGCACACGTGAGAATCAAAATATGCTTGGACAATTACCAGAGTGAAAGTAGATGCGTACCTGGGCGATGAGCCACCATGCGCTGAAAACGCTTCTCTTCAGCAAAGTGCCGTGGATTTCTCCCTATTCTTGCTCTAGAAGCTCTCCAGAAAATTCCCAAAACTCTCCTTCCTCTGCTTTCCCCCAGCTCCAGCTATCCTCTCTCTAAAAAATCCCGCTAAAACGCTCGACCCTCCTCTTTTTTTTTTCTCTATTCCTATCTTCTTTGGCAAGTCACTACTTGCTTTACTGTTCCTCCGCTCAGCAAGCATGGCGTCCCTGACCACCAGCATGGTCCGCCCATGTCTCTTTGCCGTGTCTTTGAAGCTGCTCTCCTTGTAGAAAGGGGTCCCCCCCTACTCCTCACTAAATTCCACTCCTGGATCCTCCTTGAAATGCCACCTTGCTTCAACTTATAAAAATAATAAAAGAAGGTAATAATAATAATAAATATATCATTGAACCAATACCCTTGGTTTAAAACAGGGGTCTACACATGGTTAAGTGACTAATTGGTTTAATGTTTAAGAATCTCAGGTATAAACTTGAAAATTCATCAAATGACCAAATGGATACAAGATTGAGACGCTTGGAAGACTTGTAATAATAGGAAACTAATGTAAGATGAATGCATGAGTGCACTTAGGATTTTCACATGTTTCATGCATCTTTGAAAACTCGGTTTATTCTTTAAAACGTCGATTTCATTAAAACTCGAGTTTTTAATTAATGTACCTTAGGCAAAATGTTTCAAAATTGGCTTAATAATTTACCTAAAGACCTTGCCTAAATGTTAGAAAAGAAAGGAATTAAAAAAATAGGTTTTCGGGGCCAAAAAGGCTCAACCGGTTGAGGCTATGGCCAACCGGCTCAACCGGTTGAGGAACCGGTCAACCGATTGTGGTCGTCCGGTCGAGGGAGGTAAAAAAACCTTCTCTTTCTCTCTCCTAATAGCCTTCTCTTCTCGGTCGAGGAGTTTCTCTTCCCGGTCGAGGTCCAATTGAGACAATGGTAACCTATCATGCATTAAATGCTCTAACGGCTAGTGAACCGGTCGATCCCTAACTCGACCAGACAAGGTTACCTTTTACTGTTTTTGACTCCTGAACTTAGAAACCTATAAATTGAGAGCTCCACTTCATTTATTGATAAGAGAACACTTGCATTCAATAGCCTACCTACTTGTTCTTGATCAAAAAGCTCTCATTTCTTTCATAGTGCATTAAATCATCACTTGCATATCCTTTAGTGCACTCTTGTGTGTCATCCTAGCTTCGTCTTGTATTTGAGTCATTCTTAAACTAGGTTGAGGGATTATATCTTGTAAAAATCTGAGTGTTAAAGCCTTCAACAGGGTTGAATCTTGAAGAGGTTGTGTAAGAACCCATTGGAGTTGGAATCCAAGTGTAAGAAGATTGGAAGCTTGGTTAAAGCTTCAAGTTAATGGAACCCTCACTCGGTTAGGAGATTGAGGAGAGTGGACGTAGGCAAGGAAGTGCCGAACCACTATAAACCCGAGTTTGAATTCTCTAAACTCTATTTCTTTACTTCGCTTATATTGTGTTTGAATTTGTTGTGATTGAAAAGATTTTAAAAAACCCAATTCACCCCCCTTTTTGGGTGTTTTTCTTAACTAAGCATAGTCTTTTGTTTTCTCATCTTATTTTTTAGGGTTATTTTAATTAAAAATAAAGTAGTACAAATGAAAGCTATTTTTTTTAAAATTTAAAAGTTATTCTCAAAAATTATTTTTGAAAGTAATTTATAAACAAAACCTTACATTTTGTGAAAGTTTGTAGATCTTGAGTATAAAATACTTAGTAGTAGGACTATACTGAGAAGGAGTGAATGAATGTATTTTAAAGATTTTAACACAAGACTTGACATTATTAATCATTTGAGAATGTAAGATATGAAAACCAATTAAATACACTTACGATTTTTAAGTGAAAAACCTCTACATAACATATAGAGATAAAAAAATCATGGGATGAGAGACCCCATATTTGTAGTGCACTAAATATGAAGAAAAGTTACATAAATTTAAGCACAACGAATAATAACTTAAAGTTTAAGTGCATCAAATAATTGAAAAACACTTTCGATAGACATATATAAGAGAAAACTTAGAGTGCGTTTGATAGTAATTATAATAAGTGTTTTTAATATTTTTAATATTTAAAGAATGAAATTTTTTAAGTGTTAAAAAAAAATAGAAACACTTTTTAGAATCACTATTAATCACACTTTTAGTGAACTTATAATTAATTTAGACATCATATTTTACCAAAACAATAATTTAAAAACTTAAAAAATTTGAAAGATTTTATATTTTAATTAAAAAATATTTGGAAAAATTTCCCTTTTAAAATTTAAATTCTTTTCTAAATTCCTTAAAAGATTTGAAAATATTATCTTTTTTAATCTCTCAATTTAAAATTATTTCTAAATTAATTTTATTATTTAAAAAAAAATTCTTTTAAAAATTATTTTTAAATTAATTTTATTTCCTTTTTTGTAAGTTCATCTTATCTAGCTTATCTCATTATTTTCAAATAATTCAACCATTTTTAGTTTAATTTAGACTTGATTTTATATCAATTTTAAATCTTTAAAAGAGTGTAAATCACAGTAAAACACGTGGAGTCCTAAACCAAGACTGATAGGGCAAACCTAATGGCCTAACACTTTGTTTTTAGGGTTATGTTTAATTTTTAGAAATTATTTTTATTTTCTATTTATAATAATTTTTAGTTTTTCTTTTTTATTTTTTTCCTCTAAATCTTCCGGACCGGAACCAAACATGGTGTTAGTTTCCTTTCCCTCTTCCCTCCTGTTTCCTTCTCTCTCTCTCTCTCTCTCTCTCTCACGTTTCACAAGTTTCACTAAAATTAGGCTTTCAGGTGGTTGAAAATTGAACTCAAACTCAAAGTCTAATCACATTCCTTGAGTGAATCATTGTCGTTAGCCTTTCTTCTCTTGATTAGAATTTGTTATCAAACTCAACGTCTAATTACATTTGACGAATCATTCTCAAGATATTTAATTTTAAATTATCAAAATACTCAAAAGAAAGGTTGGTGGGGCGTAGAAAACAATAAGCATAAAATAGAAACAAAATTCAAATCAGATATTGAGAGGGACAAGGATTCCATGCAAGTTGCAACAAGGGTGGTTTATCCTTATAAATATGCATGGGTAGTTCCCACAATTCTCATTCCAAATTTTCTCTCCTCATTCTCTCAACATGGATCATCCAGCTGAAGCTTCCGATTCGTGAGTTTTGATTCTCGAGTTTCTTTGTTAGTTGCTTTTGAATTTGGGAAGCGAAGTTGAGTTTATTTGATTTTGTTTTGATGGTTTCAGGCAAGCCTCGGCCAAGAAAGACTTCTCAACGACGATTTTGGAGCGGAAGAAGGCCCCCAATCGTCTCATTGTCGACGAAGCAACCACCGATGATAACTCCTCTGTCTCTATGCACTCCATAACCATAGAGACATTGAAGATTTTCCGCGGGGATACTATTCTCATCAAGGTATTCCTTTTGGCGTGTTTTTGTCTCTTTTTTTTTTTTTTTTTGAAAAGGGTTTTAGGAAGATTTGAGAATTGGGTTAATGGCAACGACTTGGGTTTTTCAATGTTTTATTTTGTCATCCATGACTGCATGATTATGCTCCTTTATGTTTGTCAAGAAGAAAGGAATCTGAATTTTTTTTTGAGTCCTATTTTATTAGAAATTACAGATAGATTATGGGGTCTGAATCTTGATAACTCTGTTTGACTTATTTCACTATTTGGTTTACAGGGCAAGAAGAGGAAGGACACAGTCTGCATTGCCATTACTGATGACACATGTGAGCCAGCAAAGATCAGGATGAACAAGATTGTTAGGTCAAATCTGAGGGTTAAGCTTGGAGACGTCGTATCTGTGCACGATTGCATGGATATTATGTATGGGGAGCGTGTCCACATACTGCCAATGGATGACACCATAGAAGGTGTCACTGGAAATCTATATGATGCATACCTGAAACGTGAGTTTCTTACTGGTTTCATGTGTGTTTTCTATTACATCATCTGTTTTTATGCTTGTTTGTTGGTTTTTAACCGAGACCATCATCTGGGGTTTAGATTCATTCCAATTCTTTCCTAGTAACTTAAGTTCATGTTCTTTTTTCCATGTATCTTTTTTGGGGTTTCAGAATGATAATGTTTTAAATTTGCTTATACATGTTGACTGATAATGTTAAATTTGCAGCTTATTTCTCGGATAATTTCCGCCCTGTGAGGAAAGGGGATCTCTTCCTTGTGAGGGGAGGGATGAGAAGTGTAGAGTTCAAGGTTGTTGAAACCCACCCAGGGGAGTACTGTGTGGTTGATCCAGACACTGAAATCTTCTTTGAAGGGAAGCCGGTGAGGAGGGAGGATGAAGAAAGGTTGGATGAGGTTGGTTATGATGATGTTGGTGGCTTTCGGAAACAAATGGCTCAAATACGTGAGTTAGTCGAGCTGCCATTGAGGCATCCTCAACTTTTTAAATCAATTGGTGTAAAGCCACCCAAAGGAATTCTACTTTATGGACCCCCAGGTTCTGGAAAAACTTTAATAGCCAAGGCTGTTGCTAATGAAACTGGTGCCTTCTTCTTCTGTATTAATGGACCTGAGATTATGTCAAAATTGGCTGGAGAGAGTGAAGGAAATCTCAGGAAGGCATTCGAGGAAGCTGAGAAGAATGCCCCATCCATAGTCTTTATTGATGAGATTGATTCAATTGCACCTAAACGGGAGAAAACACATGGCCAAGTTGAAAAGCGTATTGTTTCACAGCTTTTGACTCTCATGGATGGACTGAAATCCCGGGCTCATGTTATTGTTATTGGAGCTACTAATCGCCCAAACAGCATTGACCCAGCTTTGAGAAGGTTTGGTCGGTTTGACAGAGAAATAGACATTGGTGTTCCAGATGAAGTTGGCCGTCTTGAAGTTCTTCGCATTCATACCAAGAACATGAAGCTCTCTGATGATGCAAGTTAAACTCCCCGAACATTTATTATTGGAAATTTGTTTTCTAGAGTATAAATCAATTGCTTTTGGATTACAGTAAGATGGGTAACTGGATTTGATAAACTAGTTCAAAAAGAAAAAGGAATTATAGTTGCAGCATTTTGAGTTTTGAGAGCATTTCATGGATTTGATTTTCACTTCAAATCTAATATGAGTATTCAATCCTTTTTCAAGTACAGAACATGGATTTATATGAGAAGTTGAATTTTGGGTCAAGCCTCCTCCATTTGAAGCCCTACTGTTTTCTATTGCTCACCCTTTTCCATCTTTGAGCTGATTGGAAATAATTGTTTTCAACTGCACAGGTTGATTTGGAAAGGATTGCAAAAGATAGTCACGGCTATGTTGGTGCTGATCTTGCTGCTCTCTGCACTGAAGCTGCACTTCAGTCTATTAGAGAAAAGATGGATGTGATAGACTTGGAAGATGAAGCTATTGATGCTGAAGTACTCAATTCCATGGCTGTTACTGATAAGCACTTCAAGACTGCACTGGGAACAACCAACCCATCTGCTTTGCGGGAAACGGTGAGTGAATTTCTGGGAATTTTATATCATATAATGAGAGACACGTTTGTTTGGTAGTTAATGTTTTCAATGAACAGGTTGTTGAAGTGCCAAATGTCAGCTGGGAAGACATTGGTGGTCTTGAGTATGTCAAGCGGGAGCTTCAGGAGGTAACAATTTTTCCTGGATTGACTGTTAGCTAATTTCTTCTTATAGTTTAAGCTTGCAGCTAATTTCTTGTGTATGTTTTGCCTTTTCCTTTCAATACAAAGACTGTTCAATATCCTGTGGAGCATCCAGAGAAGTTTGAGCAATTTGGTATGTCGCCTTCCAGAGGGGTACTTTTCTATGGCCCACCAGGATGTGGGAAAACTCTACTGGCTAAGGCAATTGCAAATGAGTGTCAAGCAAACTTTATCAGTGTCAAGGGGCCTGAACTGCTCACAAAGTGGTTTGGTGAGAGTGAAGCCAATGTTCGAGAAATTTTTGACAAGGCTCGACAGTCAGCATCATGTGTCCTTTTCTTCGACGAGCTTGACTCCATTGCTACTCAGGTTGTTTCTTTGTTGCATCAAGACTTGCTTTTGATTTCCCTTTTTACTCCTTAAACTAGTTAGTCTTGATCTTTTACTTTATTTTCTAGCTTTAGAAAAATAGCCATTTGAAGTTTGAACAATAGTTTGATATGGTAAGATTTGAAAATGGCTTGAAATTGAACTGAAAGGCCTAAAGCCCCTGTAATTCACGGGTGTTCTTTTAGAACTGGGGTTGAAGTAATGCCACCCCTTTTAATACGTTGACCTGACCAGACGGGTAATGTCGTTTCTCATCCTTGCAGAGGGGGAGCAATCTTGGGGATGCAGGTGGTGCTGATCGGGTCCTGAACCAACTCTTGATTGAGATGGATGGCATGTCAGCAAAAAAGACTGTTTTCATAATTGGGGCTACAAACAGACCTGACATAATTGACCCAGCACTTTTGCGGCCAGGACGTCTTGATCAGTTGATTTATATCCCCCTGCCAGATGAAGACTCTCGGCATCAGATTTTTAAGGCCTGCTTAAG
The DNA here is from genome assembly GCF_030704535.1 of Vitis vinifera. NCBI lineage: Eukaryota > Viridiplantae > Streptophyta > Magnoliopsida > Vitales > Vitaceae > Vitis > Vitis vinifera. Next base: position 20,777,556 of record NC_081810.1, on the reverse strand, counting down.
AAAATCACCAGTTTCTAAGCATGTGGATTTGAGGGCCCTCGCCAAGTACACTCAAGGCTTTAGTGGAGCAGATATTACAGAAATATGCCAGCGAGCATGCAAGTATGCAATAAGAGAGAACATTGAGAAGGTATGATCCTCCACCTTGTATTTGACTCATCTTTCTGTTTTTTCCTTGTCTCTCTATATGAGGGCTATAGAATTATTTATCTCTGAATGCATATGGCATCTACACTTTCAGCTTGGCCTTCACAGAAATATCTGAAGTTGGATACTCTGTTTCCATTAAGCTACATTCTTTTACTCTTCCTTTCTCCGTTTAATGCCCTCAATTTTAAGAATCATTCACATGTTTGGTTGTGCATGACCACAAAATTTTTGTCAACTTTTTTTTTTTCATCGTCTCCTGGAGTTGCATGATTTAGTCAGTCTTCAAATCGGCATTGGAACTCCTGCAGTTGCTCTGTTCTCTTTTTTATTTAAATCACTCGGATCATCTGAAGATGGACTTTCTTATTATTGCAGGACATAGAGAAGAAGAGGGGGAGAGAGGAAAATCCTAAGGCTATGGATGAGGACCTTGAGGAAGAGGTTGCAGAGATTACGGCCTCTCACTTTGAGGAGTCAATGAAGTATGCTCGCAGGAGTGTGAGTGAGGCTGACATACGCAAATACCAGGCATTTGCTCAGCAGTCTAGGGGTTTTGGATCACAATTCCGGTTTTCAGAGGCAGGACCAGGTGGCTCTGGTTCTAACCCATTAGGAACTTCTACTAGTGGGCCGGAAGAAGATGATCTTTATAGTTAGATATTTTAGAAGAATTTACAATTAGTCATAATCAACTGTTGTGTTAAGCCATTATTTTGTTATATTTTATTTTTTCTTTTAATAACTTTATGGTTGCATTATATTAACACAGTCTAACAATTCAGCACTATTTAAAAAGTTTGGTTTCTGGATGGGAATGTAAGTTGTAATGGACGAACCGTTTTTATAGGATTCGGTCTTGTTTTTAATTCAAGCAATTGTTAAGTTTCTCTTCAAGTGGGTGGTGATGCAATGACTTGGTGATGGAGAATGGCAAAGTAAGCATTGAGCCAAGGCAACTTATGATTCAGAAACAGGCTTATGTGCTGTTACACTTCAGCATATATGATATATAATCAAACAATAGTATAATAAGCTCGCGGATGAAAATGAACTTTTACATAACTTCTCTCCAACAAGATGGGAAGTTTATAATATCCCTTCCCCAATTTGGTCTCATCCCTCATAAACACGGAAATCATAGACAAAAGTCGTCTCACCTCGATTCTTCTGAATACCAGAACATCATCTATACCCCTCCTTTCTCCGTGCTTGCTCAAGGTTTGATCAGGCGCCTGGTAGAACACCCTGGTGAGACAAGGGGGCGGTAGTTTATGAACCGGCTTGGAGCTGAAGAATGCCTGAAGCCTTTTGGTTTGCAATTCTTTACTTGTTTTCCATGGAAAACATGTTTCTTGTGATCCAACAGGGGCTTCATCTTCACGAAGTCTCTATGGTACTCTGTGACTAGAGGCCTTGAGGTTGAGGGGGCGGAAGCTCTTGAAGAGAGACCTCGGCCACCGGCCATGGCCAGGTCTAGAAAAGATAGCATGAGGAGAGGGATGAGCAGAATGCATAGAACGTTCGACATCAGAGTGTTTCTGTGTGGGAGAGAGGTGGAGTAGAGAGGTTTATAAGAGGTTTTAATGGGGCGGGCTAAAAAGAAAAGGTGATGAAGGGGGCTTTAAATAGGCTCGTGAATAAGCTGTGGAAGCAGATATGACACAGCTCATTGCTAGTCAGCATTACTTGGGATGTTGGTGAAGTGGGGGCTCTTTTCACAGAGGTGGATGTGAGGGGATGCCCGTGAGTTTCTCTTCCTCCACTAATACCCAAACCCTCTCCATCGGGTCTCTAAATCTAAACACCTCTGATTTTTACAATATCGATCTCAGGATTTTGAACATTCAAGTCTGGACCCAGAACCCAATTATATTAGAAAAGGATCCCTTCTGAGGAAATTCTCTAAACTCCCATAACTTGGTAATGTAATCTCAATCAGTATATACAACACCCCAAGTTCAAAACCCCACTTGAATCTCCCACAAAAGTCAACCTTAATGACTGTTTGGTGCCAAATGGGACATTAGGCCACATGTCACAAGCAACCGTCATCACTCACCACCACCCTTCCATCTTTATTATTCCTCCAACTATCAAACGCCCCCCTAGGCAAAAAGAAATCAAGCCTGCAGTTGGTTTAATTCATGAATGAATTTAAAAGTTGATTGGCAAAGCCACAACAACAATGCCTTAATTGCCTCACAATGGGCAGCACTTGAGGGCAGGTATGAGATGAAATGTGGCCCTTCTAATTACATTCTTAGCTGGTCGTGTGTGCATTTAAATTATAAGGTGCCCCTCTGCTGCTGCTGCCGCCCGTGTAGATGTACCTGATACCACTTTGTTACACTTCTGTTTCCCCTTTTTGCCTCCCATCGACAACCCTATGCTACAGTGGTTCATCCTTAAATAAAAGGAATTTTTTATATGATTTTTTTAAATAAAACAAAAAAAAATTAAGTTAAAAATTTATATATTTTTAAATTATTTAATTTTAATTTATTAATTTAAATGGAATAAAATACAAATAATTTATTAATTTTAATTTTTCTCTATTTGCTTGCATTTTATCAACGGCAAAATGGCAATTTTGATATTAATTGTATAAAGAAGGGCGGATTCCAAGCTCACATCACGGATAAGAGATCTGCCATGGGAGTTATTGTTACCTTACCTGTGAAGTGGACAAAGATATTCCAAATGGAGCTTGCACTGCACACTCTACCGTTAAAGAGTAAGATAAACAAACCCCAATCTCTTCGTAGAGTTATATTTTTTTTTTCTTCTTTATTTCTAAGATGGGCATAAGTACTGAGACTTTGAATGGGGTTGATGGGAATGTTACGTGGTTATGGGAAAAAAATGAGAGTCATTAATGGAAATACCCAGTTCAGATTGGGGCTTTTATGGGGTTTGGTCATATGGGTACCCTTTTGAGGGTCCTTTATACTTGGTTGTTCATAAGCATCTACGCATTTCAGGGCCCTTTAGAATTGGTTGTTCACATGCGTATATGCTTTCCAGGATCGTTGAGAATTGGTTGTTGACACGCGTATATGCATTTCAAGATCATTTAGAATTGGTTGTTCACACGCATCTACGTGTTTCAGAGCGATACGGAATTAGTTGTTGCTATGCAGGGTGTTTTAGAAATGGGGTCATGGGGATTTGGTGAAACCACCATACCTAATGATTGTTGGCTTTATAGTGGAAGATTTCGGTTATAATGGTTCTTTAGCTTATGTGGAGCTAGTGGGTATATCCAATTTCAAAACACACTGGAAATTCAAGGGTTGTGGTGAGTATTGAAGGGAACCCTAGAAATGGGGAGACAACCAGAATTTATTGTTGATTGAATAATTTGATGGGAGAGTGATTCCTCGGATTAATGGCTTTAGATGGTTCTGTGGGTGAGGGGAAAATAATTTCCTAGTGGGGTGTAGTGTTTGTTTGTCTTTGTTAATGAGGAATGGTTTTTGGAGGGGCTTTCTATGATTAAGGAGTCAATTTGATTTCACGCATTTTGGCATTTTGGATTTTGGAAGCTAATTACCTTGTACACAAATGGGGGCTTGGACTCCACATGTCCGCTCATTCTAATTGTACTAGAGTTGGATTTGGATTCTTTTCTGAGGCTAAGTACAGATACAAAAACCTGGGTTGATGTGGTTGGAATGAGCTCCAATTCCCCAATCTAGTTTGGGAATACTGAACATGCTTTAAAGGTTTTCTTTTCCCTTATTAGAATACATTATTCAAGTTTACCATTTGAAACTGAGAGATGCCATTCTTATTAAAATAGAACTTATGTAAATCTAATTGTATGTTTGATATGAGATCCTTGTTATTTGACTGTTAGAGGGATGTGAGGCATAGTTGAAGCCATATCAGAGTGGAGAACTGGGCAGGAGTTAACTTCCTTTGAAAATTTGAATTTGTTATTCATGGGAAACACTCAAGCCATTTGCATTACTAATCGGTTTCTGGGTTAGCCATATGAATGGCACACCTGACAATTATGAGCCACTAGATGTTATTACCATTGACAAATCGGCCAATTTGATTTAGCAAACTCTAAAACTAAATTGGCTTATGTAAAGCTGGGGACTTAACATATTTATTAAATTTTCTTACTTATGTTGTACAGGTCAGTCTAGATATGTTATGGAATACTCTATTTTAAGAATCTCTGGATTGAAAACATTAGTCAAGGAACCTGTTTTGCAAATGTTCCTAATAGCAAGACCTCACAATCAAATTAAAGTTCAGTATGATCTCTACTAAGGGCTCCTATAACAATATATACACTGTCATGCCATGGAAATAACGCAAAATAGATAATGCCTATTTCCAAATGCACGCTCTACTATGTTTTTAACTCTAAAGATGCTTGGGTGGCGGAGTTGTGGCAGCATTCTAATGTGGGGGGTGGCTGGAATCCTAACTTCCCGAGGCCTCTAAATGATTGGGAGATTGTTATTGTGGAACGCTTTTTGGCAAGACTTCAAGATAAAGCGGTAGAAGAGGGTAAAGAGGATAAAGTGTGTTGGGTTGAAACGAAGAGTGAGACTTTCTCTGTTAAGTCACTTCATGCTAGCTTAAAGATAGGAAGGGTAGTGCAATTCCCTTCTAGTGTTGTGTGGAATGTGTGGGTTCCTCCGAAGGTGAGCTTTTTTGCATGGGAGGCGACTTGGGGAAAAGTTTTGACTCTTGACCAGTTTCAAAGAAGGGGGTGGTCTTTGGCCAACCATTGTTTCCTATGTTCTCATGAGGAGTCAATCGATCACATTCTTTTGCATTGTGACAAGGTAAAGGTGTTGTGGGAGCTATTATTCTCTCTCTTCAGAGTTTGTTAGCTGATGCAGTCTATAGTTAGAGAGACCTTGTTAGGCTGACATGGTTCCTTTGTTGGAGGAAAGCAGAAAAAAGTTTGGAGGGCGGCTCCTTTATGTTTCTTTTGGACTATTTGGAAAGAGAGAAATGGAAGATCTTTTGAGAATGTGGAACTCTCAATCCAAAGGTTGAAATACTTGTTTTTGTGTAAATTGTTAACTATGACCCAACTGTTCATAGGTGAAAGATTGATGTCCATAGTAGATTTCATTGATTGGTTGGGATCGGTTTGAGGGAGGGAGTAGCTTTTTGTTTTCTCTTCCTTTTTTTTGGCGCTTTTTGGCTGCTGTTGTTTACTTCGTGTGTACTTTGGTGTGTCCTTTTTGGTGCTTTTTAATATAAATCTTATTTACTGATAAACAAAATAGTTCTAAAAATCAAAGCATTTGTAAACCAGAACCCTTATCTTTGTTCTTTTTGTGGTACATTATTAGCTAAGAACTTTATGCCTTAAACAATCTTTTTATATCATCCTCTCTTTATTTACCTGTCAAAAAATAATAAAAAAAGATATTCATTATCAAAATTACCTGCTGTTTATTTAATAAGCCATCTAATGCTATCTCAGTGCTTATTGGCACAAGAATGCTAGTATGGAGTTAAGAACAGAGAGCAAATTGCTGGTTGCTGGAGAAAGGTGAAGATGACATAACACGTCAAGGGAGGATGTTAGATTGTTTAGTCCCCTCTCTGGGAATAATATTTTCATTTGTAATATAGGAAGAATATGTACTGCATATATTTCTGGGTCATGCATTTCCCCTGCTATAGTGGACAGGGGAAATTGAGTAATTGTAGAAATAAGCACTGCCTTTATCACATTCCTAAATTTTAATAACGCTTAGTTTTGGGGAATCCATAACATTTTACCTGTTTAAAGATCTTTTTTGCATAGAAATTTCTTTCGGAAATTCTGGAGTTGCTTTCTCTAAGTGGTCTGCTGTAATTAATTTGTAACAGGACTGTTACACTTCTAATCTAGCAAGCTATCATATTGTGTCTATATAACAGATTTTGTGGTTTGGGGTTATTTCCAAGGCTTCCACTCAATGTATTCTACTTTGTGTTTCATAACTACTCAGAAATTGATTTTGGCATGCATTACATTCGAGAGTTCACAAATTTGTTTGTAGTATTTCAATCTCTTTCAAGTTGCTGATCTTTTCATCAAGTTCCCAGGTTGAAACTAATAACTTTGTTCTCTTGGTCTCTGGCTGATGCACATGTTCGACAAAATTGTATTTGAATCATGGAAGTAACTATTAATTGCACTTTGCAATATCTTCCCTGACTGATACTTTTGGATTTTAGTATACGTAGCTAATTAGTTTGATTTTTGTAATCGATGCCATGACTTATTCTCATTCCAATTGAATCTAGGGATGGCATAAATATGTTGTTTAATGTTTACTTAGATAACATATCTCTCACCTTGATTATCTTGGTGAATCTGTTGGTAAAAAACGGCAATTAGAAAGCTAAAGTTTTTGTTTTTTTACAATTCATTGACACTAAAATATTTTTCAGTGTATGATTTTCTATTGTGTGAGATACAAAACACAATGTGATTGAATTGCTATAGCTGATCTTACTTTTGATGCTGTGAAGCAAGTAGGGACTTCAAGCCTCATATTCATAATGCGTTTGATCCAGATCCTATTTCTTCAACTGATGTGAAGTTACAAGCACAACGAAGAAAAATATGTAGAGTATCTTATGCACTACCAGAAACGGCTGCTTCTGTAGCAATTGCTGCCACAGTCGTGGGTGCTGCAGCTACACTTCTTGTAAGAAGAAGTAGACCTTCTGAAGCAACTGAGGTATGTAACTAATCTACAAACATGTAACTAAAAACATCATGTCTAAAAGGAAAATCTTAACATATCTGCAACTTAGGTAAAGAAGAATGCTTGATGTATCCTCTATAAAATGAGTTGTAATTAGAAAATGTCTTATTGTAAGATATGTTAATGCAAAATTTCTCCTACTGAATATTATCCGCTCTGGGTCTTATTGGTGACAAACTGTTGTTTTTCCCTATTTTTATTTGTTTTGGATTCATAAAAAGTCATTGTTCTCTGAGCATCTGCACCAAAGAGCTTTATATACCTTATTTTGTGTTTAATGAGCATTAAAGCATTGAATTGTGTTTAATGTGACATGGAAAATCACCTAATGTTTATCTTATATAAACTTGGTGATGTTATCTGATATCAAGGATCAGCTCTGTCAAAAATGGTTGGATAAAGGAACTTATGTTTGTTGCATTTTTTAACAGTTACAATGAAAAATGGATTTTGAGTTTCTCTCTCTCTCTCTCTTTCTCTCTCTCTTGCTCTGTGTATATATATTTGGTGTTCAGCATATAATATATACAGAACTCTCTGTTTTGACATAAGTGGCATGCCAACATGCATTCTAGGCAGCATCCAAAATTCCCCTTTGATACCCCTTTTTTTGTATGATCACTTATAGCTCCTTTTCTATTTCTGAGATGTCTTTCTAATTGCATACTTTCTTAGGAAACAGATTCCTTTAAAAATTTGTGAAGATTGTGGTGGTTCTGGCATATGTTCTGAATGCAATGGTGAAGGATTTGTGCTTAAGAAACTGTCAGAGGCAAGTGCTGAGAAGGCAAGATTGACTGCAAAGAATATGGCTACTCGATACACTGCAGGGTACATTTGTCCTTACCTTAGTGTCTCTACCCTGTATAAATTTGGGCTGCATTAATGTTCTAAATTTGGGCTCCATTAATGTTCTAAATTTGTCGCTGCATTGTAACAGGCTTCCGAAGAAATGGAGTTACTGTACTAAGTGCTCTTCTGCCCGTTCCTGTAGCACTTGTGGTGGCAGTGGGAAGTTGAGTTCATAGTTTTGTTGTTATCATGTCTTTCTTCTAATTGAGATTTTTGCTCCTGATTTCATCCCCACATCATTATCAAAGAATGTAATCAACTTGCAGTCGCAGAAGATCAAAAGTGAGTTCAAGCTTCATTTTATGCGCTACTGTTGATGGTTGGCGAATGTATATCTTGTAATATTGCTGCCTCAACTTTGCAATATCGCAAAAGTAAAATGTTACCAAAATCATTTTAGCGTCCAACATTTGGCTAATCTTCTTCCCATGGATCTGTAAAAGCACATCTTCCCATCAAAACTAGATAACCAGTATCTTGATTATAGCCGAATAACCAGGTCAAAAAGCTAATAGAATATCAAACAGGGCATGGCATCATCAGCTTCTGATGAATGGCTGTCATAATCACCTTCATTGGCATTCCACCTTCTCATAGGTTTATATTTACATTTTATTCACAACTGATCACAACACAAATTGAAGTGATCTGATGTGTACTGCTTGATAGCATGTTTGAACTTTTAGATAATTGAGACAAGTTGATATCTAAGCAAGCATGCAGCTTCACATATCACATATCTCCAATGGCACTCTAGAAAGTGAGAGTTGCTAACCATGGTAAATACATGTAAAGTGGCTATCTCTTTCTTCATCTGCAGTGCCTACAGAGGGGATGTTTCCATTTTGTTTTTGCATAGCAACAGAACAAGTCATGAACTGTGAGTGTACTGCAATAAATAATTCTGCAATGGATCCCCTGCAAACAATTGTAGTTCTTCATAGCCCTATCATATAGGTTTGCATCTCAGGGTCGATAAGAGTAAAAATGAAGTGTAATTTTGCATATAGGTATGATTCTAGTTTTCTGATACTATGCACAGGTCAAGTAATTTATCTAGTATTTTCTTACTTCGTTTCACACAATCAAAGCCAAGTCAATTTTTCCTGCTAAGGCGGGAAATTCCAAATTTCTGTTATATTTATAATAGAAAGACCTTTATGGATAATTCCTAGTTGGGTGGAAGGCCACTAGTGGATCATATATCCATGAGGCTCCACTAGTAATCAAATACTGGAAAGGAAACCTATTTTTATCAAAAGTTTCGGAGATTTATGATTAATTTCCACCTTGTACAACTGATATTTCAAGAAAGAATGATGGAAAGCAGAGAAAAACAGAGGAAAAAATAAAAAATGAAAGTGCAGATGAGTACAAGGCCTTTTCTTACTACAGGGTTCCACTTGCACACCATGATGTTGATCTTGCCTTGGCACTAAACATGGGGTCTGGAATTCTGTGAGTTGGTGGCGCTGCCACAACCAAAAACGCGGCTGTGTGGAGCTGGAGACTAACCTGATATTTTGAGTGCATTTGGTAGTGTTTCCTTTAAAATGTAATTGAAAGAATCGTATATCAAGTATTTCTTCAAAAAGCATTATAAATTATTTTTAAATTTTTTATCAAACGTCTGATTTTTCAAAAACACTGGGTACAGTATACATATTCTAGAAAATTTGAAGAACAAAAAATTCTGCAGGATCAGTAAGCTACTTAGCCAATAGTTAGTCTAATTCTTTCTGTTTCAGCTACCAAATGATAACCCAATTCCATATTGCCAAAGACACTCTGGCTGCAGAGTTGTAGTCAGCAGAAATCTGGACTGATGTGTTGAGAGCACAAAGTGGATGTGGATTCTTTCATTCCCATTTTCAGGATCTACTCCTTTGAAACACCAAATAGAACACATAAATGCAGCTCTATGGGACAACATTCTGCTTGTGCTTTTCTGGAGTCATCGCTGCAGCGTCTTGATTTTAATTAATGAATTATTTTATTTTTATGGAATTCCACCAAGTTGGCTTGGAATTTTGTAAAGCGGGCTCAGCTTTGGAACTGCTCATGCCTCGTTGGTTTTCAGTTCTTTGAGCTACATGCTTTTTCCGATTTTCCTTTTTCAGGTGTTTTCTATTAGCACATTCCATATGCCTATTTGATAGTCACAAGGTCACTGGCCTAATTGAGGACACCCTAGGGTTCTTAAACTCATCAACTGCTTTATGATTTTACACTGGTGAACCAGCTTGAATCAACTCATGAGTTACTTAAGAGAGAAGTGTTTCTCCCTGTTCTTGGTTTTCATTCTGATCTATTCTACCTAGCTTGTGTTTGCACCCCGCTTTCCCTCTCCACCCATTCCCCATCAAGTAGGATGAACGATCAAGAAAACCCCAGTGGCATCAGCACCATATGCATACTCTCCCCCATTTGATTGAAAATGGTAGATCTACCCAGTCAAATGTTCATCATTCCATTGGAAATCCTATGTGCTGTAGCGCACGTCTCCAGAAGAGGTCAGAGTTACTTGCCTGTATCTTATACCGAGCTAGGCCACATTTCCCCAACATCCAAGAAAGCCATCAATACTTCTCCATCATATATATCAGAAAAAGTTGGATTGCCTCTGCCCATGATTCAGTTTTAAGTAGTATTCACAATGTTGAGATATGATGCTTCAAAGGCCTCTTGTTTATTATCTGTTCAAAAGTGAGGTTTGATGATTGCCACCACAACTTGGGTGGCCTTAAATACATCACTTATAGTGATTATATGCTCCAACTAAGCTACATATATTTATATGCTTGTTTGTTTATTACTATATTTTTATATATATCTTATTATACTTAATTTGTTCACAACCAAAAATGGGTCAACTTCTCCGGATACCCAGGAAATAATTGAGAATCTTCATAATATTAAATAAAATATTTTCAATTCCACGCAATCATAGAAGGCCTTGTATCCTGGCAAGTTGCAAGCCCAGATGTACTTGGATCCTGCCAGATCAATTATAATACTTTAATATATATATATGGTAGAATCCCTCGGAATATGCATACCATTTACGCATTCATCCCCATCTGAAATCTGAAATCTGAATCTAGTCTTCACGACCAAAGAACACAGAATCCTCTATATGGATATATCAGCAAGATTATGATTCATACAAAAGAACACCAGTTAAAATGAAAAAGGTGAAAGTAAAATACAGAAGATTCTAAAGGGGAAAGATGTATCACAAGTGCACAGCCTCTGGTTTTTATTGGGTTTCACTTGCATGCACGTTGATCTAGACCTGTGAGCTAAACATGGGATGGTGTAGAGTTGGGAGGGGTTGGTGCTGAGGCAACGCGTTGGCCACGCTCTGACCGGCTGTTCTCCGCGAACTTGAGACTTCCCTGGTGCATACCCTTCTGCTTCTCCTCCTCATTCCACTCGGACTCGTAATAGTGTTCTTCAGTACCTTTTACCACGTCCTTTGAAGGTGGGAGGAACATGCTTCCCCACTGTGGGAAGTGCACCAATGTCACGGGAAGAGTGCAAGCGACAATCATGGCCCCCATTAAGGAGAGGCCTGTTGCTGTGGAGAATTTTGAGGAGCTGAAGAACACCAACTGGGTCAGTCCGGAGCCAAAGTTCCCACCTGCACCGGTTAGGCCAGATATTATGCCCAAAGATCGTCGAGAAATGAAAGGAACAATGCCAAAAGTTGCTCCACATGCGGCCTGAGCTCCAACGGAGAAGAGCATCATGGCCAAGACTGCAATGGAAAGTGAATTGGCACGGCCGAGCCAGATACAGAATACCCCTCCAAGAGTTTGGAGGATCCAAAGGGTCCATAGCCTGCCCCTCATGCCGAATCTTCGGCCTGCTAAGTCTGAACTGTATCCACCAAAGGGGCGGGCCACGAGGTTGGCCATGCCAAAGGTGGCGGCAATGATTCCGGCAGTGTGTAGCTTGAGATTGAACCTGTTACATATAGAACGTCATATAGTTAGTTCAATTCTTTTACTTTTTAATTTAGCTTTTTGCCCCTCTTTCTGGCCTTTGCTTTCATATCAACCAGCATGTTTTAACATCAGGAGTGGTTGAGGTCCATACCCAAACCCATGAACTCGGGAGAAACGTGTGAGGAGGAGGAAACGTACCTATCATAGAAATATTCTGCAATTACGTTATCAATGGACAACTCTACACCCATGGAGTAGCCATAGAGCAGGACAAAGATCCATGTTCTATAGTTCGTGATGGCATACCAGAAAACCTGAACAAACACAACTTATTAGCTTGAAACTTATCAGATCATCACCAACAAAAAGTTCATGATCTCATGAGAGGGTTAAAAAACTGACCCTAGAGAACTTATCTCTGGACACATCTCCCTTTTTCTGCAGGGTGCTGAGGTTCCCATCAGGTAGGTCTTGGCCAAGAGTTAAGACTAAGATCCCCATGATCACATGAAGCCACCCTGGAATGAAGAATGCAATCCTCCAGGCAGTAAATGGAGTGGAACCAACTCTGCAGATTACCTCATACAGAATTGGCATTATGAGCTGAGTTGCTCCACCACCCATGTTTCCCCACCCAGCGGCCGTTCCATTGACAAGACCAATGATCTTACCATTAAACATGGTGCTCATCCAGTACTGGCAAGACACAAAGGTGGCCAGGGAGAATCCGATCATGAACCGAACAGCTATGTAGCCTCCTGCTGATGACACAAAGGACATGCAGAAGACGGTTGGGGCGGATAGCATGACAAGGAAAGCACACCCATACCGTGGCCCCAACAGGTCACAAACTGCACCCATTACTAGCCTGGAGAAAATGCTTCCTGAAACAGAAGCCACTCCAGCATTTCCAACGTCTCCTTTCGTAAGGTTGAGGTTGTCGCGTATGATGGGGACAAGAGGAGCAGCGGCAAAAGTGGAAACAAAACAAGTGAAGAAGGAGATCCAAGAGAGGTGAAAGGTTCTCATATGAGGATTGGCAAAGGAAAGGATCTTGAAAACCTTGGCCTTATGCTCAGAATCGACCGGTAAAGCAAAGTTAGCAGAGGTGTCAGTTGGGACGATTGGGGAAGCCACTGAAAAGGCAAAGGTTTGTTCTCGGCCTGTGACTCCATGCATGGAGCTTCCTGGGGACCCTTCAATGTTACTCATTCTTTCTCTGGAAAGTGGTGTTCCTTCCCTGTCTTGGTATGAAGGAAGCCAGAGATGTGGTGCTGAGGGAGGTAGAACATGGTGGAGGGATACTTATACGAGGCAACCGTTGACATTGTAAAAGCCCCAAAAGAGCCAATGGAGATTCCCAATGGTTGCAGCACTTGGAGGAACTCAAATAAACAAATACAGAATCCCGTTTGCCGCATCTTCATATCAACAGGGAAAGTCTCATCGTATATCCCAAAGGATCACATAGCCTTACTAGGAGGGCCCAGCAGCTAATGAATTACCACAAAAGGCAGGAACCACCCTCAGTTTTGAAATATTATATATGTATTATTTAGTAAAACTTTGCCATTTCTTTTCTGCCGATATCAGCATCTGATTATTGTCGGGTTCTTAATTTTCTTTTCAACTAAACAACTTTTTAGAAAAATAATGCAATTTAGCTTGAGGGTAACAACGTGGTTAGACCTATTGGAATGCGGTCATCTGCTGTACATATGCAAATCCATAGTGTTGCTGCATTCAACCAGGGGTACTTTTTGGCTGACTTGCTTGTATACGTCCTTTGAAGTTTGTCCCGAGGGCTATAAAATTAATTCCTTCTGTGGTCCATTTCAGTTCTGGGAACATCATATTTTAGCTTTGGGCTGGGATTATGGGGATCCATCTAGGAGTCTTAGCACACAGTAGAGAAAAAATACATCAGTTGTCATTGCTGTCGACTGGAATTTTAATAGGTTCGCTATGATTTTGAAAATTAAAGGCAGCAGTGAACATTTTTAACATTGAGAGAGATGCATATCTCATGGATGCTGTCCCACTCAACCAGTGGCATAGAATGGGAATACCCAATAAGAACCAAAATTGGAAATTTATGTAATTTTTTTAATTGGTGCGGACAATTTCCAACTTCTAGCAACCCAAAATCCATTAGAACTAACATTCATCCACATTGATTAGACCAGCCACAATCCAACTTCAACTCATTTTTCTTCAATTTGATAAATGGTAGTTTTTTCCATTCATACTTTCATTCGTTCATGTACAGAGTATATATGGAGGGTAATCACCATTCTAAGAATGAGAATGAATGATACAAGAAAAAAATGATATAAGGAAATAACAACCAATATCCTAATATCTCAACTTTCTTAATATCTCAATATTCCTAATATCTCAATATTCTTAATATCTCAACTTTCCTAATATTTAAACATTCCTAATATCTCAACATTAAATAATATAAGGAAAGAATGATATACGGAAAGCATTCCTAATATCTCAACACTCTTCATCAAGCATAACCATGTCATTCTGGTACAATCATCAATAAAAGTAACAAACCAACGTGAGCCACTCAAAGTTGGGACTTTGGATGGGCCCCAAACATCAGAATGTATAACCATAAAAGGAAATGGACGTTTGTTCAAAATTAACGGAAACGAAACACGATGGCTTTTAGCCAATTCACAAATATCACAACGGAAAGCAGAAATATTACGCTTTGCAAACAAACTAGGAAACAATTTTTTTAAATAACCAAAGGAAGCATGTCCCAAACGTCGATGCCACAACCAAATTTCAGACTTTTTCTTCTCCCCCTCAGATCCATTTGCCATCAAGGCTTGTTGCAACTTATTTGAATCCTTTGACTGCAAGTCCAAGTAATAGAGTTTTCCCCGCTTAATACCACAACCAATCGTCTGTCTTGATTGGATGTCCTTAATCACATAAAATTCATGCCAAAAAATGACAATACAAGATAAGACTACGGTGATTTGAGAAACTGACAAAAGATTGTAATATAAAGATGAAACAACTAAAACAGAATCCAAATTCAAAGTATCAGTAAGAGTTAAGGATCCTTCCCCAATGACTGGGGTTGTGTTACCATTGGCTGTGAAAACAATTTTTTGTGAGGAAGGTCTAAGGGGTGAAACCTGTCTAGAATCAAAAGTCATATGATCTGTAGCACCAGAATCAATTATCCATGCACTATTAATAACAGGTGTAAAAGTATTTAAAAACTTACCACCATGATCTGTAGCGGCTACTAATGCAGAGGCTTTCTCAACAACATTAGCCTCTGTTTTTATTTCAGCAACAGTTGCAATCGAGGTTTTCTTGGAGTCCTTTTTCCGTTGATCACGATTATTATCATTAATAACAAAGTGTTGATAGCCTAAACATGATCTAAAGGTCCATGGTTCAAACCCATGGTTCAAACCCTCGGTTCCTCATTGTTTTCATGGTCATACCAAGAGTCGTTACTTTGAAATTGTGGGATATCCAGATTGGTGGGATCAATCTTATTGTAGTGAGTGCATTTGAAGGTTGACTTATCAATATTAGGGCTAGTCTTAGGATGGATGATCGCTGTCGGACTACCATAACGACAAAATATCTAGGATTTCAGTTCCATGGCTCTGATACCATCTTCAAATTGATAAATGGTAGTTTTTTCCATTTATACTTTCATTCGTTCATGTATAGAATATATATGGAGGGTAATCACCATTTTAGAATGATACAAGGAAAGAATAATATAAGGAAATAACAATTAATATCCTAATATCTCAACTTTCCTAATATCTCAATATTTCTAATATCTCAATATTCTTAATATCTCAACTTTCCTAATATTTAAACATTCCTAATATCTCAACACTAAATAATATAAGGAAAGAATGATATACGGAAAGCATTCCTAATATCTCAACAATTTTTCCTACCCTTTATGTGAAAATACTGAATTTAACTTGCAGCCAAATCATATAGATCTTTGTGTTTCTCCACGCTTTTTCCCCCCTTTCATAGTTCCAATGCAGTAACAAATCATTCTCAATGGCATCGAGTTAGAAAAAACACACGCACTTCCTAACAATGACGAAATCAAAATAAGTTGCATATATCCAAATGCCAATACCCCAAACCATTCTTATGGACCCTTTATTTTTTCATGGCAAAATTCGATGTCTTGCAACTTGCAAGTCAATCAAGAGCCACTGAGTTAGATAACCCAATTCCTCTCTCCCTTTCAGACCGAAAAACTTTTCAACTTCTCAAACAAACGGTTACATCGTAGGCGTCTGTCCACACTAAAACTCTGGCCCCACATTCTCCTACCACTTCTCAAGGTCAAACAATACATCTTAATTTCCTACTACACAAACTAACTTTTGTAACGTGGTTTGCTTGCAGGTTTGATGGCGACACAAATCATATCATATGCCTTCCTTACCCTTTCAAGAGCTTTGAAAGTTTCCTGAGAGAATTATTTTTCAAGACATCGTGGACATGATACTTGTCCTTTAGTTGGATTCTGGTGGAAATCAAAGGCAGGAAACTGTAGTTGAAGGCCTCTTTACATTGTTTAAGAGCTCAAAATTAGGGGGATACTATTTTTATATGATCTCATCTCATACTTTTTATTTCATTTTATTTTTATAAGAACCCCATTATAAGACCTTGTACTTGATCAGATTGCTTAGTAGGACAAGGATAAGAGGAGAATTTTGAGGCATTATATCTGCCATTTTTTTTAGGGATAAGTACTCGTGCATCTGATTTTTTTATTTATTTATAAAAAAAGGTCCTAAAAATTAAACAAAAACATGAATAATCAACATGATTTTAAAATTTGCCAGACAAGGTACGAAAAGTCGTACAGCTTGGTGGAATTGAGTTTGGGGAAAAAAAAAAAAGTCCACATCACATTAAGTCCGCCCAACCGATCAAATAATCTATAGAGTTAGAACATCTAAAGAAATTTAGGGCATGTTGCTGTTTTTTAAAATTAATTTGAAAAACAGTTTTGGGCACGGTTTTTTTTTTTTTAAAAAATTATGTTTGAAAACTAAATTCTGAAAAATAGTTTTTGTTTTAAAAAAAGGAAAAACATGTTTGATTGAGTTAATAAATTTTTTTTTTAAATAAGTTAAATCAAAAACATTTTTAAAAGTTATTTTTTTAAATTAATAAAGTGTTTTCTTCTGATATTATAAATATATAAATAATTTTTATATATACGATGCATTTAAATTAAAAAAATATTTTATTTTAAAATTTTTACATCAGTTATAATTTTTTTAAACAAATGATGACTTTGTTATCATATGTAAGTATATTAATTTCAATAATTTAAGGAAGAAGAAAGGGTTTGCGGGTGGGGGTGTGGTGATTGGGTGGAACTCACCTTTGTGGAAACACAAAAAACAGCTAAGAAAACACAAAAAAAAAAAAAAAAAAAAAATAATCTATTCTTTTAACATTAAAAAAATAATAAAAATATCTTTTTATTATTCTAAAAAAATTGGGTTTTAAGAACACAAAAAACTCAAAAAACAAAAGCACATCCCTTCTCAAAACAAGTTTTTTGTAGTTTTTATTTTCAAGAACAAAAAACAATTTTTAAAAATAGGAACTAAACATGCCTTTATTCTTTATTTTGCTTTTATTTGAATTTTGTTTTGATCTTCTGAGAAAAGATCGAAGTTGTGTCCTTAGTAGAAACAAAAATATCTAAAGACTCAAATGCTCTTGAAAGATAATTATTGGAATTGATGACGAAATCACCTGCTGGTGCCCTTCAATCTTAGCTAATAAACAACAAAGCATACGCAGGGACAGTTTATATGAAGCAAGTCAACGTACCAAACCTATTAACAACAGCCTCATTATAAACAACGCATATAAACTGCGTCCCCCTGACCATTATTATAAACTCATCATACCAGCACCGTACATTTCTATCTTTTCACACAATGACAATGACAATGACTAATATGATCTTTCATTTCAGACTGCAGCATTGATGACAGCCTAGCAAAGAGGATAATAAAAAAATGAGCTGTGGATATATGATCACACACCAATGAATATAGAGAGAGTCCTCGTGAGGATTAGACTTTGCAAACGCATTAATTCCTCTTCTGCCTATGGGTTGGAAGGATAAACTCTGATATAAGCAGACAGGGTGTGCTTGAATAGAATATTATCTTCATGCAAAATATTTTTAAGGAAAATATGAATAATTAAAGCTAATTAAATGGATGGGGGATCTACAATCATGAGATGGTATTGGTAACTTATGTCCAGAGAAACTTAAAGTCAAATGATGAAACAAAATCTAAGCTCATAGGCAGCTTAAGGCAATGAACATTCTTCAATTTTCCTATTTGGGTTATGCAACCACTCTCCCTGTCGAAACAACATACAGACAAGCAAACCCTAATGAAGGTTTATATTGCATGCACATTTTGGTGCTGGTACTTGTGTTAGAAAATTTTCCTACTTTATAAAAAACATATAAATTTTAGCACATATAACAAATAATAAATCAAAATCATGGAAAATAAAAATTAATGGAGATAAGAAAAGTTGACCCAATTTGGTGAGGCACGTGAGAACACGTTCTCCTAAAACCACTATTGCCTTCCTATATATTGATGATCAATAGCAATTCCAAAATACAACCTCAATTAGTTCACAACAGTATCTCCTCTACAAGCACATCCATAGGAAGATTATGAAGAACTCATCCACGATCGAGTTGCCCAAAAACTATGAAGATTAAGGATAAAAAGACTCACAGAAACTATGAGATAAGGAAAAAGAAAAACAATCTTTAAATATTTTAGAATAATTTCAAAGGTAAAAGGAAAGTTGTTTTTATTGAGTAAGAGATGACCGTTAGGTATATAATGGATAAAAGTATTAAGACTCATAAATCCTCAACCGTTCGAAATATTTATGGTTATTGAATTATATGTTTTAAGTTAGGATTTTGTAACCTTGAAAATAATTGACTTGAACTTTACAAATAAAATAAAGAAAATAACTAGTAAAAGAAAAAACTTGGGCAATTTTATATCATATAATAAATATAGGTGTCTTTCAAGCGTGAACCTATACCTAGTCATATTCACCATTTAAATTTGAGAATCCATAGTGAATCATATCTTGAATTAGGTCCTTGAACTAAACTTCTACATGTTGCACCCATAATATTGATATGAACTTGGTTCTAAGTGAGATAATGCTATTAATGGTCATGTGCTAGTATCCTAATTCTCATGAGAGTTAATAGGGAATAACACAATTCCATAGTTGCAACCTCACGACAACTCTCACTTAGGTGAGTCCACCAAAGGTACATGTGACTTGTATCTCACAACACTTTCTACCTCAGGTTCATTTAGGATCAAACCTTTTCTAATGTCACGTTGGTAGCACTATCATCATAGGGATGAAGAAAAAACTATCTCCTCAAAGTTAGTGTTACTTATGAGTCACATAGTGTGGATTGTTTCTATCCATTAAACCATCTTTATAGGATCTCTAATTATTAAGGTTAGGTTATCTTCGGAGGTGACTCCCTTGTGGGCTTAACCCATCCTCCTCAATGACTATGAATTATCTTATTTGCTAGTCCTGAGAGAACCACTCCTTAATAGAATGGTTCTTTGCCTCATCTTATACACTTGTCGATTTGTCATAGGTAATCACATCTTCTTCCACTTTCTTTCTTCCCATCACTATAGCACTATAACTTTCCGCATAATCAAGAACAAATTAGTAGGACATCACATATAAAAATGATTATAAAGTATCTAGTATTCTCCAATTTCTATAAATACATTGACATTACAAATACGTATATCTGTTATTATATTTCCAAATGCAACCCCCAAATTTGGCATTTAAGTCACAATAAATATTTTTCTTATAGGAACAACATCACCTGAAAAAGAGAATCTTGGTTTCATTCCATACAATAAGTTGAAATGCATTTATCTTTTTTAATACTAGATATATTTTCTTAAAGTTATTCGTTTAGAAAATATATAATTTTTCAAGTTATACATATCTCTTTTTCTCTACTTTCAATACCACAAAATAATTCTCATATCACCATATAAATATTTTTTTTCCAAGTATATTTTGTAGTCCAAAATTACCTCAATAAATCAATGTAAGGATGACCATAATGCATTCCTCTTAAGTCGAGTCCAATAAACAAGTATATATGAAGATTTAAAATTTAAATAAACTTTTCTCATTACTTTATTAGAAAATAGAAAATTTTCAAATGCTTTTCCTTTTTGTCGTTTATACTTATTTTTCTGCTAATATCCATCAATCACTAAATTGTCTTTTCCTTCAAAAAAAAAAAAAACCTTTTTGCCTTCTAGATCCTAATTTATTTATAAAATAAGTATTTCATTGGTTATATTAATATTACCTTCTATATAGGTACTTCCACAATAGAAATTTTGTTAGGTGGTTATTGCTATTAACAAAATAAAATCCAAATTGGAACCATTATTATTTAATATGGGAGAACATAACTGTTGGAGCTGAAATTCCAAAACTTTTGTCCTCCGTTTGTCTCGCACTTTTACCTGCAATCCAAGGTTCAACCGGTGTTGCCCCTAGTTGCTATTCCTGATCGGCAACATTCCTTCCTTCCTGCAAAAGAAAGATTACCCGGATATATTTCCGGGCAATCTCCTCCGATGCCTAAGTTAGTTACTTGTTGGCATATAATTCTTAGATGAAAAACTCCCCATCAAGACCTACCTCTTTTCCAGTTTGAATGCCTTATATTTACCTTGCTCGCAACTGTCTCTGTAGAATTGTTAGGGAGATTGCTGCACGTCAGGAACTGCTCCCATTGCTTGAATTTAATAACTTATAATTTATAAATTAAATAAAATATTAAAACTATAAAAATTTTAAATAACTCCTAAATGTTTGAATCTATCAAAACAAATTTTAATTCGATGCGAACAAAATTATCAAATCTTTGAGTTTCAAAAAAACCTATTAAAATTTTACATTATATATATACTTAGAAGATAAGATCCTTTAAAGACTGTTTATACTATACATATAACTTTTATCACCAAAACTCAATTGGTTTTCTTTTATACCTTTATTATAGATTTTTTTTTTTTTTAGCCTAGAAATTTATAAACTTTGTAAAATAATTTAACTAATGACTTTAATCTCTTATTAACAATTTTCAGAAAATGAATTACAAATTCAACAATTATAATGCAGTCCAAGCAAAACAGATATAATTGTAGCATCATACTTTTACTGTCCAATAATTTTATAATAATCTTACAAAAATAAACAAATAAACTATCTACAATATTTGAAAATTTTAAAAAATGTCTAAGGTATAATTAATTTTTAGATTTCAAGAAAATTTTTATTTCCTTTTGCGCACATTTTTATACCACTAGAAAGCAGTTATAGCTATCAGAGAATGATGTTAATTTTCTTTCAATAATATTGATTTATTTAAATAATAATAATAATATTCATGTCAAATGGAAGAAAAGATGATTTTTGAAAAGGTAAGAAAGAAAAAGGTGTGTAAGGATGGAGCCAAGTCCTTAAGTGTAAGGAGTGTGGATTGTAGTACCTGACAAGAGTCAAGTATCATTTTTTCTCAAGGATTAAATAATTACAAAGATTTAGTGGATGTAATTGTTGGGATTGAGTTTTTAAAAGTAAGACATGATATAACAAAATTAGTTTTTACTATTTTATCTTTATTTGCATTTACTTTTATTTGATCATTTTGACATGTATCACTTGCATTATATATGACTTGGGTTACATTAGAGTTGTAGGGAAGATCTAAGTTATGAGTTCCTTACAAGTTAATGACTTGTACATGACCAATTTGTAGACTTAGATAATACATCTGAAGTTGTAGTATACTACCTTTTAATTGGAATAATGATTTGTCTTATTCATTAGGATGAGTTTGCCATGGTAAATGCAATAGTGTGTATGATTGCACATTGCGCAAGACCTATGATGAATCATGACATTAGCCATTAGGGAGTCTTGATTTACCAAACTACAATGTTGTATGAACTCTCAAGCTTAAAAGAATATTAATTAAGTTAGTGTCAAGGTCTTTAGTGACTTTGACTTATGGTTAAGACTTTAAGGTAGTCATATATTCCTTACAAATTGAGTCATTATTGATTAAGGAATGTGACAAACATGTATTCTCAAGATAGACATCATGACATCTCATGGGATTGAGACACTGTTTTTCCTTAAGTAATCCTAAGGAGTTGTGACAAAAAAGCTATGATGCTGTAATAATTCCTTTAATGGAATTTGACATATTTTTTTATGAGTTAGAGTATGTTATTTGATCATATAATAAGAAGATTTGAGACTTAAGAATTGTAAAGATAATTTTAAGAAGTTGATAGCATTTACCTTGTTAGATTATAAACATCAATTAATAGAAAGTCTACATGTAGTGGATAATATGTCACAGACCGGAGGAATTGATTAAATTTAATTTAATTTATTATAGTCTTGATATAATGACATAAGATATTAGAGTGCAATTGGACTTTCTTTAATGAAGGATTGAGTCAACTTCATAATTGGATTACGAGGGAGTTGATATTTTCTTATGAGTCCTAGTGGTCCTAACTTGAGTTTACAAACTTTGTTGGCATAAAGGTTTGAGAGAAATTGGAGATCATCATATGCGTACATAAGCACATTTTGGTAAAAACACAAGATTGCATAAGAACTTGTAATTATTTATTTTGAAGCTTTATGAGGAATGAACTGTTTATGTGCGGACATTTTGATAAAAGTGTAAGGTTGCACATGATTTAATGATTAATTAATAAGAGTTTTTTCTTTATTGAACTAATTAATTAATTAATTAGAGTCTAATAAGATTAATTATTTAATTAGGATCCAATAGATTATATTAAGTGACACAAGCTCAAGTTGAATTAAAGTCACTTAAGCACATATCAGAGTCTATCTAAACCCCATGGGTTTTAAGGTTAGACTATAATCTTTCATAGAGTTGATCTTCGAGAGACCTAGGCTCCCTCAAAAGATGCGTTGCCACTTGCATAAGGGCCATGGATCAAAGTGTAACACAAGACTTACACAGGGACTTTATTAAATTTTGAAGTTACAATTTCAAAATCCAGTTTCAAACTAATTGTTCTTTGAATTAAGAAAATTAATCAAACAATGATTACATGGTAACAAATAATTATTTTGAATAATTATTTAAAAACATTCAAAATATATATTCTAATGATCAAGAGGTGGTTAATTTGACCCAAAACTAGGTTTATTATCCTTTAAATAACTACTGGTCCCATCATCATAATGGCCTCCTTTTCCATCTAAAGGTTCCACAAGCAATAAACAGGTTAGCATCTTTACATTCTAATTAAATACAAAATGCAAGTTGAGGGACATAATTAAATCTATCTAATGGATATGAAGTCTTAGATCAAAAGATACATTGTATATATATATATATATATGAAGTCTAAGATCATGAAATATTCTTTTTGCTTGGTAACAATTGTTTCACAGCATCTCACCCATAGGAAGTGCCTCTTAATTTCAACAATTTACCCTCACTGGAAATGTCTCTTTTAACAAATCTCACCCTTTACTAGAAAGTGCCTCTTTTAATTAACGATTCAAGCAATAATGTCAAGTGTAAACAACTTATTACTTCATCCCTCTTGACACCTCATGAACTTATTCTTCATCGTTAAGCAACTTTGTACTCATCTTATGCAGGCATGTCGATCTTGCCTTGTGCACTAAACATGAGATGGTGTAGAATTGGGAGGGGTTGGTGCTGAGGCAACGCGTTTGCCACGCTCTGACCGGCTGTTCTCCGCGAACTTGAGACTTCCCTGGTGCATACCCTTCTGCTTCTCCTCCTCATTCCACTCGGACTCGTAATAGTGTTCTTCAGTACCTTTTATCACGTCCTTTGAAGGTGGGAGGAACATGCTTCCCCACTGTGGGAAGTGCACCAATGTCACGGGAAGAGTGCAAGCGACAATCATGGCCCCCATTAAGGAGAGGCCTGTTGCTGTGGAGAATTTTGAGGAGCTGAAGAACACCAACTGGGTCAGTCCGGAGCCAAAGTTCCCACCTGCACCGGTTAGGCCAGATATTATGCCCAAAGATCGTCGAGAAATGAAAGGAACGATGCCAAAAGTTGCTCCACATGCGGCCTGAGCTCCAACGGAGAAGAGCATCATGGCCAAGACTGCAATGGGAAGTGAATTGGCACGGCCGAGCCAGATACAGAATACCCCTCCAAGAGTTTGGAGGATCCAAAGGGTCCATAGCCTGCCCCTCATGCCGAATCTTCGGCCTGCTAAGTCTGAACTGTATCCACCAAAGGGGCGGGCCACGAGGTTGGCCATGCCGAAGGTGGCGGCAATGATTCCGGCAGTGTGTAGCTTGAGATTGAACCTGTTACATATAGAACGTCATATAGTTAGTTCAATTCTTTTACTTTTTAATTTAGCTTTTTGCCCCTCTTTCTGGCCTTTGCTTTCATATCAACCAGCATGTTTTAACATCAGGAGTGGTTGAGGTCCATACCCAAACCCATGAACTCGGGAGAAACGTGTGAGGAGGAGGAAACGTACCTATCATAGAAATATTCTGCAATTACGTTATCAATGGACAACTCTACACCCATGGAGTAGCCATAGAGCAGGACAAAGATCCATGTTCTATAGTTCGTGATGGCATACCAGAAAACCTGAACAAACACAACTTATTAGCTTGAAACTTATCAGATCATCACCAACAAAAAGTTCATGATCTCATGAGAGGGTTAAAAAACTGACCCTAGAGAACTTATCTCTGGACACATCTCCCTTTTTCTGCAGGGTGCTGAGGTTCCCATCAGGTAGGTCTTGGCCAAGAGTTAAGACTAAGATCCCCATGATCACATGAAGCCACCCTGGAATGAAGAATGCAATCCTCCAGGCAGTAAATGGAGTGGAACCAACTCTGCAGATTACCTCATACAGAATTGGCATTATGAGCTGAGTTGCTCCACCACCCATGTTTCCCCACCCAGCGGCCGTTCCATTGACAAGACCAATGATCTTACCATTAAACATGGTGCTCATCCAGTACTGGCAAGACACAAAGGTGGCCAGGGAGAATCCGATCATGAACCGAACAGCTATGTAGCCTCCTGCTGATGACACAAAGGACATGCAGAAGACGGTTGGGGCGGATAGCATGATAAGGAAAGCACACCCATACCGTGGCCCCAACAGGTCACAAACTGCACCCATTACTAGCCTGGAGAAAATGCTTCCTGAAACAGAAGCCACTCCAGCATTTCCAACGTCTCCTTTCGTAAGGTTGAGGTTGTCGCGTATGATGGGGACAAGAGGAGCAGCGGCAAAAGTGGAAACAAAACAAGTGAAGAAGGAGATCCAAGAGAGGTGAAAGGTTCTCATATGAGGATTGGCAAAGGAAAGGATCTTGAAAACCTTGGCCTTATGCTCAGAATCGACCGGTAAAGCAAAGTTAGCAGAGGTGTCAGTTGGGACGATTGGGGAAGCCACTGAAAAGGCAAAGGTTTGTTCTCGGCCTGTGACTCCATGCATGGAGCTTCCTGGGGACCCTTCAATGTCACTCATTCTTTCTCTGGAAAGTGGTGTTCCTTCCCTGTCTTGATATGAAGGAAGCTAGAGAGGTGATGCTGAGGGAGGGAGAACATGGTGGAGGGATACTTATACGAGGCAACCGTTGACATTGTAAAAGCCTCAAAAGAGCCAATGGAGATTCCCAATGGTTGCAGCACTTGGAGGAACTCAAATAAACAAATACAGAATCCGTTTTGCCGCATCTGCATATCAATGGGGGAAGTCTCATCGTATATCCCAAAGGATCACATAGCATTGGTTGGACTTTGGAGGACCCAGCAGCTAGTTATTTACCACAAAGGTCAAGAACCCCCCTGATCAGTTTTATAATCCTATATATTAAGTAAAATTTTTCTGTTTCATTTTTTGCATTTATCCTCATCTGAATTGTTGGTCCTTATTTTTTATTTCCAACCAAACAACATGTTAGAAAAACAAATTCAATTTAGTTTAAGGTAACACTGTGGTTAGACCTGCCGAAGAGGTTATCTGCTGTACATCCACAAATCCAGTAAGTTACTTGAATTGGCATTTTGTCAATATTCAGTCAATAGTTTTGGAGTTTGTCTCGAGGGCTCTATGATCGATTTCTTCCGTGGTCCATTTCTGGGAACATCATATTCTATCCTTTTGGACTTGGACTATGGGGACTCATCTAGGCTTTCTGGTACACAGTGGTGAAAAATTAAGGACATTATTTGCTTTGATTTTGAAAAGGCAGCAGTGTAACAGTGAAAGACAACTGCTTACCTCATAAATGTCAAGTGACACCACTGAGCTTCAAAGAAAATAGTCTGGGATAGTTTCACTACTACAAAAATAATTTATGATGTCACTATTTATGGTGTCACATTTAAAATAATGACACCATTGAACTTAAAATTTATAAAGGTGACACATCATATAAAAAATCTTCAATTAGGATAGTTAGATGATGCTAATTTCAGATTTACGGTGTCATTTTTTGGAAGTGACACCATATGAAATAAAAAGTTTTAAATTTTATAACTCAATGGGCCCTTTTTAAAAATAGTGAGTAGGAACAATTTATGAAAAGTCCATTGTTTCCATATATACATTAACTAATATAAAAGATCTTATTGTTTAACCCTAACCATCGTTTTCTTCTCCTTCTTCTCACACCCATGGTCGGCACACCCATAATTGATATTCTTTGCTTCGTAAAATCTCGGGTAAGTCAAAATCTCTTATCTATCATCTTCATTTTTTTTATTAATGCAAAAAACTTTGTTAGTATAATTGTTTTATATCTCTTGATTTAGTATATCTATGATGTGGGTTTTGTAAATGATGTTTTTTATCGAGTTCCAGGGAAGTAAAAACTAGGTTTAACATTCTAACATATTTTTTGTTTCATTGCTAATAAGCCCCAAAACAAATGAAAACAAAAAAAATGAATTATTTTTAAAAATTTTGTCTAATTGAGAATGAGAGATACACTAGCTAGTTTGTAGTAATTTTTCGCATGAAATAATATTTTATTGAAGACTTAACTATATAGTGTATTGGTTGTAATTTTTCACATGTGAAAATATTTTATTGAAGACTTGACTATATTTGATATTTTTTTCCACCGTGCTAGGAGCTTTTTGGTGAAGTCTAACAATAGAGATTGACATCTACTACAAGATGATGCTCAATTAATCCAAAAGCACTTAAGTTATTTAGGGTTTTCTTCAGTTAACCTATGAAAACATTCCCACTTTCTTTGTATTGAGTCACCTAAATCGAATAGAATATTGAGTATCAGAGTGGTAAAGGGTATTATAAATATGCCTTTTTTTTTTAGTCACCTACATGGAATGAATTATTGGTAGGTGAACAAAATATTGGAGTGATTGTAATAGTTGAATTAGTAAATGGAAGATAAGTGTATGTTGCTTTGTTTATTCTATAAAAACAATAATTTTAGTAGTTGAAATTTACATGCTTTGTTGTTTTATAAAAACAATAATTTTAGTATTTGAAATTTAAAATGTGAATGAAATGCCTGAAAATATGTTTTGAAAAATAGGATAGTAATAAATGGAAAATAGCTCATTTCCTAAAAATATTTTGATAAATTAAAATAATATGTGGTTTAAATATATTTTTGTGAAAGTATTTAAAAATGAATCAAAATATTAATAATTGTTATTTTGTTTGAAAATAATTTAGGAATATAAAATAATATTGGGGATAATTTTTGAGTTTAAATTGGGTTATAAATGGTTAATTTTTTTAGGACTGTCTTTTTTGAAAATAATCCAATGATAATTTTTTTAAATAAGAATGTTGAAAATAATTTTAAAAATAAAATTTTGTTGGCAATGATTTTTCTAAAAGTATTTTAGGCATAAATGAAAATTTCTTGTATGA
Organism: Vitis vinifera; assembly: GCF_030704535.1. Lineage (NCBI taxonomy): Eukaryota > Viridiplantae > Streptophyta > Magnoliopsida > Vitales > Vitaceae > Vitis > Vitis vinifera. The sequence goes on along the minus strand of NC_081810.1, from coordinate 20,749,770 downwards.
AAATAAGAGAATTTATATATATATATATATATATATATATATATATATATATATATATATATATAATAAACATAAAAATAGTCTTCTTTGATATTTAAAAAACAAGTGAATTTTTCTCTAAAAAAAGAATAAAATAAGAATTTCTCTATATAATAAAATAATTTATATATGAGATAGTTTTCAATAAGAAAGTTTTGAAAATAAATTTGGGATAAAATATTTTTTAGTAAGTTTTGTTTAGATAATTCAAGAATAAAGTGGTTTATTGACTTTTCTTAAAAAAAATAACATTCTTCTTTCTTTTTTGAATTGATCAATTTTTTTAGAAATAAAATCGTTAGATTCTATTTTTTGTAAATGTTTAAGAAATTCTAAAAAATTCTTTAAAAATAAAATGACCTTTCTACCACATTCCTTGTAATAAATAATTGTTTTTTATACATATTGTAAAGTAAAAAAAAAAAAGTCTTTGTTTAGTTAACCTAAGAAGACATTCCTACTTTTCTTTGTGTTGAGAGTCACCTAAATGTAATAAAATATTCAATATCATAGGAGAGTAAAAAGTATTGTAGAAATGATTTTGTTGAGAGAGTTATCTAAATGGAATGAGATATTGGTAGGTGAATAAAATATTATGGTGATTGTAATAGTTGACTTAGTGAGTGGAGGAGAAGTGTATGCTTCTTTGTTTATTCTATAAAAACAATAATTTTAGTAGTTGAAAACGTGTATGAAATGACTGAAAATATTTTTTGAAAAATAAGAAAATAATAAATGGATAATAACTCATTTCCTAAAAATCTTTTGATAAATTAAAATAACTTGTAGTTAAAATATATTCTTGTGAAAGTATTTAAAAATGAACCAATATATTAATAATTGTTATTTTGTTTAAAAATAATTTAAGAGTAAAAAAATAATGTTGAGTTCAAATATGACTACTTTGTTATGAGATTCATTAAAGAAATAATTGTTGATTTTACAGTTATTGCATCAAAGGTTTTACTCATTTAATGAATTGTATATAATTTCATACTTTTAATTATTGTGATATTAATGTTATTCTCATTTGATTTCAGTTTGATGACAAATAAAACATATTCTCAAGTAGAATTTGATGAAATTAGAGAAGAATGGATTACTTTTGTGTTATAACTAATCATGAATCATATTGATGTATCGTGATCATTCATGGTAAGTCCTTTAGTTGTTATATGATTGAATTTTCCATTGATATTGTATAACATTACTTATTCTTTACGAACTATTTTTATACCCAAATGAGAAAAAGGAAAAAGAAAAAGAAAACATTAGTACTTAGATTTGTTTATTGTTTATAACATCACATTTTTATTTTCAATAAGAACTCTAAAACTCATTAAACTATGAAATGCAGGTATACACTCTTGGGAGGACAATATGAAGAATAAAAAGAAAGGAGAAAGAGGCAACAAGATTTAGGTTTTTAGATATGACTCTTATGTCATACATTATAGGACATAAACGTTACTTTATTTGGAATTGAGAATTTTGGATTTTTGGATGCAACTCTTGTGTCATTTTATGGTTAGCCGGTTTTATGCATATGAAATGCAAGTATACATGAATGTTGGGAAGCTTAACATTTCTAAATCATGTTTTAATGTGCATTCACTTTTCTTTTTTAGTTTTGGTGGGTTTGATGTGTTTGATGTACTATCATTTTGTGAACATTTGATATACAAATATTATTGGATGATGTAATATGTTACAAATTAATTCATAAGCATTATAAAAATATAAGTTAAATGTAATATGATTATTATATTTATGGACAATTTACACAGGTTAGTCTTATTTATTAATAAGCATTACAAAAATCTACAAACTAATCAACAAAAAACAACCATATCTTCCATAATCATTTACAATGATGTGACACCATAAATTAAAGGTGATACATTTAACGTGACACCATAACTCAAAGATGATGCATTTAATATGACACCTTATATATTTCATACAACTCTATATCAAATTAAGCATCACTAAAAATATATGGTGTCTCTTCTAAATGTGTCACCATTTATCTGCTTTGGTGTCGCTTCCAAATACGTCACCAATTGATACTCTCTATGGTGTTAGTGGATAAGGTGACGCTATGTTGTAGTGACATCCTATGTTTATAATGACTTATTATAAATGTCACCATATATCTTTTTCCTTGTAGTGTTTCCAACTTCTAACAACCCAAATTGGCTGCATCTAAGGCTTCTCTTACTTCCACAGTTACCTGTCTCAACACTCATTTTCTCCCACCCCTTAACTAGGTGAAAATTTCAGTTACCCTGTTGCCTAATCATACATAGATCTTTATGTTTGTGCATCTTTTTTTTCTTCGTATAAAAGTTACTTACATCTATGAATTGCCCAAACCATTCTTCAATGGCCTCTTTGTTTTTTGTAGCAAAAATTAATTGGTTTGCAACTTGCAATCAATCAAGGGACGCCCTTCCACAATCTCCTACTGCTAGTTTCTCAGGTCAAAGGAGGCATCTTAATTTCCAAATACACAAAATACATTTTCTAACATGGTTTGGTCGCAGGGTGATGGAGACACAAACCATATGATATACCTTCCTTACTCTTTCACAAGCTTTGAAAGTTTCTTGAGTGTACTATTATTTTTTTCAAGAGAGCCTAGGCATGATGAATTGTCCTTTGGTTCGATTTTAATAATATTATATCGTCTCATCTCATAAGGGCTCCCTTTTTTATGGGAACTCCATTATAAGACATTGTACTTTTGATCAGATTGCTCAGTAGGCTAAGGATAAGAGTAAAATGTACTTTGATTTTCACACAAAATCCAAAAAATTAAATAAAAAAACATGAATGATTGAGCATGATTTTAAAATGGGAGAATTACCTAAAGGGGTACATCGGACAAAATAATTACTAAAAAAAGGTGATATCTTTTAATAATTCTTGACAAGGACTTTAATAAGCTTAATATACTAAAATTGCTCTTTAACTAAAACTTTTAAAATTTAAAGCATTTAAAACACTTTACTTGATTTGTCAATACATTTATGGTACATGGGTCCCATATTTATTGTAATTATTGATATTTAAATTTTAAATCAAAATTTTAGGTTTAAGTCTTACAATTATATATAATTTGTTATTTAAATTTACTATTTAAAACAAAAATACTTTTAAAAAATATTTTTAAAATATCATTTATTTTTTTTACCTTTTTTATTTTTATTCTAAATTTTAATTTTATGAAGAAAAAATTAAGTTTTATAATTATATAATAAAAATGATGATTTATATATATATATATATATTATAATTTTAAATTGATAAATTATGTTTTTGTATTAAATTTAAGGAAGATAAAATGTTTAATTTTTCATTCAAATTCTCTAAAAAGAATAAGAAAATGATAGAGAATGTTTAATTATTTTTTATTTTTATAATAAAATAATTTTAAAAAATTTATATGATTTTTTTTCCTTTGCATAGTATTTTTTTTTTTTAAATTTTCATAATGCATCGAGTAGATGATGTTAATATATTTGATATGTTGAATATTAATAAGGTATAAAAAATGATCCTCAATATTATTACTTTTATTATAAAATACAGGTACAATAAAAATATGTTATAATTACAATATAAATACACTTATATTACAATACATTACAATAAAACCTAATTAAGAAATTTATGAATTTTTTTATAAAAATGGTAATTTTGTATGATCATACCATATTTTACAACATACCTATATCATAAATAATTTCTAAAATCAAATAAAATATTAATTTGAATTCATGTAGTTTATATATATATATATATATATATATACAAAAATTATTAAATAATTTCAAAACACTAAATAAATGTTGTTAATATATTAATACGATGTGTTAATACCAATAAAGTATGAATAAACATTTTTAGAATTATTACTTTTATAATGAAATATAGGTACGACATAAATATAGTATACTTACAATATAAATACACTATCATTAAATATATTATAACATAATTTAATTTATTTTTATTTAATTTTTTCACGTGCTATATTACCCAATGAATAATTGTGAATTATTCCATTTAATAGGTGTGTGTTAGTCAATTGAATATTTATATATTGTTCAATTGATGAGTGCTTGTAAAAAATAATTATTTATTATATTATGATAACAAAGTTTTTAATTGTATGTTTTATATATAAAACGATATAATAACTTTAAGATATTGTTTTTATTTATGAGATATTAAAAATTATTTTTTTTACAAGATTCTTTAAAAAATCTCAATTTTGTTTTTAAAAAAAATAGTAAATTTTTAAACAGTTGATTGTTCAAAAGTGACAACAATTTTTTTCAACTTGTACTTATCATCATGTATGGATCCCACATCATTCACAATCTCAATTTATTTATAAATAATATAGAAAACATATTCAAGGGTAAAATTGTCCTCTAAAAGAGTGAGCCTTCATAGTCATTATTTTTTCTAACCCACCCTTTTGGGTAATTCTCCCTTTTAAAATTTCCTAGACAAAACTATTTAGTGGAATCAAATTGAGGAAAAAGAGAAAAAAAATCCATGTCACTTTTTAAATTTTTTAATATTTTAAAATTTATGTTATTTAAATGTTAAAAATAATAAAAATATTTTTTAAAATCATTATCAAATAGAAATAAAATTAATTTAATATTATTTAAAGTATTTAAGTTTTATCAATATTTTCTCTTTTAACTTATTAGGATAAAAGGTTTTGTCCAATAAAATAACTAGAACTAGAAATCTGTTCAGAAATATTTACAAAAATAATTATTAAAAAAAATAGATTTTAAAAACAGTTTTCAATAACACTTCTATCATAATTTTTTAAAACAAAAGTTTGTTTGACAAATAATGCTTTACACTTTAGAACATTATTGGTAATATTTTATTTTTCAAACTATTCATATTTATTCAATTATTTTTTTAAATAATCCCTAAAAATTAAATAAAAAACTAAAAAAAATAAAATATATTTTCATAAACATATTGTTTTTATTTAATAATTCTACAAATCCTATTTTGGCAACAACTATTAATCAAAAGTGTTTTCAATTTCTTTTGGTTGAAAACAGTTCCAACATAAAATAAGCTCTATTGGGAAGTGTTTTCAAAAGAAGTTTTAAAAAATAGCTTTTGACAACAATTTTTGTAAAATAAAAGTTTATTTAGTACTTTAAAATGTTTTTAACTTATTTTCTATGTTTTTAAATATATTTTGAAAATAACTTTTATTTGAGATATTTTATTTTTAATTATTATGTGTGTTTATAAAATTATTTTTTAAAAGAATATGCGGTTAGAAGGGGCAAATTAACCTTGAATTTGTAAAACTAACCTTTGCCTTTTCAAAATATAAAAAATAAATCTTTTTTTTTAAACCAAATTACCCCATATAAAAAGCAAAAGGGAAATCCTTAAAATTCAAATAAGAAACAAAGTAGAAGAATAGAATAAGAAAGAATAAAGTATAGAAAAGGGTTCTTTACTTTCTAAAGCGGAAATCCTCAAAACTAGCTTACCTTTGTTCTTTTCAAACAATTTGTTTTTTGGATTTTCATCTTTTTGTTGATTTTTTATCTGAAATGATTTAGTAGATGAGTTCCATGTAATTTCTCATCATTTTTCTGAAATAATTTTTTCTCCCCCTAATGATAGAAAAACACTCTTATTATAATGACAATCCGCAAAGCGAACTATAAAAACATCGTCTGTTAAAGATTTAAGATAATGATAGATAGAGAATCAAAACCTACATAAATATCAAATCTTCGTTGGAGACCCATTTTAGTGTGTTATGTAGGTGCAATTGATATACATATATTGCACAACCAAATATTCATAAGTGAGAGATATTTGGTTGTTTCCCAAGTACAAGTTATGAAGGAGAGTATTCATAGTAAATTGTAGGTTGAATACAGATTAAAGCTACAACATGCATAATAGTATATCCTTAGGCAGAAGTAGGTAATTTGGTTTTCATTAGTGATGGTCAAACTATTAATTGGAGACGTTGATAAATGATTCTGTTAAATCATTTTGGGTATGAGTATGAACAACAAAATGCTCAATATTTATTCATACTGACATGCAATAGTTAATGAATGTTTGAGAAGTAAATTTGTCGACATTATTCAAACGTATTGTCTTGATTGAATAATTTGGAAATTGTGATTGTAATCTAATCATTTGTGCAATGAGCCTAGCAAAGACAACATTACATGTAGAAAGGAGACAAACATGTGACCACCTAGTAAAAACATCTATTAAGATCATAAAACAACGAAATGATCCACATGGTGGATGGATAGACCCACATGTGCCCCCATGTAGTCCTTCTAAAAAGATTGGTGACTCAAATATGATTTTAGTAAAAAATGGTCCGACTATCAATTTACTTTGTAAGCAGGCATCACATGAGTATTCATTGGATAAAAGAATCTCCTGTTTCTTTAGTGGATGCTCATGTGAGTGTTCTATTATTTAATGCATTATTGAAGACCTTGGGTAGCTTAGTATGTCATGCCAAAGAATAAAATTTTTTTGAGTCATTGAACTTCTGATTCATGACAACATATGATTCAACAGGCTTTATAGTTATATGATACAACTTAGAGGAGAAAATTAAGAGTTTTTCCACTACAAGATTTTAACTAGATATAATAGAAGTAATGTAAAAATATTTTATATTCCCTCCATTCATAGTTTCAATATGATATCCATTTCTATGGATATATTTAAAACTGAGCAAATTTCTTCTAAATTTTCTAAAATATAAAACATCATTTATATGGAATCTAGTTCCATTTGGTAACATTAAGTTTACTTTTCTCAAGCTTTCAACCAAGTTTGTAGTACCAAGTATGGTACTTACATTAACTTTTGTTAATGTCAATTCGAGGAAGTATTTTTTATCTTGAAGAATTATGTGCATGAGACATACATTATCCTCATTTATCTTGAGACCCAAGAACACATGGATTTTGGATTTTAGATATAACTAATATTTAGAAAAAAAAAAAAAAAACAAGGCATAATGTAAATAATGATATGAATGTAATAACAAGATGTAAATATAAGAAATAATGATATATTAATTGATATAACAAGATATAAATTAATATTAGTCAATGTTGGTATTTTTATCATTTATTAAATAGTTTTTTCACTAAGACCTTCAAAGAAATCAATGTCATAGTAGGTTAGATCAAATCCATCACCATCGGTAAAGTTCATCTCTATCTATTTTTTTTTTTTGCTTTTATTGATGTTTGGTAAAAGTCGACCAAATGTTTCGATGTATGATAGGTATAAATCCAATTTCTTTTATACCACATCTATAACAATTATTCTCAGTTCTTAGAAGGTTTATCTTGTATACACTTTCCCGTTTTATTTTGCCTCGATATTCCTCCACTTTTGATAGTGTAATGAGGCTTTCTTTTTTTAAGAATTTGAGGAATTACTACCATAAAAACCATGGTATTGGAGATTCCTTCCACTACCACAACCACATCCTCGTCTATGCCCATGAGTTTAAAATCCTCTTTCAAGTTACTAAAACATGTAATGGATGGTTTATGGATTGAAATGGTGTCGGGAAAATCCACCCTCCTACTTTTATATGCTGCAGTTCAAATAAGTAAAAAAAAACAATGTAAAATTCTTTTTCCTTCACACAATGACAATGACTAATATGGTCCTTCATTTCAGATTGCGGGCAGGGTCCATGAAACAATGACCTGTGGGTATAGGATGGCATGCCAATGAATAAAGATGCAATCTCATGAAGATTGGACTTTCCAAATACATTTCTTTTTCTGCCTACAGGGAATGAATGAGCTGACTGCTGGCAGCATGATAAACTCCAATACAGGGTATAGTTGAATAGAATATCTTCTGCATGTAGAATACTTATTATGGGAGTATAAATCATAAAATACAAAATACTTGCCATGAGAATATGAACACAAAAGCTAAATGAATGGGGGATCTACCCTCATAAGATGGCATTGATAATTCAAGTCCAGAGAAATTGAAAGTCAAATGATGAAACAAAATCTAGGTTCATAGGCCTCTCAAGGCGATAAACATTCTTCAATTTTCCTATTTGGGTTCTGTAATCACTCTCCTCCCCGTCAAAACAAGGACAGACAAGCAATCCTAATGAAGGTTTACATGTATGCACATTAAGTGCTGGTACTAGCACTTCTTTGAACTGGCTTGTAAAGCACTACTGTAACAAATTTTGATCGGAAACGGTGAGTGATACCAAGCGCCACCACAGATCGTGGGGTCTCCCTATTTTCAATGTAAAGATGGTTGAGAATCACATTCTGCGGCACTGGAAGAGTCCCAGAAGTGTCTCTGCTTGACGGATGGCTGAGCAAGGGGTGTAGCAGGTGTGGAGGGACAGGAGGTGGGTCCTTTGCCTCATCTTCGTGCCCAGGGTACACGTTATTGTAGCTTGAATCAGGTGATTTTGGAACTTCAAAACCTACAACAGTAGTGTCATCCTGCAGAAAGTATACATGTTTAGAACCCACTTACATTTGGTTGTCAAAATGGCCACCAAGATTCATAGCTTACTTGATCTTCACCGTAGGGGTTGTTCATGTTGAAAATGGAAAGCAACTGGCAAACAGTAAAAGCTCATAAGATGATACAATAATGATATTGGTGGCCTGAAAAAGAAATGGTGTTATGTTCTGTAAGCATCTGAAAAATATTGGCATTGCTGATCTCACATACAAAATGGCAAAAGTTAGAAGCAACTGGATATGTCCAAATACAAATTGAAGGCAAAATCACACACACACTCAAAAAGACAGGGTCCTAGGTTAACTACTTGATCCTGGGGCTTGGTTCATCTTAAAACAATAATCGTAACTCCTCTGGGTCAACTCACGCACACACAAATAGACAGGATCCTTTCCACGGGGTAACTGCTTTATCCTGAGGTTTGGTTCATCTAAAAATAATAATCATAATTCCTCTGGGTCACCACTACATGTGAATCCGTATTCAGGGATTTGCAAATAGGACATCATCGAGCTCAAAGAAAGGCAATGATATATTAACCAAAGACCATTTGCATGAACAGGTATGAGCATAAGATTATAGAAAGTACTTGACAGATAATTTCCTTTGTTGGCTATAGCTTGGCAAGTTTAACTAAAACCCCATAAAAAAGATGCCTAAGAGCCAAAAATGAAAATAGAGAAAAACATTTGCATTATAAGCCTTTAGCTAGCTTCTTTGCTGGCACAACCTAACACAATGCTTTTGCATAGAATGAATCACCATATGAGACTCTCTTTACATAATCACCCAAATTCCGTGGTCTCCAGAGTCTCAATTACTGGCAATAGCAAGTATGAAACCCTATGCAAGCATATGTTCTACCTCCTTTTTCCTCTCTTTTTGTTTGGAAGGTTAGAGGGGGTGACCTCACCTAGGCTCCATAGCTGAGTGATGTCCATACAACGCTCCCCATGTCATGAAAAGTGGGACCAAGTTTGTAAGAACCTGTTACCTAATGCCAAGTGATTAAGAACCAAATGTCCATAAAATGAGCATTGCTAAAAGATGAGGATGTTGAAAAGGATGAGTTGTAAGACTAAGGAACAGAATCAGAAATTACCACATTCATGAGCAAACAGAGGCAGAACGAAATGAGACTCCCTAGAAGGTTTAGTCATGTTTCAGAAACAGAGTTGAATTACTAAGGAGTGTTTTTGTTACTTGAGGATGATGCAAGGACAAGAGGAAAAGCAGAAGTAAGACTGAGAAAAGATATGACCATGAGTAACAGGAAGATATATTCCTACATAACAGAATACCAGAAAAATGAATCACACACATACTGACACCAGGTTAATGTGACAATGCTATGTTGGGAAGGGTTTAAATGGAATCAAATTATTTAAAAAAGTGCCAAATTTTTGAACTCTTGATCCAACTCACGATGCTTCTTTCTTAGAGAGGGTGTGAAGGAGGAAAATGACATGTGAGACTTGAACATGGGCCTCAGCTACCACTGCAGGTACAAGGATACAGGCATAAAGATAGTTCAGGGTGCAGAGATATACAATCTAAACTCAACAGGACACAAAATAAGACTTTAAGTAATGATCTATTAACTGTGACTGAAACATAATAATCTGTTACTAACCTTTTGTTACAGCTTGAGAGAACCATGTCCAAGCATATCACATTATGTGCGGCAGGTATAGATTTTTGTTGTGGTTAACAATGCAGCCATGATTAAAATTTTATAAAATATTTCTCAATTGAGGGGATTTCGTACAAAAATGAACATCTTCAATTTTTTAATCACAAGCCAAGAAAATAGATGCTATTGAAAAGTTATAGTTTTCATTAGGGCTAAAGATGGAACCAATGAGTTTAGACCCAAAGTGGCAATTGAACCAAAAAATTTATTTGGTCATGGGTAATTAGTCGAGGACCATAATGTCAACATGATATCATAAAAATATTTATCTATTATTAAAATTAAAATAATTATAAAATTTTATATCTATATCTATATATATATATATATATATATAATATTAAAAATAACAAAAAAGAATACCATTTTTTAAAGAGCGAGCACTCTCGAGTTTTCTAATTATTTTCTAGCTTTCACAATATTAATGAAAAACATAAGTTTGATTCCATGGAATATATAGCTTTAGTAATATATTCTCATCAGAAAAAGCATGATGTGTAAACAAAGACAAGTGTTTGCTAGCGGGTGTGTTTTGTGTTTGTGCATACATTCTTGTCAAGCAATAGGTTTAGTCCTAAGAGAATATGATAGGATGTGGTTAAAGGGCCATGTGAAAGGCACATGGACATTTAAAATTTCAAAGGTTAGGTGTTATACCTATGAGGGTAAGTAACCCATTAATGAAAAACAGGGCTTAGTTCTGGTGGACAGCCTAGGGAGGAATTGGGTTATTCTACTGAGCTGGAAGAATTGAATTTAATGGAGCAAGTGCTGATTGGCAAACCCGGTAAACCCAGTGTGAAGGAAAAAATGGTGAGCCTCCAAATGGGGCATCCTGCTCTTTTGTAGAGCCCTTTAGGCTAGCTTAAGAGGATTATTCTAAGACCCTAACCAGAGGCTTCTGGAATTTGACCTTTTAGCTTTCTCTTTCTGGGAGTGCTCTGCATAAGCAGAAGACCATAGCAACAAATGTGTAGAGAAGCATGTGAAGTTTTAACTGGATTTAGGAGGAAACAGGAGAAGACAGTGAAAGGCAGAAGCAGCAATGATGTGCTGTCAAAGCTGATGATGCCATTCCCAACCAGAGGATGATGGTGATTTCAGTATATCCCTAATCTCTTTCCTTTATGAGTTCTTTTTATGATGCCTTCTAGTGGTTCTTTCTGCTCTTCTTCTTCTCTTTCTAGGTTGGGATTTTTTTAATAATTTCAAAAATAAATAAATAAATAAATAAACAGTCAGTTGTCACAAACCAATTTGTATTAATTTTTAGAACACTGATTTTAGGGCAATGTTAGGCATAGACCAAAACAAAACCTTACTAATAATTGTAATCTTTCCAATGTTCTCATCATGATCTTTAGAAGAGTTGTGATTCAAACTCATATTCTAGTTCATGGTTGGGAAAAAATACCACAACTTGGAGGCCATCGACTCATTTTGCTCTTCATTTTTAAATGCTAATCATAATGATTAGGAAGAGAAAAATGAAGTAGTTTGCATAAGAATTGAAACTGGTCAACCCGTCACTTTGCATTCCAAAATTGGTCAACCCTCCAATTGTTATGTCATTTACACTGAGACAATTTTTTTCCTCACGATCATATTTAGATTCGGCATCATGCAAGTACCTTTAAACAAAACGTTGCACATTCTTCAGCTATAAATCCTCTTGCAATCCTTTTGCAATAGAACCTTCCAGACGACTCTAATTATGCACATAAGACTTCAACATGCCAGGTACCTATTATCAACCATATACAAACCAAGACATAAATTATGAACCACATTTAAGCCAATAGACATGAGATTTACAAAATGAGAACAAACTGCTCAAAAGGATCAGTTCATTCGCATTGCATTGGTCCAGTAACCTTTGCTTGAGTAACAAGATGAACAAGTAAATGCAACACAATATCGAAGAATGATGGAGAATATCCTTTCCAAATTGCAAAATGTGACTATTATCATTCTCAAAGCACTCTAACTGATCTATTCTCAACAACTTTGAGTGCAAATGCCACAAAAAACTGCACAACTAAAGTGCATATCCATTTCTAGGCATAGCTCTACAAAATTGTAAGTAAGAATTGTTACTGAGAACATGACAATCATGCATTCCCTAGCCTACAGCGGAGATGTTAGAAGCATAATCATTTAGGACCTCTTACCTCATTCAAAAAGTTGCATGATTCTTTTTTCTCATTTGAAGTAATGATTAGCATTAGCAGAAGGGAAACTCTATTCCCACTTTGCATTGGATGAAATTGGTTTCTATAACCATAGCTTGTAAGTCAAAACAACCATTTTGGTTATCTTTGTTTGGCCCTCAATGTCAATAGGGCACCAACAATATTGTCACACACATTCTTTTCAATATGCATTTCATTCAAACTGTGATGCACAATGAGAGCATTCTGATATGGCAATTGAAAGAAAATACTCTTCTTCTAGTTGTTCTGATGTATGACATCTCCCTTTTTCTTGTTTATTGATATATAAGCCCTTGATTTCTTTTCTAGAGATCACAGCTCTTGATTTCTTTCCTAGAGAGCTCATCCATTCTAACTAATTCAATGTCATTCCTAAACAATTGTTCTGATGCTACTTTATGTTCCTCATTACCATTGAAGAATCTGTTATCAGGTCGAATCATGTGATCAATTGGGAAAAATTGACAACGATCAATGTAATACTATTTGTTTTTTTTTGATAGGTGATCAATGTAATACTATTTGTTACCATTTTGTAATCGACACAAGCAAGTATCCTTGTTGCAAATGACAAGCAAGTCGCCTCTTAGTACTCCACCCCAAAAGATTTGCATATGCAAGGAAATTTTTGATTGCTTATAATATTGTTGAATGCATATGATTTTTTTTTTTAATTTTTTTTTTTTTTGTTGAAGTACTATAAGTTTTACCTACATCCAAGGTTTAAAATCTTGACTGAGATTGGTGTGACTAGATTAAGTTGCATCCATCCCGGTCATCACCATTACGATACAAAGAATTGAGCTCAATATTTTTGTGAAAAAACTTGGAGATAAAAAAGTGATTTTAGGACAATTCATGTGATGACCCTGAGATGACTTTAAGCCTAAGCATCCTAATGATGAAAAAGGGGGTGATGTAGAGAGAAGGGCAATGGAGTTAGGGAGAGAGAGAATGAAAATGGAGAAGATTTGAAGGAGATGAGCAATGCACATGGTTTGCTACAGCTAGATCCATGGCTAATTCTTTGTTGTGTTCAATCTTCTATGCAAGGATGAAATGGAGATATTAGGAAATTAGTAATTACTCATGTCAACCTTAAATCAAAAGTAATGATTAATTTTTTAAAAAAAAAGCATAATTAATTAAATTTAGCACAAAGTAATTAAATAAAAGATTTTTTTTTATTTTAATATTATAATATATCAATCTAAACACATACTTTTATCATTGTTTAAATAATGTTATGTATGATAAAAGATTATTTAAAAAAAAAAATTAAGTCTACCTAATTATATATATATATATATATATATCTTGTAATTTTCATTTTTTTTAAGAATGTTTTAAGATTTTTTGATAAGTAAGAAGGCGAACATTATAAATAACAAAAAATAAATGCTATAACCCCCTAGCATACAGGCCCAGAAGGCACTACCAATCAGAGAAACAGCAACAAAAAAAAACAATCTGTTCTCCCTCAACCAAAACCCACCCAATCTACAAAATAAAAAAGAGAGATTGAGCCCTTTTCAATCTACAAGCTAACCCACAAAACACAATTGCTAAGAAATAAGTGTTTTAGGGCTAGAACCAACTGCTCCTTATTTTCAAACATTCTCTGGTTTCTTTCCTTCCAAATTGTCCAAAAAATGCAAGGGAAGCTGCTCTCCCAAACTTATAAGAACATGAAAGTCTCATCTTTACACAGTACATGGTTGAAGGCAATTTTTAAGGACTCCAAAACTTCATTGTCATATTCAACTCTTATTTATTAGATAAATTGGTTTTTTTTGGATTAGTTCCTAGCCAACCATGCCCTTGAATCACAATAGAACAAATGTGGATGTCAGCCTATAATGTGTATGCTATGCCTTCTGCCTTAAATCAAGTGGTGGTTCCCATCTCATTTAGAAGTACATAACACTTAAAAGAGTTAATTGCTGGTGCTTAGCTTTGTTTTCAAAAACCTCTAGCAGCATTTTCCCATAATTCTCCAAGTATACAACTTGACCGAGACATAAACACTCTATTAGTTAGCTTAACTAAATAACTAACAATATGTCACCTTGTCTAAATAAGCACCCATTGAACAAGAGGAACAATTTTCAAAATTTCTCTATATGGACAAAGTACAAGCAAATAACTTTATAGAGATGGTAGTCGGAATTCCTAAAATGTCCAAACTGACAATTCAAACATAATGTGCAAACAAGTCACCGATCACATACTATACACATAAGTTGTCAACTTGAATTTGGCCTAATGAGAAAACCATTTTCACAAATTTACAACTTACCTATCTTTAGCATATGATCGGACACACTTGTCATGCAAAGATACTTGAATGGGAGATTAAGGTTTCATCCATGCATTACTTATATAGTTGACATGTAATAATATCAAGGGTAAGAAGAAGTAAACATAATAGGAGAAACTAGTCAAGGAAAAGAGATAATCTAAGCAACTAACTGGAGAACAAGTTTAATGTTTAACATAACAATATTAACTTATATTATACTCAAGGGATGGGAAGGGTTTGTGGGTGGTTCCAAATTCAAGTCCCAATGGGGACAAAAATTTACCTATCAAGAACAATTTTAACTTACATTATAGTATTATTTATAAAATATAAATATTATTATAAACAAAATAACAATATTCAAAACATAACAATATTCACTTATACTATAGCATTATTTGTAAAATATAAATATTATTATAAATAAAACAACAATATTCAACTTCACATAATATCATTCATAATATATAAATATTATTCACTTATACTAAATTCTATTCCCACCCTACTTTCCTTTTGGAAGCAAGAAACATATGCATCAACACAGAATAGTTTTATAGATCATTAAACTAATGCTAGTTAATAGTTTTGATAGGCATATTTGCTTTATTTACCTATCAAAAAAAAAAAGTTTGTGTAATAAAAATTTTTGTCACCTTGGTAACCTGACTCACTTCAAGGTTGCCTCTATTTATGCTTACACTGATCAAGCTCCTTTTTATTCAATGGGGCCAATTATTCCCTGTAGTTGCTGTGCTGAAGACATCTAAACTTAATGAGTAATCAAAAAGCATGGAAGAAAATGAAGTTAACCCAATCTAAATATTGGGTATGGCTTATTAGGTGAGACAAAAGGCATATCTCTAGACACCTATGGACCCAAGTAAGGATATTGGTTCAGCCAGTAAAAAAATGACTACTCCAATGTTAAAGAAAGACAAGTACCATCATATTTAGACGAATTATACTTGATGTCATTTAATTTTATTTTTTATATGTGCAATTTTGCCCATAAGACCTTTAATATGTTAGTAAGATGAGTCAATTAATACAATTTGATTATGCATTTGTCAAAATGATGAACTCTTCTATTTCAAATCAATGAATAGACAGTTATTTTTCCAAAATTCTTCATATTCTTTTTTTTCTTTTTAATAGGCAAAAGAACAATATAATTTTTTTATATTCTTTATGTTCTTTATATTCTATATATTAAAGGATCTCTTTGTCATTATTATTTATCACTTCAGTTCCACAACTTTCTCCCATCATTTCTGCATTTGGGTTTCCATTTAAATCTATTTTACATTCCACCACTAGTTCTTAAATCATCAAACACAACAATATGAGAATTTTAAGAACTGAACTTTCTATCTATAACATAAACACGAACATGGGGGAAAATCCTGTAAAACAACTTAGGCCCTATTTGATAACTATTTTTTTAAACAGTTTTTTGAAACAATCTTTTAAAACTCTTCTCTAACATTTTGTAAAACAAATGTCTGTTTGAGAACCTGAAATATTTTAAAACCATTTTTTATGTTTTTAAATCTATTTTTAGAATAACCTTTCTATGCAGTGCTTTATTGTTAATCATTCTTCATATTTGTAGAATTATTTTTTAAAACAGCTCTTACAAAACAAGCGAAAACAACTAAAATATATTCCCTATAAACGCTATGTTTTCCATTTTTTAAGATTTTCAATTTTCTGGTTGCTAATCACATTTTCTTGTTTTTTTGTTCCAGAGAAAACAGTGCCTTAGTTTTGAAATTTGTTTTCCTTTCCCTAATTTTTTTACCAACATCCAACCAGGGCCTTGAAAGAGACAACTCCTACACTTCATTAGAATTACCAAAAAACAAATGGATCCCAACAATCAATTGTGCTCTGTTTGGCTACTAGAACTTGTAGGAAAAGAAAAAAAAAAGAAAAAGAAAAAGAAAAAGAAAAACTGAAAACAAGAACGTTCGACTGAACTGTGCCTATTACAATACTTTGAGATAGGCAAGTACATTTTCCAACTACAAAGTGTAAGATTCAAAGTACTGATTATCTTTTTCCCACGTTTTCTCAGCCACCAAACACAGAAAGCAAATAATACACACCCACAAAACGCAAACCCAAAAATGCAGCCAAAGAATTAACAGAATTAAACATAAAATTATCAAAACTTAATTAACTCATCCAAAATTGTGGGGCGAAATCAACAAAAACCCAAAATTGGGGTAAAAACTCAAAGTTCTCTTGATTTATTCCACTGAACAAAACTGTTAGCTTCTAAACTTTTGAAAAGAAAAAGAAGATGACAAGGTGAAGGAGAAGCCTCAGCTGAAATCAAAAGATTTACCAAAAGAAGAAGACGAAGCCAAATCGGAAAGCCCTAAACCACCAACTAGATCTAGCATCGGCGGCGGAAGCGGAGGCGTAGCAGCGGAACCACGGCGAGGGAGGGTGGGATGGGGATGGTTGCTCGAATGTAGGGTTTGTTGTTTGGTTGAAGGAAAGAGGACGAGCATCTGCTATTATTCCAATTAAACTCGATGCCTGTTATTCTTCTTAAATTATTCTTATTATTTTTATTTTTATTATTATTATTACTATTATTATTTATTATTATATAAACTTCCTCTAACTAAGCCAACTACCAATTTTTTTTTCTTTTTTTTATTTTATTTTAACGAGATAAATGAGGTCATCATTATTATTACTCTTTTTAAAAGTAAAAAATTTTGACACGTGGCAATCACCGTACCACATTATTTTTCATTTTCTCTTTTTCCCCACCTCTTTAATATTTCTATCTTTTTTTTTTTTTTTAATATGTTAGCTTTATAAAATATTTTTAATTTCATTTTTAAAAAATATTTTATCTTTTTATATTTCTTAAATTGAATTATCTATGTATATTTATACATAAAATAATAATATATAATAAATAATCAATGAGAATAAATTTAATATAAAAATAAATATATAATGAATAAATTTGGAGATTAGGATATTAGCTTTTTTATATTTAGTTAAATAAAATATTTATTTATTTTATAAATATTATATATTGTTATATTATTTTATTGTTTATATATTTTTAAATTTTTATGTAAAAATCAAAGTTAATTATTATAGTTTTAACTTTTCCGTTCATGAATTTAACTTGACCACGGTTTTAATTTTTTTTTTTTTACTTAAATATTTAATATTTTTAATTAAAAAAGAAAAAAAAACTTGATTCTGGTTCTAACATTTTATTTTATAAAAATTTTCAAATTTTTATTTATATAAAATTTTTTTTTTTTTTTTTGTAAAAAATTGAATTTAATCATTTATATTAATTCTTCTTAATTTTATTAAAAATTAAACTTTTTGCATGTTGATAAATATAACTTTTGGAAACAAAGGTACCACTTTTTTATCAAAAAAGTAACATTAAAGTGTGTTAAAAGTTTAACACTTGAATATTACTTTTTTCATAAAAGAGTGGTATCGATGATTGTGTTTATCAATGATTTTAGTATACTTTTAACATATTTTAGTTTTTTTTATTTTTATAAAAGAGTGATACTGATAGTTGTGTTTATCAATACACAATTTCAATATACAAAAAATTATTTTTTAATGAAATTAAAAGAAAATTAACATAAATGATCAAATATAATTTTTATGAAATATATATTTTATAAAAATAAAATAAAATTTTAACAAAACAAAATGCCAAAACCATAATCAAGTTTCAATTAAAATTTTTAAACATTTTAACTAAGAAAAAAAGTTAAAATCATAGTCAAGTTAAATACTCATAAATAAAAGTTAAATTTATTTATTATGTATTTATTTTTATATTACTTTTTCTCATTAATATTATTTTATGTTTAAAATATTCATAAATAATTTAAATCAAAAGATGAAATGAAAAAAGTGAAATTAAAAATCAAAAGCTAAAATGAAGAAATAAGGGAAAAATAATAATGTGTCATATTGGTTTGCCAATATCAAGGTTAAAAACATTGATAAGTATGAGTAACAAAAAAAAAATCATTATCATTTTTTGACTTGTCATGTCAAAATTCATTTTTTTTTAAAAAAAGATAAGAGTACGGTAGTTGACTAAATGGAGAAAAGTAGGGGCAATATTGAAATTTCGTTTATATTACTATTCCAGTTCATGCTTATTGAATTACTTTTAAAAAGTTCTTAAAAAATCTACTTTTTCTTTCTTAATGTACAAAGACATATTTCTCCCTTATTTTAGTATCCAAGCCTAATTTTCGGTACCGTGGGCTCCACCAATAATTTGTTTTCACATATAAAAGATAGATAATAAAAAAATAAAAATGAAAGCAACCCGTTGGGCCTAGCATTTGTTTCAAAAAATAATTCTAATTTGAAACCTAAAAATATTTTTAATATTTTAAATATATTTTAAAAATAGTTTTTATATTTAATATTTTATTTTTAATTATTCTATATTTATTTCTTAAAATAATTTTTCAAAAACAAATGAAAACAATTAAAAGATATTTTCTGAAGACACCTTATTTTTTATTCTTAAGAACAAAAATTGAAAAACAGTTTTTAATTGACAAATATAATTTTTGTATTTTTTGTTTTAAAAAATAAAAAATTGTTCTAAAATATAATTATCAAGTAGGTCAAAAATTCTCACAAGATTATATCAATTGCATAAATATAAATATTTTACAATTCTTTTTTTCATTGGTCAATCATTAAATTTTATTATATTAATTTAAAAATATTTAAAGTAATTTTTAAGTATATACAATATATTTTTTATAAAAAAAAATTCTACTTTTTTTATTTACTATTTTAATTAAAAAAACCTTTAATAATTTGTTTATATTATTTTGAAGTTAATTTGTAAATGGTTTTTAAATTAAATTTTTCTGGAAGGAAAGAGGTATAAGTATAACCAAGTTGGAACACTCTTAAAGAAATATTTAATTATTATTATTATTTTTGACAAGTATTCATTTTTTGAAGAAAAAAAAAACTTTGGAAAATATTTGGTTTATTAATGTATGCTTTTGTGAAAAGTATTACTTATTAAAAATGTTAATAATTTAATGCAGGAAAAAATGGATTGGTAAGGTGATTTAGCCTCATATATTATTTTATTGTATTGGTCAAGATATTTGATATTTTTAATATATTAACAAATGAGAGAATCAAATTAGTCAAGATTTGATGATAACAAAACAAAATTAATAATACTAATGGTTCAATCAAATTCATCATTCCTAAATTTTGATTTTGAATAACAAGCTAAAAAACTGAAAGATTTTGAATATTATTTCAAATTTTCAAATAAAAATAAAGAAATTATTTGTAGTTAAAATTAAGGGCACAACTAGCATGAATTACATTACATGTAATTTGAATTAAAAAGCATTCAACCAGAACCCGAACTCGATCCTATCTTTAATCCAAGGTGCCCAACCTAAGCTTAATTTTCTCTTTTTTTTTATACTTAAGTTGATGTTAGATTTGAGTTGATTGGGTTAACCTCGAGTTATAGGGTTATTCAAATTCTATAAGTAAAACTCATGTCGTATTGAGTTGAATTCATATAAAATAACTTTTATAGTTTTGTATTTTATACATTTATACTGAAATTTAAATAATAAACGATACATCATTTTTAAGATAATAAAAAAATTTATTTATCTTTGTAAAATAGTTTGAAAGTATAAAAATGAAATATTATTATGTAAAATAATATAAATAATAAATATATAAAAATATTATTAACCCAATTTTGGCTCAAATTGTCTATGCCCCAACTCAAGCTCAACCCAAATTGGAAAGGGGCTTGTCCAAGCCCATCCAAAATCAAGAATTTTGTACAATTTAACCTAAAAAAATTGGGAGAAAGGTAGTCATGTTTTGAAGTTTTTTAATAGGTAAAATAATTAGGCAAATTAATATCAAGTTGTCCATAGGAAAAAAAAATATATATTTATAGGATATACATGAAATATTATTAGGGATATTTTAAGTTAACAAATGTTTATACTTGTGATTTTACTTGTAGTATGGATGTTCTTACAAGTATAAAGTTTATTCTCAAATTTTTAATATTGTGGTGTTTAAAGTCCTCTAAGTTAGCCCTTTTCAAGCTCCACAAGATGCATAAGTAGTTGCACACAAAACACAATACTTTTTGTAGGAAAAACCACCAACTTGTATTCAAATTTCAAGCAATTATATGAAAATGATAATTGTATTCTTTGAATAAGATTCTCATAACTTTACCAAGTTCATATAGAGAAGGCATAGTAAGACAGGCTTTATGTAGGCATTAACTTTACCAATGTTTTAAGAATCAATCAACTACACCATCTACATCTTGGCAATGATTTATTTCATGAATTTAGTTGTTACCACTTGTTGTAGAAATTACATTTCATGCTTCTACTTTTGTTTTTTGTTATAGTAGTTATGTTGCTTATTTCTTTTCACGATACCTCTACCATGCTCAACAACTCACTCTTTTGGTCGTGCCACTTTTCTAGGTATTATTGCACCATTATATGTCACCTAGTCCATCATTATGAAGATTTTCTTGGCTTGTGTCATGTGTTTAGCAAGGATATTAGCTTGTCATATGTCTAGAAAGCATATCAACTTATCATGCATGTGTCATATGTCAAATTCTTGATAAGCCAATAACCCAGACTTCCCCCAACATCAAGGTGACATATCGATATACCTCTCTGTGTCATGTTCTTAATGTTCAATAGTCCTTATGTGGTCCTTCATCAATTCAAAGTATTACACCATGTTGAGCCTACGTGTATGCCAAGCTAACGTTACCTATGTGTACTAAGCTCTCTTCTTTGTCCAAGACCTATTTTCATTGCATTGCATACTCATACATACCAACATTTTCAATTCTTTTTTCCTTGCAATGCTTGTTCATATGTATCGACATTGTCAATCCTTTCTCTTCAAGGTATGCATACCCCATGTCATGTGCCATAATTACACCCCATGACATTGTGTCCATGAATTGTACTATCCTCATGAGATTATGCCCATATGATTATTCTAACAAGATTCACCATGTTCACCTTACTTGTGTTTGAGACTCCATGTCGTATCTTTGGAGTGACATAACTTATACATATTCTATCACCTCCTTTGGAAAGAGTCACCCGCTCCTCCAAAAAATCTTTTTTTATTTTTTATTTTTAATAAAAAATATATATATATTCCACCATGTGGAAACTCCTTCTCAAGGCTCCCCATTCGAAAGGAAAAATCTTAACCTCATAAAATCTCACACCTTATTTAATTGGGCTAACCATGCAACACCTTGCATGTGCGTACACATGTGCTACCACCCTTAAATCACTACCAACCCCGCAAACACCTCTTGCTTTTAAACTTGTCTTCAACATGGCATGTTACGTTGCATGGCATAGCCATTCATGAAGTAAGGTGTCACCATATGGGCCCTTGGTCCCAATCAACATCCTCAAATATGCTAACAAATATAGATGAGATTCCTTTTTGAGTGTAACTTCAACTTTAAAAAAAAGATCCTTACAAAAAAGGAGATTTGTGGTTGTATATTTGTTTAGAAGCATTATTTTAGATAAATAAATAAGTATAAAGGTGTTATTTAAGATTTTTTAAAATAAATTTTCACTTTTTACGGCCCACGCCCAACTTATCTTAGGAAAAGATTATTGGGTTTGGGCCGCCTCCCGATAGTCTGTGTCTATAGAAATAAAATTTAATTGGGCTGAGCCCATAACTTCCACTGCTTGCCCGTTGCTGGGCCACTGATGTGCGCCAATGGAAAACCTTGTGGGTCCTGAGGTTTGCCCAACTAAATGTGCCTGTTGTGACCCAAACAAAACTGCATACACCAATTGGGCCAGCTGAAACCCATGATTGAAATTGGGTTTCGAATCTTATTTTTTTATTTTTTGAAAAATAAAAAACCCAATGGAGAATATTAATTTATTTTTTTTCGAAAAATAACATAAATGATAAAACTATTTTTAAGACCTAAAATGTTTTAAAAATTTTGAAATATTTACAATTTAAAAAAATAATAATTTAAATTTAGGTAGCAAAACCAAATTAATTAAGTAGTAATGGACATTATTCTATGTTGTACACAACACGTGGGCTAATCCATTTGATGGGAGTAGATGAGTGGATTTGGCATTATTGGACCTTCAACCACTTGCACCTCGGAATTCCCATAAACAAAGAAAGTATAAAGTATTTCAAGTTTTCAACACAAGATTCGTTTTAAAAATGACATCACACCATGACGTTTGACAAATTTATATTTATATTAAAATATATAAATGTTTAAGGTTTCGCTAAAGGACAAAAATATAATGGTATCGATTTTCATAATCCGATGAGCCAACCCATGGCATGTCGGAATCACCTAAAATTAATAATAAAATGAGGCTAATTAGGGGAAGGTTGCCCTTTCCTTAATTTTAAATTAATAGAGCCCATGGTTTAAGCAAATCTAAGCAAACCCACAAACCACTCTTCCCAACAAATCTAACCCACAAACCACTCTTCCCAACAAATCTCTCTCTCTCTCTCTCTCTCTCTCTCTCCATATGTACTTGACAATTATAGCGGCTCTTAGGATATAATAAAATTTCCCCTACAAAATGGATAAGAAAAATAAAATACTTTTTAAAGGTATTTAACATAATTTTTAAGAATATTTTGTTAATCTCAAGGTGTTTCAATGTGGAGCACTTTCAATTGAAGCATTTTTTATTAAGTATTTTTATTTGTTTTTCTTTTACTTTTTAATAATAATTTTAAAATTTTATCAAATGTTTTAATTTTTTTATTTAAAAAATATGTTTTATATTAGAAATATTTTTTAAAAGCATTATCAAAGTATTGGATTGTAAAATTTAAATAAATTTTATTACATTTCGCTTGAGATGTCAAAAGTTGAGTTACTCGATCGTAGGAATGAGCTTCTCGATGAGTTTGATCTTTTTGAGATCATGTTTAAATTATTTTCATTTATTTTCAAAAAATAATTTAAAACAAAGTAGTATAGATAAAATTTATTCTTTAAAAAATATATAAAATATAAAAAGTAAGTTAATGATATTTTAAATTTTCAAATAAGTTTTTATTTTATAAAACATTTAAAAACTAATTGTCAAAAATTATAATTTATAACTTTTTTCGAAAACATTTCCTAGTATGCCCTAAAAGACAACCTCAAATAAGCTTTTTCTATGTAAATAAAGTAATTTGATATCATTATATATATATATATATATTTATATATGTGAGCTATGAATGCTTGAAACCATGTGAGGGCGATCAAGAAGAGAAAAAGACGTCAAACAAACCAATTGACATTCAATGCTCCAACATCCAATAGGGATATCCAAGCATCAGTTGTCATGGGGTGCTCAAGTACCCCCCACAACATTTTTGTCCTTTTCTTAAAAAAATAAAAAAATAAAAGTTTTCCCTGATATGAAAAAAAAAAAAAAACTTAAGGTTTTGAATGAAAAAAAAAATTAAAATCTCATTTTCTAAATTGGAAAAAGAAATTCATAAAAATCTAGAGAGAGAACACAATTATTTTATCCTAATTCTTAAACTCTCAAATTCAAGATTTTAATTAAGAAATCTTTAAAATTCTTTGAAGAATGAGAAACAAAGCTCGAGAATTCGAGCCAGTAAACCATATTAAGAAAATATAGAACTTGAAAATTCGAGTCATTAAACCTTCTGAGGTGATCTATGGAGAGGATAGACATGAAGAAAACTTGTACTCTAGATCGAAAGTATAGATGGGATAGTAGTTTTGGAGGAAGATAATCTACCTTTATCCCATAATTAATGGACTATTATTAATGTTGACAGGCCCATGATTTTAGCACCTATAGAAATTAAGGACAATCACTCCTCAATCTTTGTAGATACTTTTCCATGTACCTATGATATCATTGTATAGATTGTTTATTAGTAATTTATTTGGACTTACGTCAAATATTCGTAGGAGTGATATACAAGATAAATAATTAAATTAAAATGATCTAAATTGGACGTTAATGGAACTAAATTTGGGTTATCAAACTTTTGACATAAATTTGTGGAATACCTGTTAAGTCACCTCTAGGTAATTATGTGATTAAGAATATGTTTACAACTTAAAATACCAAAATTACTCAAATACTGCTTAATATATTAAGTTAGAGATCATAGCAAAATAAGATTAGTAAATTTTACATTTTGTGACTTCATCATTTTCTTATAAAAGAATTTTTTTTTTTATCATTAAAAATTTTAACTTATTTTCTGATAATTTAAAGTAATTTAAACTATATCCAAACTAGGACAAATAATTTAATTTTCATCATCTCAACTTTTTCATAAATAACCAAATAAAGAAAATATTTTACAATTTTGTTTACATTTTTTCTTTATGCCTTTTGTCTAGCAAGGAAACATGCCTTATGTAAGGACTAGCATCCAACCATGTAGATATTGTCTGCTTTGGGCCTAAAAGGGTTCTTACGACTTTGAAACTCATTTACAAGATTAAGCATTAAAAACTTTTTTTCTTATTTGATGTAGGATATCATAAATATTTCTAATGCAAACACAATGTCCTCATTGTGTCATATGAGATTATGAGATCAAATATACAAACACCTCTTATAAGGCTTAATAAAACCCCATATTGAAGTCGAGAATCGATTTTAATACCATTTTGTAACTATCAGCACTCAGTCGCGTGGATATTAACCACTTTG
This sequence comes from Vitis vinifera, assembly GCF_030704535.1. NCBI lineage: Eukaryota > Viridiplantae > Streptophyta > Magnoliopsida > Vitales > Vitaceae > Vitis > Vitis vinifera. The sequence continues at coordinate 20,724,159 of NC_081810.1, read as the reverse complement.
GGTCCAAGGGGCCACTAGAAACTTTCTATTTTATTTGATGTAGAACATAATAAACACTCTCATGCAAACACAGATTCTCATTGTGTCCCACATGATTGAAATACCAAATAGACAAACACCTATTATGAGGCCAAACAAGTCTCCACACTAGGGTTAAGGATCGCTTCTGATACCATTTGTAACGACTTACACTTAAAATTGTAGATATTGTCTACTTTAAGCCTAAAGAAGCTCTCACAACTTTTTAAAACACGTCTATAAACTTAAGTATTAAGAAGTTTTTCCTCTATCCGATGTGGGATATCATACCTTAAATCTTAAATTATTTAGTGTTCGCTCAAATACTTTTTCTATTTTTAATTTTTTATATAAAATATAAGAATTCTTGAACACTTACAAGGAAAATATAATCTGTTTTAGTATTAAATATTTGTTCCTACCTTAAATTTTTGAAAGTAACTTTTAAGATACAAGACAAGTTTATAATTTTTATATAAAAGTTCCGATTTTTTCATATATATATATATATATTAAAAATAAAAAATAAAAAATAGAAAGAAAATGTGGCAACTGTTTTACTGATAATCAACATTATGAGTGAAACATTCATCAACACTAGCCATGTGAAATGATGCTCAAAGGCCCCATGTGATTATGCTAATTCTATTCCCTTTTTGTTTTTTATGCATAAAAAAGTAAAACACAAATTGGAATGAAATATGGTTCCATTTTGGTATGGATTCCATGTTTCCTCCTTTGGCTTATAGTACTTCCACCTGGGAACCCAACTAATTCATTAACCATAGTGTTAAAAACAAGGTGGTGTAAATAAATAATGCTTTGGGCAGCTCAAATTTTGTTACTATTCTTTTTCAGGATCTGCATCCCAAATATGCATGTGGGCCTCACTCCTATGACTTGTTTGACTCATTTGCAGGGTACCCTAAAGTAAATAAATTAAAAAAGATAAAAGAAAATTAAAGAAAAAAAAAAAAAGAGAAGTGTTTTCGCCCTTTTAGAGGGTAGAACAGTAAAAGGGTCTACTGCAACCAACACTAGTACTACAGGTGAATCATAATAGTTCCCATGATCATAGAAAGCTGATTTTAATATAAAGTTGAAAGGTACTTAAAAATAAGTTAAAATTCATTGGGTTTGGGTCAAAATTATAAAAGCATTAGGCAAAGCAAAACGGGGTGGGGTGAAGGAAAAGAGGTGATGCGGAGGCAATGGTGGATCTGGAGATGTGGTACTAGGTTGTTGGCCATGAAGAAGGCACATAGCCCCACTCCCAAAGGAAGAATAGATGGATCCTTCAGCCTTTGTTGGCCACAATAGGCTGGTTAATTGCTGTATATTTTTCTTTTTCTTTTTCTTTTTTCCTTTCCTTTTTAAATTTTGGCAGTGATTTAAGAATCATATTTGAATTATAAAGTCATATCAATAGTCTATTTAATTTAAAAAATTGGTCCATTTTAAGCTTGTTTTTCATATTTTCAAGGGCATACTTATAAATTTAAATTTATAATTAATCCTCAAAAGTGTTTCCTAGGTTTTTTTTCATATGTAAATAGATGGTTTTATTGAGTTTTTAAAAAATCACAAGAACATGGTCATCCCATAGGCCCAATTCTTCATTTCTCAAACTTTCAAGAGCAATCTTGAAAGAATCCTTCGATGAAAAAATGGGTGTTCAATCTTTTAGCTTTGACTTGAGGTCAAGGTATCCAGTACATAGCCATTGATGTTGCATTGGGGACGTGAAAGATTGTCTAGGTTTTGATCAATAAAAGACCCTTAAAAGTAGGAACATCTAAATAAGATAATTCTATGTACGATTCCTTTCAAATTTAGTAGATTTATTTGTTTTTTTTTTTTTCATAGTTTTTAGGAAACTTTATAAGTGGTTTTTTACATTAAATATGGTGTTCTTGTTTAGGAATGATTATCTTCTACTCATTATTTACTTTATCGAGATTGATTGAAATTAGAATCCAAATAAAAATAAATAAAATTTGGATTAATTTGCTTGGACTATCTATTCACCCCTCCTCTAAGTGGTTTCCTTAATCAAGACTTGAATTTACAAAGAATAAAAATAACCCCATGATGCATTTGTCAAATTTTTTTACACGCATCCCCATTTGATGGGGAGACTTATTATGTATTGTGAAAAATTAATTTTTGAAGAATGTGGAGTTATCACTTAATTATTTTTAAAAATAAAATAAAAATTAGAAATAAAACCCTAAAATTAACTCTTTATTTAAAAAAGCATACATTTGAAAACCTGTGTATAAATCTAGGGATTATGTTACCTATTGAAAATGTTACTATAAGGTAGCACCCATTTAAATCTTAAAACATGTTTCCACTAATTAAATTGAAGTAACTCTAACAATTGATTTATAAATTAGTAGATATTAATGAAGCAATAACATGACGATGATGATGATAAATAAAAACATAGCAACAAAATATTCACACAAAAGCATACATATCAAATAAAATCAAACAAATTGGAATGGAAAGTGTGTACTTTAAAGATAGATAAAACACTTTCATAAAATAATAAAAGTTAGTTCAACAATTAATAACAATAAATATAAACAATTATATTAAAATCTCGCATCATACATAACATAAATCAACTCCGATAAAAAATCAAAAGTGATAACAATGCATAAGCAACAATGAATTCAACATACATACTTCCATGAAACATACTCAAATGAAATATATAAATCAAGATTAAAAGAACTCACAATTATACATAAGAAAAGAAGAATTATCTAAAATGAATAAAATACTTAGAAATAGAGCAAAAATGAGGTGTTCAAAAATAAATTGGAATAAAATATTTAAAAATGGTATTTTATCAAAATATAAATTAGAAAAGATCCTCAAAGTGTCTAAAATGTAACTCAAGTGTCAAAATAATTTAATCAATCACCAATTATTTTAAATTAAATCAAATTTATCTTCACTTTTCAGAACATTCATTGACATGGTAGAACAGAGGAACACACAAAATAAAACTGAAAAAAATATATTTAGACATGGTATTTCATCAAATAAAATTTTTGTATTATTTATATTAAGTCTAGAATATTTTCCAATTGGCCAAATAAATTAATCATGTTTCATTTAATACCAAAATTAAAATAAATTAACATCATTCTATAGAACATTCATCACTAGTTAGAATGGAGACACTTACAAAATAAATTTTTAAAAAATCTAGAAATAAAATTTCACCATTAAAAAAAAAATGAAAATCACCTCTTATGTGTTTAGATTACAACCCCAAAAGCCAAATCATTAACCATGTCTCATTTAATACTAGATTTAATCCTAAACACATTGGTTAGAAACATGACAAATTTCAATAATATATCAAAATAAATTTATTAGACTAACTTAGAAGCATGATAAAATCACAAAAAAAATAAAATAAAATAAAATAAAAAATTGTACAATATACTTAATATGCTATATTACGGGGAAAATAGCAGCACAATTAAATCAAACAAGGAGAATTTTTAAATCAAGCCCAACAACCCTTGACTATAGAATAGGGTCAGAGCAACAGGTGTAGGAAAAATAATTTTTTTTCTCCTACTTAGGGAATTGGCTTTCAAGAAAGCTGGTCCTAAAATTAATTTCAAGAAGTGTAAATTAAGGAAAAAAAAATTAAACACAATTAAGGAAATCAGTGAATAATTTATTTTTACAAAATCATTTCAGGTGTCTAAAATAGGATTAGAATGAGACCTATGTAAAAACCAATTTAGATCTCTCAATTGAAAAAATATTTTAAGCCTAAATAAAGTTTTATTGACAAGTTGAAAAGACTAGGCCATTTGATTCCAATTTTTCAATTTAGTGGTCAATAATTCAACGAACAACGATAGTAGGTTTCTAAAAGTTGAATGTATATAGGGTTTCACCAAGTCCTTATTTAATATATACGAATTTAATTCACATATCTTCAGCCTCATATGATCATTGTAAATCTCATCAAGGCAAAGAATCATTCCATTTTGTTTGGAATCATGAACTTGGATTCATATGTCACAAAATTAAAAATCATTTGAAAATCAATGGAAATATGCATATTGATTGAAATTGTTTGCATGTCATTTGAAAACAGATTTTCAACCTTAATGACCTAAGATGAATTTTAAAAAAAAAATTGAAGGATTGGTCTATTTAAGAAAAAGTTTTGAAAAAATAATTTTATAGGCAGTAAAACACAAAATATCAAACACAAACAACCCTAAGAAAGTGTAGGGTATAAAGGTGATTAATTGGTTGTAAGTGCTCAAACTAAACATCCCAAATGAACAACCCAAAAATGAAACCAATGACAATAAAAATAAAAATAAAAACAAAAACAAAAAAACAAAAAGACAATTTCTTAGCCACTTATCATGTATTGTCAAAGGCTATCGATCAAGTGAGAAATAACTCCAAAGAAAACAACCCTAACCCAATTCTAATAGGCATCAATCAACATATAATATCAATCATCTTCATGAAATTATCAACAAACATCAATATGTGATCATCAACAATTCTCTAACAATGATAATAATAATAATAATAAAACATGTAGTTATTAACTATCAACAAGCAGTCAATAATCATGTAATATCAAAATTCTCTAACATTCAACAATAAGCAATTTTCATCAACTTATGAACATTCAATAATATACAATTATCAAAATTTCTCAAGCTACAACATCAAGTGATTTTCATAAAATTCTCAAATATTCAATAACTTGCAATTTTCATCAACTCATAAATATTCAACAACATGCAATTATAAAAAATTCTCAAACTATCAATATCATGGGATTATAAAAAATTTCCAACAATCATGTGCCCTATGTATCCACACCAACCAAATAAAATTTCTATATCCAAACATGAGAGAAGAATACAAAGATGAAGTGTTGTAGTATGTGGCTCATATTAAGTGAAAGACACATATGGAGGAAAATAGGCAAATGTCGTCGTTCTACTCCATTCCACTCGGGGAGCGTAGTTTAGGGGTATTTTTGGAATTTCAATACATGAGGGTTAGTATAAATACCCTTTTATGTAACCCTAATTTAGATATAATGAAAGTTTTTTTCCCTATTCCCATGGACGTAGGCATTTTGCCAAATCATGTTAAATTTGTGTGTTTCATTTTGTTTTTCTCAAATTTCTTCATTAGGAATTGCTACAAGAATCACAAAAATTGGTATCAAAGCGTCAGGTTCCAATGTTTGGGATTTCTTCTACGAAGTTCAACATAGTCAAGTTCGATGGATTTAGGAATTTCGGTCTATGATAGAGGAGGGTTAAGGATATGTTAGTGCAACAAGGTATAGTAAAGGCATTATACGGAAAACAACCAGAATGAATGAACGACATAGATTGTAAGGATTTGGAAGCAAAGACTGTGACAACTATCAGGCTTTGTTTGGCTAATGATGCGATGTACCATGTCATGGATGAGGAATCACCAACAACAATTTGGTTGAAATTGGAAAATCGGTATATGTCTAAGTCGTTGACAAACAAGTTGTATCTAAAGTAGAAACTTTATGGTCTTAAGATGGCAGATGGCTCAGATCTAAGCCAACATATCAATGTGTTCAATCAGATTATCAGTGATTTGAAACGAGTTAATGTGAAGTTCGAAGACGAAGACAAGACATTGATGTTACTGAATTCCCTACCTGCTTCTTCTACGTATGAAAATTTGGTTACAACTCTAATGTGGGGGAAATAAACTCTTGATTTGGAGGAAATCACAAGTGTTCTTTTAAGTTTTAATCAGAGGAAGAAAGCCAATGATGAGAGTTCTCAAGTTGAAAGGCTTCTAGCAAAGGGTAATCAAGAACGTGGGAGAAACAAGTTCTGGAACAAATCGAGTAACAATAAATCTTGATCTAAATCCAGGAAGAGAAAGACCATACAATGTTATAAGTGTGGAAAAATGGGGCACATGAAATGGGATTGTCCAAAGAAAAAGAAAAAGGGCTTGGTATAAGAAAATAAAGAGGGTTCATCAAAGTCTACGAATGTAGTAGTAGAAGAAGACTCAAAGAGTGGTAATGGTGATATGTTGTCGGTTTCATCCAATTCAGATCATCTTATAGATTCTTGGATTTTGGATTCAACATGCTCTTATCATATGACACTCAATAAAGATTGGTTTAACACATACAGGTAAGTAAATTTTGGTTCTATTCTGATGGGTAATGATGCTTCATGTAAAGTTGTTGGAATAGGGGACATCAGAATTAAAATGTTTGATGTTGTTGTTAGAATGTTGTGTGATGTTAGACATGTACCCGATTTAAGGAAAAATCTTATTTCTTTAGGGACTTTAGACTGTAACGGGTTTAGTTACAAGTCTACAAGTGGAGTAATGAAGGTGAGTAAATGTGCTATGACATTGATGAAAGGGCAGAAGCTAGCAGGAAATATTTATAAACTATTAGGTACCATAATTGTGGGTGGAGTTACAACCGTAAAGTCTGAGTCAGATAGTACAATCTCGTGGCATATGCGGTTAGGGCATATGGGTGAGCGTGGGATGATGGAGCTTCATAAGAGAAATCTATTGAAGGGCATCAAAACATGTAAACTTGATTTTTGCAAGTATTGTGTTATTAGGAAACAGTATAAGTGCAATTCAAGATAGCCACACACAAGACAAAGGGGTTTCTTAACTATGTTCATACAAATGTTTGGGGACAAGTAAGGGTAGCATCATTGGGGGGAAATATGTATTATATGAGTTTTATTGATGATTACTCACGAAAGGTTTGGGTGTAATTCATGCGGCACAAGTCAGATACGTTTGCCAAGTTTAAGTTGTGGAAAACTGAAGTAGAAAAACCAGACAATGAGGAAGATAAAATGCATTCAGTCAGATAATGGTACTAAGTATACAGATTCAAAGTTCACGGAATTGTGTGAGCAGTATGGAATTAAGAGACATTCACACTTCACAATACGCAAGACACCATAGTAGAATGGTGTAGCAAAAATGATGAACAGAACAATAGTTGAAAGAGCTCGGTGTCTCATATTGAATGTAGGGCTTGAAAAGAAATTTTGGGTAGAAGCAATGAACATGGCATATTGATCAACAGGTAACCTAGGCCAGCATTAGGTGAGAAAGTATCAATGGAGGTATGGACAGGTAGTCCGATAGACTACTCTGATTTGAGAGTGTTTGGGTGTTTAGCCTATGTACACATTCCTAATGAGGAGAGATTGAAGCTTGATGCAAAGTCTAGACTATATATTTTTTAGGTATCAGAAAGGAGTGAAAGGCTTCAAGCTTTAGGATCCAAAGACAAACAAGGTGGTGATCAGTAGAGATGTGGTTTTTGATGAGAAAGTCATGTTATAGTGTATTCAGAAAAAAGAGAAACATAAGCCAAAAAATTGCAGCATAAATGAGCAACTGATACGAGTGGAATTAAAGACTCATGATATAGAGGACCGTGCTCGGAATGCAGGGAGGTCTAGTTCAAAATATCAGCAACATCACAGTATAGCCACAGATAGACACAGATGCACTATCAGGCTGCTTACTAGGTATGTTTTTGAAGATTTGGTTTCTTATGCAGTAATTATTAGTAGTGGGGATCCTACTACCTTTAAAAAACAATACACGACCAAGAGAAAATTAGATAGATGGGTGCTATGGTGGAGGGGATGCAGTCTTTGCATAATAACCAAACATGAGAGTTGGTGGAGCTTCTAGAGGGAAAGAGAACAATATGATGTAAATGGGTGTACAAGAAGAAAGAAACAGTTTTAGAAAAAGATAGTGAAAAGTTCAAAACTCGTTTAGTAGCAAAGGGTTATTCATAGAGGAAATGGGTTGACTATGATGAGATTTTTTCCCTTGTGGTTAGACACACTTCCATCAGGATAGTGTTGGATTTGGTAGCACATTTTGACATGCAGTTGGAGCAAATGGGCATAAAGACAACTTTTCTTCATGGTGATTTGGAGGATTTGGTCTACATGGTACAACCAAAAGGGTTTATTCAACCTGGACAGGAACACTTAGTTTGTAAATTGAGGAAATCACTTTATGGGTTGAAGCAGTCCCCAAGGCAGTGGTACAAGTGATTTGACTCTTACATGATCAGGATTGGCTACAAGAGATGTGAGTATGATTGTTTTGTTTATGTAAAGAGCCTAGATGATGATTCATTTATTTTTCTATTACTCTATGTGGATGACATGTTAATTGTTACAAAGAGTATGATTGAGGTCAATAAGTTGAAGTCTTTGTTGAGCAAAGAATTTGACATGAAGGATTTAGGTACGACCAAAAAGATTCTTGGGATGAAGATTCATAGGGATAAAAGCTTCAGGGAGATTATGGTTATCTCAGCATAGCTATGTCAAGAGAATGTTGGAGATGTTCAACATGGATAATGCAAAAACAGTAAGTACACATTTGGTGAATCATTTTAGATTGTCTACTAATCAGTGCCCAAAGACGGATGATGAAGTGAAATAAATGTCAAAGGTTCCATATGCAAGTGTAGTGGGATGCTTGATGTATGTTATGGTTTGTACAAGACCAGATTTGACACATATTGTTAGTGTGGTGAGTAAGTTTATATCAAATCCAAGAATATTGCATTGGGATGCAGTCAAGTGGATTTTTAGATACTTAAGGGGTACTATAGACTATGACATTATGTTCAACAGACAACAAAGTGGTCATTCAATTAAGAAATATGTTGATGTAGACTATGTAGAAGACTTGGATGATAAGAGGTCTACCACAATTATGTATTCACCCTTGGTGGGGAACCTATTTGTTGGAAGTCTATGATACAATCTCTAGTTGCACTATCTGCTACTGAATCAGAATATATGACAGTTGTTGAGGCTACAAATGAATCATTGTGGCTTACAGGTTTGGTCAAGGAGTTGGGTATTCAACAAGGTGGAGTTCAATTATATTATGATAGTGAGAATGCCATTTATTTGGCAAAGAACTAGGTGTATCATGCAAGGACCAAACACATAAATGTGAGGTTTCACAAGATCAGGGAATTGGTTTCTTCTAGTGAATTGGTACTTGAGAAGGTTCACACTTTTGAGAATGCAGTAGACATGTTGATAAAGTCTGTTACCATAGAAAAGTTCAAGCATTGCTTGAACTTGATTAATGTCTCCAAATGTTAGATAAGAGATGCCCCAACCCATTGTCCCAAGTGGAGTTACAAGCTATGTTTCTTGTTTCCTTAAGGGGGTGAATATTCGCCAAGGTGGAGATTGTTGTAGTATGTGGCTCATATTGAGTGAAAGACGTATATGGAGGAAAAGGGGCAAATGCCTTTGTTCCGCTCCATTCCACTCGGGGAGCTTAGTTCAGGGGTATTTTTAGAATTTCAATACCTGAGAGTTAATATAAAAACCCTTTTATGTAACCCTAATTTGGATATAGTGAAAGTCTTATTCCCTGTTCCCGTGGACGTAGGCATTTTGTCGAACCACGTTAAATCTGTGTGTTTTTTTTTTGCTTTTATCAAATTTCTTCATTAGGAATTGCTGCAGGAATCACAACATGAAGAGATGAATAACAAGATGTATAGAGAATTAAAGAAGACTTACTCATCTTTTTAAGAAAAAATTGAAACTCTCTATTTTTCCTTCTCATTTCATTATGTCATGCACTCAATATGATATGTTGTGAGTCTAAAAGAAGTTTCCCCACAATCTTTTCTTCCAATATCATGATCAAGAGAGTTTCCCAAAGGATAATCATGGGTCCCTCCTCTATGCATGTATATCAATTTCAATGGCAGCCATTTTTTTCCCAAAGTCCCAATGCTCTCCATCTCCAAAAAATTCACCAAGAAATGTCATTTCCAATCTCTAATTTTAAGCAGCCTCAAGTCTCCTCAAACTTCAATAACTTGATCCCTATCAAAGTGGTAGCCCTCAAGTCTCTCAAAGACTTCCCTTGTGTGATCTTTCAAAAATCCTATGTGTGTCTCTAAATCTCCTATATGGCAACTCATGTCTTCTCAAGCTCTAATAATGTGATCCATATCAAAGTGGTTGCCCTCAAGTTCCCTCCAAAAGTCTTCAATGGCATGGACTCTATCAAAGTGCTAGCTTTGAACCTTTTCAAAAGCCTTCAATGGCATGAACTCTATCAAAGTGGAAATCATGAACCATTCCTAAAACTTTCAATGCCATGAACTTTATTCCCCTAAAGAATTCTATTTTTCTTTAAAATCCTTGTATGTAGTTGTGGACTCCCTCTAATACCACGGTCTTCCTAAAAAAAAAAAAAAATTGAAGCCATGAATCTCCTCAAGACTATGGTAGTTGCCACACCTTCAAACTCTCATGACATCAATCTTCCCCAAATCTCCATATATGTGAATGAGTGTCCCTAAAATCCTTTATGCAACCATGTATCTTTTCTTTTCATATGCATCCATGGACTCACTAAAACCTTTAGTGTCTTTTATCCAAAATAATAATAATAATAATCTCCCATTCCTTAAACTCCCAAGGTCATGGACTCTACTACTCTCCATCTTAATCTCAAATCTTTAAATATCCACATTTTCTTATGTCTTTTATACGTAAAGAGTCCTTCCATATCTCAAACTCTCAAATTCAAACTTTCCATCTCAATATCTTATTGCCATGTGCATTAAAGGTCTTTTCCTCGATTCAAATCTCTCCAATGCCAATGTTATGTATATCCTATGAGAAAAACCCTCAAAATCTCAAAAGAAAAGCAAACTCAATCTCCATGTGCATAGTCATGTATATTCTATAAGAAAATCCTCAAAATCTCAAAAAGCAATCTCAATCTCTAAAAATCTTAATGTCTTATTGTCTTTCTTGTTTTCCCAAACACACCCTCATGCACATGCCATGCAAGGTGACATGAAACTATCCTAAAGTGAAATTAAAAATCTTCTTAAAATGCATCTGAATGAACTAATCTAAAGTGCACCTAAATGGAATGAACTAAATATGCATCTAAATGAACTATCCTAAAATGCAACTAGACTAAAGTGAAACTAAATTTTTTTTCTAAAATGTCACTAAGTGAACTAAGTTAAGGTGTCATTAAGTGAGCTAAGCTAAAGTCTAATTAAGTGAACTGAGCTAAAGTGTAACTAAGTGAGCTCACCCTAAGGTGCCACTAAGTGAACTAAGCTAAGGTGCCACTAAGTGAACTAAGTTAAGGTGCCACAAGTGAACTAAGTTAAGGTGCCACTAAGTAAGCTAAGCTAAAGTGCAATTAAGTGAGCTAAATCTAAGGTGCATCTAAGTGAGTTAGACCTAAAGTGCAACTAAATAAGCTAGACCTAAGGTGTAACTAAGTGAGTTAAACTTAAGATGCCACTAAATGAGTTAAGTTAAGGTGCAACTATGTGAGCTAACTTAAGATGTCACTAAGTGAGTTGAACCTAAGATGTCACTAAGTAAACAAAGTTAAGGTGTCACTAAGTAAACTAAGCTAAGGTGTCACTAAGTAAACTAAAACTAAAATGTAACTAAGTGATCTAAACTAAGAATGCAACTAAGATCATAATTGGGATCCATAAAAAAATCCCTCAATAATAAACCTCCAAAGATGGTTCACAAACAGTAAACTCAATGAGTGACAAAGGACCATCAAGGGACAATTATCAAACAAAGATGACTTGTCTTGGTCATAATGATAGTTTTCCCATGGTGAGTACACTAATATGTATAATTACATATTAAACAGGACTTATAATGAATCATGATATTAGCTATCGAGTAGTCATGATTCATCAAGCAACTATGTTGCATGGACTCTCAACCTTGAGATAATATTAATCTAAAGTTTAGGCTTTGACTTATGGGTGAGATCCTAAGGTGGTCAAATATTCCCTATGAATTGAATCATTGTTGATTAAGGTAGGTGACAATAGATATTCTCAAGATAGGGACCATGATATCTCATGAGATTGAGACAATTTTTTTTTCCGTTGGGCGATCCTAAAAACTTGTGATGATATAAATTATGACCATAGTAATTCCTTTAATGGAATTTGGCGCATGCTCTTTATGAGCTAAAGTAATTTAGTTGATCACATAATAGGAGGATCTGAGACTCAAAAAGTAAAAAGGTAATCTTGAGAGGTTAATAGTATCAACCTCATTAAATTATGAATATTAGTTCATGAAGAGTTTCCATATAGTCAATTAGTATGTCATAGTCTTGAGCTTCATATCTCAATTTAATATCATAGAATATTAGAGTGTGGTTGGCTTTCTATAATGGGATGTTGAAAAAACTTTAAAATTAGATTATAAGGGAGCTAGTATTTTCCTATAGGTCCCAATGGTTCCCACTCAAGCTCACGTTCCTTGGTAGCACATCATTTAAGGGATGGATGAATTTCTTATTCATAAGTGTGCATAAGAATAGAGAACGTAGCCTTCATCCTTACAAAGAAAATTTCACTGTTCTCACATGCTAAGATCCACGAGAGAGCTATTAGGTGGAAGATCGTGAGGTTTTCAAGACCTATACCATCTTTTTCTTTATTTGGAGTTTCCTCTAGGATGATCTAAATCAAAGTTATTGTGCTTTTAAGCCCTAGATCTACATTTTTATATCTTTTATCATTTTCGTTGTGTAAATCCAATGTCCTTAGGTTGTTAGAGAGAATGCACTTATGATCCAAGGGTTTCCCAAAAGTTTTATCATCGTCAATGTAGAAAAATGACGGGCACTCTACCTCTAGGATTCAAAAGGCAAGTAGACTTCCAAGATTCTATCTTAGTACAAAAAAAAAAAAAAAATAGGTACTTTACCTCCAGGATTATGAGGGAGGCACTTGAGTAAAAAATAAATAAAAAAGTAAAAAAAAAAATTCTTAAAACAATTGTTAAGATGTGAAATGGTACTATCTTTAAAGGAGCTCTACCATCCTTGTTATCTTCAGGATTATGAGAGAGGCACTTGAGTAAAAAATAAATAAATAAATAAAAATAAAAATTCTTAAAACAATTGTTAAGATGTGAAAGGGTACTTTCTTTAAAGGAGCTTTACCATCCTTGTTACAGTAGGATGATAAGCGTTCTAACTCTAGGATTTAGTAATAGTAAAAGAAGATTCTCTCTGAGATGGAATCTCGAACACTTTACCTCCAAAATTTAACAAATCAAGTAGAAATAACAATGATGACTGTTATTTATACTTTATATTTCCAAATACTCGAGATGAATGACAAAAGATAGTATACTAATTGTAGGTAAGATCTTGACTGGTTATACCTTATTTCTCCAAGATCTTGAGATAAATAATAAAACATGGTGCATTAATAATAGGTAGGAAGGTAGGAAGTTGAAAGGATGCTCACAAGACCTCATAACATAGAGAAGAATAATGCTCATGATTCCTCAAAACACACACAATGAAGAACAATGCTTGCAATTGTCTCACAACACAACATAACCTAAAGAAGAAAAATGCTCATAGCATCTTATAGCACAACACAAATGAAGAATGTTCATAATGCCTTGCAATGCTTCATTGTACAACACTAACAAAGAAGGCAAATTTTTCTGATGGCTCACTACAAAGAAAAGGAATGCTTATAATGCTTCACAACACAAAAAAGAAAGATTTGAGACAATAGGCACAATACAAAAAAGATAAAGAACGCTCACAATAGTTTTCAACATAAAGGAAAAATATGTATGCTAATAGGCAAAATGCAAAGAAAAAGAACGCTTACAACGCTTCACAACACAAATAAGAAATATGTGTGCCAACACTACACAAACAAAAAGGAGAATGTTTACAACACTTCACAACACAAAGAGTAAAAATGTTTGCCAACACAACACAAACAACAAAAAACATGCTTATAATATCTCATAACACGAAGAAAAAATATATATGTCAACACAACAGAAACAAGAACAAGAATACTCACAATACCTTACAACAAAAAAATAAAGATAAGATTGTATATATTAGATATAAGACATGATTAAAAGTATGATATGAGTAATTAATTAGATGATTGATTTCCATTAGACAACTATTTAATTGATTAAAGTAATCAGTTTTTTTTCAATATGAGATTAAAAAAACTCCTTTGCACTATGAAAATAAATTGAAATAAAAAAAAAATCAAATTTCCAAACTTTAATGAAATAATATATATGTATATAACAAAAATTCTCATATTCATTATCTAAGATGATGCATTTTAAAAATATTTTCATTTTGAAATTTAGATGCCCACAAACCAAACACACTATAAAATAAATAAATAAATAAATCATTTTGAGAAAAAAAAAAAAGAAGAAAAAATCTAGAGACTTTGGATCTACTTGACAATTATTTTCAAGAACAATTTTATATTTTTTAGGATAAAAAAAAATACATTTGATAATAAAAAAACTGTCTTTTATTCTATATTCTTAAAAATAAAAATAAAGAGTTTTTAAAAAAACGTATTTTAGCTATTTTTATTTTTTAAAATATTGTTTAAAAAAATAATCATATATACATATAAATAATTAAAAATAAAATATTATATATAAAAATATTTTTTTTAAAAATTAAAACCATTTCATATTCTCAAACAAAATTTTGTTTGCTCTATACAATATTAAAAAACAATTTTTAAAAATTATTAGAAAAAATCGGTTACTACAATGTTATTTTGATTAAGATTATGGGCGGCGTCTTTGAAAATCTACTCATTGGAAAATGTATTCACATATGGGAATTGAATAAGCCAAAAGTTTGGATTTATATAATTTATTTATTCTGAATACCAGAGAGTGAATTTGACAATGACAATTAGTTAATAGAAATAAAAACATACAAATATAGTAAAAAAAATCATTAATATCGCATAGTACAGTTGTCACCATCTCCTAACCTATCAGTTATTCCATGTTCATTCAAAATAAAAGCGAATAAATAAATAAAATATTAAATTTATAAAGGTTGTCATCACTTTCATGACCTTTTGATAATAAGAAACCAAATAAGACGACAGAGGCGCCGACTGTTCCCGATGATCGAATTACAACAAAAGGCAAACGGGGAGGGGGAGAGGGAGAGAGAGGGAGAGGGGGAGGGAGAGGGGGAGAGAAGGAAAGAGAAAGATCAAGGTTTGCTGTTGGCAAAGACAAAACCGTCGTCGGCACCCCTGTCCATGGCATGGCACATCACGTGGGCATACATGGCCCCATCCGTACACTTTATCCACCTCTTCTCTCCAACAGACTCCCGTGCTCCCCATGTGACACACCCTCCCCCGCATCCCCACATCGCCATCCCCCTCTCAATTATTTTTCTCACCCATTTTCCAACTTTTTCTTTATTCCCACAATAAATGAAATCTGCCTAAAAATTGCTCAAACATGCACCACATTTTTCATGCAGGTACTGGTGATCAGATTGCTGGTTTTGGGGGTGCCCATAATTTTTTAGTTGACATTATTGCTATGCATTCATGAATTGGTTTCCTTTTTTCAAAAGCAACACTCGATTCTTATTTGGATTTTGTAATGCCTTTGCTTCATGCAATGAATGCTTTCATTATCTCCAATTATTTGCCAAGAATGCACTCCAATACGTCAACATTTTAAAGCTAACAATTCATTCTAGCTGGAACTTGAATTTTTCGACAGATTTTTAATGGTGGGATAATGAATAAAAAAATAAAAATTTAATCTTATTTTAAAAGATTTTTATTTTTATATGATATTATCATTTATCTTTATTCTTATTATTATGGTTGGTGTGTTTCTTATAAAAAATTATATATATTTGTGTTTAAATAGAGCTTTCTTTGTATTATTGTGAGTTAAACGCAAGTTTATATAACATTAAAATGGGCTTTTTAGTTAAAGAAAATGTATTATTTAGACCCTTTTTTTTTTTTTTTTAAATTTTAGTTCAAAATAACTGCTTTCTCTTTCATATTTCATCTATTATTTTTATTTTTAAAATTTATTAAAATTTTGAAAACTAGAATTTCAATATTTTGAAACTACGTGGGTGTTTGATATATCAATTTAATAACTTAAAGTAATTTAATAACTTATTAAATTATTAAGCAAATTAAGAGTATGTTTCGTAGTAATTTTATGAAACGTTTTTAATATTTTTAACACTTGAAATTTTTTATCTTTCAAGTATTGAAAGAACCAAAAACACTTTATAAACACACTCTAGGTGTATTTGATAAAATAACTTAATGTTTTGGCTTAAAATAAAAAATAACTTTAAATAATAAGTAAAAATAATTAATTTATTCTTTAGTCTATATCTTCATTTTACTTTTTTACCATCATTTGTCCTAATTACCTCTACGTTCTTCTTTACTACCCTATGATTTATATTATTACTCAACCTCCTTTACCCTAATTATAATTTATGAAAATAAATACGTCAATTTGGTGATTTAAAATAAGTTTTAAATTAATTTTATTAAGCAACATTGATACTTAAAATAAGAATTAGGGTTTATTACACCATACCCCTCAACATATACCATATTTTGCAAATTTTCACATTGAGCAATATACTATTCATATTTTATAATTACATACAATGTACATTTTTTGAGTTACCGTGTTACTTTTTTAAACAAAAGGACATGTACTCTTCATGTGATTGAGGGCAAAAGGGTCATTTTCTTTTTAAACCCCCAACCTCCTATCCTTCAATCATTACTCCCCTTGTGGAATCCCCAAATAACAACTTGTCTTCTCTCCTGTTCTTCCTTCCTTAAAAGCCCTAAAATCCTAATCCCACAAAGCTACTGCTAAAACCCCACATAATTTCTCTTTTTCCATTGTCCCCCTTTGTCTATGGGGTAGAAATTTGCAAAACCCTCAAATAATTTCTCCAACCCTAGCACCCCACATAGTTCCCCAAAGCGGCCGTTGAAGCTAAAGATTTGTCCATTGAGGTTGAAGATTTGTGAAGGCAAATGACAACCGGAAGATTGATGGATTCTTCGATCCATTGTTATTGTGGTAACAAGGCTCATGTTTCCCTAAATTTCCCTAAAAAAATTCCCCAAAATTTTGCTCCAATTTTTTGAAACATTAAAATAAAACTATAACCCTCAAATGGAAGCATAACATAAAAATTTAAACCCTAACCCTTAATTTGGTCAAGTTTTATTTTCCCCAATTTTTCTGAAACATCAAAACAAAACCCTAATCCTAACCCTCTTTCCCGAGACGCTTCTACCCATTAAAGAAATTGCAAGATAAAAAAATATTGTTGAACTCCATGTTCTCTTTGATGTCAATCCTGCATTAGCTTTCTTGGGATTCTAGGGCTTTGACTTGAGGATTTAGCAACAGCAACAAGGGAGGAAAGGTCGGCAAGAGAGATGAGGGCTAGAGTTTGGGATTAAAAAATAACAATAATCCTTTTGCCCTTGATCATATGAAGAGCACATGCATCTTCCGTCTAAAAAAATTACATTGTAACTCAAAAAGTGTACATTGCATGTAATAATAAAACATAGAGGGTACATTAGTTAATTTTTAACTCGATAGAGTAATATGCAAAACACAATATTGATTGGAGAATAAAATGTAATAACTCCTAAGAATTAAGTAATAAGTTTTAAGTCAAAACTTAAGTATAATTTAACTTAAAATTAATTTAAGTCATTAAGTAATAAGTATTAAGTTTTATTGCATGTCTCTTATAATTTTTTTATTGAAACTATATTTTTAAATATATCTATATATATAATAAAAAAACTAATTTAAAAAATAATTAAAAACAAGGATAAAATATATATTTTTATCGATGAGGGATAAATTTACCCCAAAATTCCCTAAATCACTCTTAAGGGCTTTTCATTTTTGTATTTTAGAAAATTTATTGTAGAAAAAGTGAATATCATCTTCAATTAACGTAGAAAAGAAGCAAAAATAAAACAATTCGAGATAAAAAAACCACCTTACCGACCAACCAAAATATAATATTAGAGCTAGAAAAACAGAGGGTGGTTTCTCAATTTTGTCTTGTGCGGTTTTATTAAATAATTTGGAGGAAGAAAAAAAAAAAAAAGAAAAAAAAGCAGTTGGAGAAAAAATTAAAGTGAAAAATGTGGGCGGCCACTCGAGATTATGTGTACGGAAATGGGCCCTGTTTCAGGTGGAGGCTTGATGCCAGGGAATCTATCACTTAATTTTCATTTTTTTTTCACACACTTATTATTCAGGTCCTCTGACACCTTGCTTCTATTGTATTAAAAAAAAAAAAAAACAGATATTTAACTTGTTTGGAATCTCCAGTCCCATCACAAGCTATAACCAATCCACTGTATATTTTTATTTTTATTTTTATTTTTATTTTATTTTATGGAGTTGATCGTCATCTTACTCCAACACGAAAAATTCAAAGTTAATTATTTGTTTCATCTGTGAAGGGTGTCTATCATTTAATATTAAAATTCATATAGAATAATATCCTATATAGGATAAAAGAAAAAATTGAACTTTTTTGAATATAAAACAAACAATATCTATTAAATGAAATTTTTTTATAAGATTTAAAAATTCTTAAATATTCATATTAAAAATATATTTTTGATTAAAAAATTGAGATATTACTTTTAATTTAAAAATTTTTAAAAATAATTTTCAACGACATAAGATAAATTTATATTTTTATTTTTATATAATTTTTTTTTAAAAAAATATGAAATTTAAACAAAACAAGCCTTAATGAGCTGTTTTGCATTAACAAATTTATTTACTTATTTTTCTTAAAAGAGGGATTTGTCGTTTTTACAAAAAAAAAAAATTTAATTTTAAAGTTAAAACGGAGAAATGTGAAAGACAATCTTCCAAGGCATTTTGAATGGAGAAAGAATATCTAACTTTTTGAAAATGGGGTCTTACTTTTCTAAACTAGTGTACTATTTTAACAAAACCACCCCTAGGCAAAGAAAAAACAAAAGGATGCATGTTATAATTGTGTAGAATATTTTTTGTTACATTTTTTTAATAGAATATCCCTTCACTTGAAAGCTGATTTCACGGATCTAACCTCACCTTAATCTTTAATTAATATCTCGTTTCATACAAAAGCATGATACTCTCTCTTAGTATTAATTTCTATTGAAACATGTACGAGACATTCAACTTTAATGTCTTCTACTGAAAAATAAGGTTTTTGGATCGCTTCTTGAATTGCTTAAGAATTATGATTAGTTGTTTTATTTATCAATTTTTTTATATTTCAAATCATGAATAAAACTACGAATACGATAACCATTATTTTCTCATAGTATAAGAGGTATAATCTTCGTTTTTATGGAAAAACTAAAAAAAAAAACTTCAAGAAAACCCTATTTTTTTATTTTTTTATTTATTCTAGGAAAAATAAGAGAAGAGAAAATGTATTATTTCTCTTTTTAGTTTTTAGGGAGACAGTTCTTAGAGCTGAGAGATTTTTTTTTTCTAATAGTAATAATTTGTGGGTAGCTTTAAAACTCTTAAAAACTGCTTCTCTTATTTTTCCTTGGATCTGGTCACGCGGGTTGATTTGGGCACCCAAACCCAACTTCAACACAATTGAATTCCTATAAATTTAAATCAACAATATAACTCTTAAAACCAAAATTGATTCGGTTTTCAACAATTATAAAAATCGTTTGAGAATGAATTTTGAAAATCATCCTTATCGATTTGATTTTCGATTTCTTTCTCTCTTAATCAATGAAAACCTAATAAAACTTAAATTCTAAAACTTCTATTTCTTGCCATTTATAATTATTTAGTGTTTATCCAAATATCAGTTGATTTTAATCGATGATTTAAATCGAACCAAAGATTTGATATTGATTTAAGCATAAATCTGTCGTATCAATTTTAGGAATATTTCTTTTAAAAAAAAACACCTATGGATGACACCTTTTTATGTCACAAAAATAGGAAGGAAGCTAGAAAGAAATGCTGAGAAGTGGATGAGGGTCCATTTAAAGACCGACATGTATGTGAGTGATAAGCCAGACTTGAAGCTCTTCTAATAGACCAAGTCCCTACAAATTTAAGCTGCCCGTGTGAGAAGACTGCCGAATAAAATAAATCAGCTGCAAGTCTGCAAGCAGGTAGCCAAGGCCAGTTTTTTTGTTTTTATTATTCAACATTATTTTTTTAATATCTATATTTATATGTGGAAATAAAAGAAATTGAAGTAGGGTTGGGGGAAGATGGCGATGTGCAACTGCGTCACGTTAGAATAGTACCATACAGCTAAGCAGCAGCCAACAAAAACGCAAAAATAAAGCAACAAAATAAATGAAATTAAAAAAAAAATTATAAAAATAAAAATCCAGTAAAAAAAAACCCCAGCAAAATAGCGTAATCCATGTATATATATATATATATATATATATCTCTCTCTAACAGTCCATGGCTCTACTGTTACTTTCTGTGTGAGTTCCCTAACTCTCTCTTTCTCTCTCTTTCTCGCCGGAGACTCGGATCTCCGGCATCTCCTATTTTATTTTTTCCCTATTTTTTTTATTGATTTTCTGTCTATTTAATATCAGATTTTCTTTTCTCTCCTTCTCTCTATGGTTTAGCTTTGATTTTTTGCTTTAGCTTATTTAGTCCCCGGAATCTGACATGGGTAGATGATTCATCAACTGGGTTTTGTTTTTCAGTGGTTATTTTGGCCGGAATCCTACATGGGTGGCTGTCTTGTTTTTGCCGGCATCCGATGGGAAAAATCTGACCCACATGCCCCAAATTCTGAATTTTCAAAATAGGAGCTTGCTAGATTTTGATTCCATTTTGTTAGCTCCATGTTTTCTGAAAACATATTTTCTGTTTTAGGAAAAAAAAAAAAAAACAAACAGAGAAATAGGGTTTTGTTTTGTTCTAAGAGACGGAGAAGCTCAATACATTAGACTCTTCTTTGGGTGTGAAGTCATCGCTTTACATTTTAGCCACTAGTAACTGGCCACGCCAGCACATGCCAGTGGCCCTGACGCAAAGGTGTCATGAATTGTTATTATTATTTCTAATTATTTTTTCTAGTTCTAAAGATTTTTCTTGTGTCTGAGTATTTTTATGAATTTGTTGAGTATTGGTTGTGCTTACAGTAGTGCATGGATTGATTGACAGTGGTTGTTTGCGCATGTAGCATCATCAAGATTCACATGCAAATGCACGGTGGTGATGTTATCTCTGCCAAACTTTTCAAGGATGAGAATCTTGATGATGCTGCATCGGCAATAAACTACTATACAAAGGGCTCTCTCGTCACTTGTTGAGCAAGGTGATTCTTTCTTTTTGGTTTTCTGTTAATGTCTCAGGTGGGTTTATTGTATTTCTTTTTCGTGGGGGATTCTTTATTTGGAGCAGTCCATCTATGGATTGTGCAGTGCAGACTTTCAATGTGTTTTTTCCAGAGATCATTTTGTAGACAACTACGAAAGAATTTAATGCATCAATGACCATTCAAAGGTCACTTAGCTGTGCTGACTTTGTAGATCTGTGATTATTCTTCTGAGCCACAAAAAAAAAAAAAAAAAAAAAAAATCTGATGTGATGGAAATGGCATCTCTTTATTCAGCTTCTTGATGAGATGGGAGTTCAGACCATGTCTAAAAACTGTGCGCAGAGAAAGGGCTTCATTCTTTAATCATATGAGTGTTTGATTTATAATTTTTCGAGCTTACTGGCCTCTGTAGATCTTTGATTTTGATTATTCTTTTTGAGATGAATGTTAGTGGGGTTTCATCGCTCAAGTACTGCAGGAAGACAAAGGAGCAACTATCACCTGGAGGTACCGGGGGAACTGATAAGATGGGAGATGAAACATATACCTGAGCAGAAAGCTAATTAAGAAAAGAGGTGAGGGAAGAACCAGGCTTTTGTTCTGATTTATTTATTTATTTAGGGTTTGATCTTTGTGGGGCTTGGTGTTATAAAAACTCAAATTGGGTTGCGCACGAACTTTGGATTTTTCTTTTCTTTGTCTTGTTAAACAAAAGATTCAAACTCTGTTTGATTATTTTTTGGACGTTCTTCCAAGTGGATTTGTCTGTGGGAGGAGTAGCTGTTTGAAAGATATTGGAACTGCAATGGGAAGTTTGTATACCAAATGATGGTGGGAACATGTCACATTGTCACAGCCATGGTTGGTTGCTTTTACCACTTATCACCTACCCATTACTCTTCTAAGTGGACCAACTCTTTCTGATATCTTCCAACTTGACATATATCTTCCATCTCTCTTTCTCTTTCTCTTTCTCATATTCAGTTGGGTGGACTTATTTTTCACCACTTCAATAATCTCTGAGACACTGAGTGCACATAGTTTTCACCTCTTCAATGATAGCACCCCAAAGTTCTTTTTGTTTTTTTTCCTCAAAATATCTTCAATTTGCTTCATCATTCATGACAGTGATAATTCAGCGATTTCTTGTTTATAGAGATCTGTGTGCCTCTATCACCATCCATGCCCATGGTTTCATCTTGGCCTATAGATAGGTCTTAATATTAACATTAACAAGTCAAGAAAATAAATAAATAAATGAATGTGAGGCCCATTCATAACTAAGAAGTCAGGACTTAAATTACTATTCCAGACTGGTTGATTTGAGAATCCTCTTAAAGACCTGAGGTTTAGGCTTACTTAATTTGCATGTTTCTGCAAACTTTCTTGGTTGTTTTCTTCTGCAAACTCTCATGTGTTATACATTCATGCATCTTTGCCATAGTTTTTGTCACATTTTCACTTAATTTCTAATTAAGGTACCTCAGGAAAATCTCCAATGTAATTGCAATTTGACAGCTATTCTTGATCACGATATTCTTAATTATTATAAACTACCTAAAAATTCATATTTATCAAGGCAAAATTGTGATTTCATCACAAAATTGTGATGATGTATGTTGTATCTATGTTTTCAAACATTTTTTTTTTTTTTTTTGTTTTTAAGGAAATCTATCGTGTATGTGTTTCTGTTCAGATTCTTCCTGCACAATCCAAATTTTCGACCTCAGACTTCCTTTTATGCATACATTGGAATGTTTACATATAAGTGGTGCTCTGATCACAGCTACAAATTTACCATAAATTAATGTTTATTAAAGTTTCAATATTGTACTGTGTTGAACTTGATTCCATGTTAGCACAAGCTTAAATTGGCTGGACATGTCTTGGTTCCCCTAATACTCTACTAAATCATTGTTATGTAATCACAAATTTAAGATTAATTAGTAACTTTTGTCCTTAGTTCATCAGGGTGAATTTATACATGCTTATTATCTCTATTGTTGGATTCTTTTGCCCTCGTTGGGAGTAAGTCCTGCCTTTCTGATTTCAATTATCTCAAACTTCGTAGCTTTAATAACATTGACATTGTGTTTTATACCTAGGGTGACCATGCTTTAGTCAGAGTCTTACAATTTTTATGGGCATGGTGCTTAGGAGCCAATTAGTAACTTTATTAGATGTGTGGCATTTGTGTTGAGGGACATATCACCACCTTCTTATATCAACAATAAGACATTTGTTTTAAAGAGGAATTTGTCACATTTCAAGTGTTGACATACCCCATTTTGGCCCTACAACATTGCCCTTTTTGGTGATCCTACAGAAAATCTCATTATACTATTTGTTTACTGAGCCAAAGACAAATCTGCTTTTTGCCACATTGATATCTTGTGTATGCATCATATTTCTGCATGACTAGTAGTTTAATTTCAAGCACTCTCAATGCATTAGTTTTCTGATGGCTTGGCACATTACAATAGTAGTGACTTAAAATTCCTATTTCATCTCTTGGAAATTATGTAGTTGTTATGTCCACTTCAATTCCATTTCAGGATTTGCTTGGTTTGAGTTATTAATATCTTTCGATCTTTGTAACATAGATTTTTATAGAAAGTTCAGATTATCGATAAATTTGATTCTTGAATCTTTGCACATATATGTAGCAATCTTGTTATTCCTATGGGGGAATTCACCTGTAGATTTCATCTAGGCATTAGGAGCGCTACAAGAAAATGGAGGAAATGAAAGGGTGCGGAGTTTCTCAACAGTTGGAGCTGAAACTGTTGTTGCAAGATTAGTCTTGGCACCACCTTCTCCAATCCAAGATTTCACATCCTTTAGCATATTTCTATATGGTCTCAAACCATGGAATGAATATGCAAAAAGACTTGAGTTATGGACACAGGCAACCAATTATTGCAAAAATTTGGTCAACTAATACTCCTTTCCTCTTCCATTCGCAAACAGAAATCCCACTATGTAACCTAATGTTTTCTGTACGTGATATTGGCCCAGTTAGTAACAGAAGATGTTTAACTAAGCCATTAGGTACTTTGTTAGAAGAAGCATGCATAACATGTAGCTTGAGACATTAGTTTCTACATATATATTAAAAGCTTATGGCTTGGTCACTAAGTGAATTCTTAATGGACCATTTTTGTCTTCAATATTGTTTATTGAATGAGGATTCATTTATTTGTTTGTTTGTTAAAAGATTTATCAGAACCCTGTATCACTTGTGAGCTCACCTCAAAATCAAAATTTGACTTGTGACTTGACATATGTACGCATGCACCACATTGCCCTTTCTGAATGCACATGAATTTGACAGATGTATAGACATGCAGCTCTTTTTTTGGATTCAGTTTACAAATAAGACGACCAATGATCCTTATCATGTTGACTTGACGAGTGCATACGGAAAATGAATACAGCTAGCTAATCTTTGTTTTCTTGATGAAACTTTTTCATCCCATCTTTCATTGTCTGCTTATTAAAAGCTTAGCAAAAATAACTTGACCTTATTGGGACCTATTTAAATCAAGCAAGGGTCAGGACAGTGAGAATCCTTGAAGCAAATTGTGGTCCCAAATCGTATACGTTGTGGTCCAATATATAATTGAGGCATGCAAGTGAAAGGACTATGGTGGGTGTCAAGTTAACAGATATTATTTTGGAAGGCAAAGAGGCTGCAGTAATTGTCGTAGTACTATATATCATAAAGAGAAACAAAAGCAGGAGGAGTTTTTGAGAAATTTTCTTCTTGTACTGAATCCACTGAGTGTTTCTTTTTATTTACTTCCTGTCAACTTTCAAGATGAGAATTTGTTAATTTTAAAAAATAAAAAACAAACAAATAAAATGTGTCGTTTGAGTCCCAACATGACAAACTCTTAGATATATCCAGAGTTTTGTACACTTCAATACCCTCATTGCACAGCTTTTATACTTCCCCTCAAGCTTAGTGTGGCTAGTGAAAGAACACTAAGCTTGCTCTTCAATCAAAAGCAAAAATCACAACATATGCAGATATAGATTACATGTCATTTATTTTTTAAAATATTTTTTACTATGTTTATATCAACTAGTGAGAAATTCTATTTATAACTAGGGAAGTTATATCTTCTACATAGTCAATCACTGTAGTTCATATCAATCCAAATCTCGAAGAAATTGAAAATAAAAAATAAAAAATCAAAGAATGGTACTTTGAAAAATAAATATCTCAATTTTGACAACAAACTTAATTTGCACATCAAACTCTATTTTAAGTGCAAGTTTATCAAGCATTACCATTGTGACATCCTGTATCGTATACGGGGAAAGTTTCTAGCGCTATATATCATCCTGCATCCTACATCGTGTTTTAAAGTCATGAGGGCCCCTTTGGGCCTAGAGCGGATAATATCTATAGGGTTGAGTGCAAGTCGTTACAAATGATATTAGAATCGATCATTAACCTCGATGTAGAGATTTTTTTGGTCCATAAAAAGTGTTTATATGATTAGCCCCATAATCACATAGGATACAACGAGGACATTGTGTTTACATGGGGGAGGTGTTTGTGACATCTCACATCGGATATGGGAAAAAGTTTCTGGCGTTATATAAGTATAAACTCATCTTAACTTTGTAAGTGCGTTTTAAAGTAGCGAGGACCCCTTCGAATTTTGAATGGATAATATTTACATAGTTGGGTGTGGATCGTTACAACCAATTCAATAAAGATTATAAACTCATAAAAAATATCACTTGTTGATTTGATGGAAATGTCATTGTCTTAATTCCAAATATATGATATCATACAAAACTTGCGAATGTATATTTCATTCATTACATTACTAAAATTAATATTAATATTTTTTATTTAAACTTTTGGAAAATACATTATTCATTTAAAGTAACAATACTCCACATTCATAATTTGGATGAACTTTGGTAAAATGCATACAAAAAATGCAATAAGAAAGTATTGTTAAAATGTCAAGGGCAAATGTCTAAAATGTTATAATAATACTATAGACCATTGTCTAGGATAATATCATTTTATTATGCATGTTGATTATTAAACTTTAAGTAATAATACTAGAATTTTCCAACTTCTTTATTAACTTTATTAATATCAATATAGGTATATGTTGAAACTGACAATTGCTTGTGGCACTCACCAAGCTACATTAACCTTGTTTGCTACTGCTAAAAAAATTGTTAAGAGTTTTGTAGCTGATTTTATTCAAAACCTAAAAACAAATATAATATTTTTTACTTCTAACAAATTAGGGAGAAAAAAAAAAATTATTATCCAATTTGATGAATTTGGTATTTTAAGCATGTTTTATAAAAGATTGATACTCCACTTCTATAAGAAGTCATACATTTTCTTATACTCACTATTTTCTATAACTATTCTATTTGTATCTAGTAATTAGCTAATGAATTTCTATCGTTGTTGATGATTTATGATTAAATATAATGCTTCTAGAATAAATTTTATAAGTATTAAATTATGTTTCTCTCAATTTTAAGTTTTATTTAAAAAAAATATATTTAATAAAGTTATTTCTTATTTATTGTAATTTTAAAAAAATCAACAATTTATTTTTCTACATTTCATATTTTAAATTGAAAAGAACTTTACAAATAAATTGATGGTTAAAAGCTAAATTAAAAAAAATGAAAAAAAATAATTAAATTCATATAGTTTCCAATTTCTATATTTATTAAATTTTCCAAAAAGGAAAAAAGAAAAAAGAAAAATGAATTCTCTCTTGGTTTCATCATTATCATATTGGAAATGCAAATTAAATAAAATAAAATTAAAATCAATAATTATTTTATTTCTCATTTATTTATTTGTTAAACTATAATAAAATATAATGCAATTTCTTTTTAAGGAAAGAATGAATGTGACCTTCCAGCAAACCATAAATTTGGAAACCGATCTCAAGTGCTTTTATCCTCTTTATGAATCAGAGACAGATCCTAACCTGCTAGAAAACCATCTAAGAAACCGAATTACTTAGAATACTAGCTAGCCCACCCATTATGATCCATGGTACAAGATACAAAAATAATCATATTATGCAAAATATTGCAGAAATAATTTTTACGTATCAGCATTATTTCTTTTATACAAATTTTTTAAAAGGTTTTGAATTAATTTCTATTTCATATCCAAATATGCTAATTCAATAATAATTATAAAATTTGTGATTTTGAAGGATTATTATTTCTTACTTTCACACCTTGTAACCACTTAAGGTGCATGCAAATCTTCTTAGCCTTCTTTGGATCCATGCATAACAAAAAAACATGACATTAAAAACAACCTTAAATCTAAAGATTAGTGGTTTACCTTAGATTTGGTTGCTCTCATATCAAATTTTGTCGATATATAGATATAAAAAAATATAGCAGATGTTGTAGATTTTCACAAATCCAATGATCTTTCACTCGATGGCCTATTCTAGATCTTGACACAAAATAGTGGAAACATTTGAGAGGGTTGGTGGCTTAGGTTCTCTCTCTCTAGAGTGAACTACAGGAATAGATTGTCAAGAGTGAAGCCCTAACCCCTTAAGGGGATTTATATAAGCTTCCATTACCTTAGTGACTTGAGCCAATCTTGGGCTTAGGCCACTTAAACTAACATATTTAGGTCATAATTGATTAATTAACCTTATTTGAGTTATTATTAATCAATTAGCTTAGTCCAAAGAGACCATTCACAATCTCTTATTTAATTGTGTATTTACCAAAATACTCTATATAAGAACTGAACTAACTCTCATAAATTGTGTCACCATGGAAACTAGGCTCAAGAAAAGACTACTATGACCCATAGGAACATACCGTCTCTCTCAAAATTCAATTTTCAAGTTGACTTAACATCCTACTACAGATAGTCAACTAAACTTTAGTATCTTATGTATTTTACAAGGAGATACAAGAATTAAGGTTTGTAACCTACTATCCATTGTATGTAGGTTCCCCATGAATTTGTGTATGTAATTTAACAAGGCGAATATTATTAGCCTCTCAAGATTATCTATATAATCCTTAATCTCAAATCTTTCTGGCTTACATACTCAGTTCACAAAGAGCATATGTTAAGTTTCAATTAAAAAACTACTATGACCATAGATTTTCCTAAAGACACATACTTAGGATCGCCTAAGAAAACACATTATCTCAATCTCATGAGATATCATGGTGCCTCTGTTGAGAATCCTTATTGTTAACAGTCTCTATCAATAACAACTCAATAATTAGGGAATGTATGACATCATTAGGATCTTACTAATAAGTCAAAGTTACCACAAACTTTAGCACAAGTCCAGTATCCTTTCAAGATTGAAAAACAATACAACACATACCAACTTGATGAAATCATGACTACCTAATAACCAAATGTCATGATTCACAATAGGTCATTTCCAATGTGTAACCATACATACCATGAAAACCCTATCTTCTTGACCAAGACTATTCATTCTTCTAATTAGGAAGTAGTGCCTGTAGTCTCAAATGGAGTGTCTAAGTCCATAAACCAATTGTGAACAAATCATCTACTTATAAGAAACTCATAACTTGAATATTCCACACAACTCCTAATGCACCCAAATTATGCATAATGTAAAAGATGTCAAATTAGAATGTTCATAAGGTATAATACATGAAACAAATAGACAAATAAGGAAATTGAAATCTTATTAAATGAATAATAAACCTATAAAATGTTACATCATATCATACTTGTAAGGTTTTTATCCTAACAAATAATGCCTTGAATTTTTTTGAATTGGTCATTTTGTTGTAACTATTATTTACTAGATCTCATAAATCTTGAGATTTAAATAAGACATGCTTTTGAATCTAAATACATCAACTATCGAAATTCTTATTTATGAATTCTAGCAGATGAGAATGAATTGAGTTATTATTTATAGTCATAATTTCATCAACAAAATTGTAACTTTCTTAATGTTTTGCATATTCCCTAGTATTCTAGCTCAAATATGGCCTTTTCCTTCCCTAATTTTCTAGCTCTTGACTATACCACTTGTTTGAACCCACGATTAGGTATTGATAATATTTTTGCTAAAGTATTATTTGACTATATTTTATTCTCTCTCTTTTTGCAATATAATAAGAAACTTATTTATAATAAATTAATCATACTTGTATTATAATTCCAATTCATAATAGACTAAGAATCCCAATTAACATAAGAAACCTAAATGAATAATAATTTCTAATCAAATTCTTAAAATTATTCTAATTTAACTTTAAGTCGGTTTTTAATTTTAACATTCTTTAACTCTACTTTTATATTATTTTCCTGTATTTCTTTTCTCCTTTTACTTCATGTCTTTCATTCTCTTATTTCCTTAACTGATCCTAACCTCTCCTTACATCCACTTTTTTTCTTTTTTTCCTTTAAAAATAAATTATAAGTATAAAAGGATAAACTACCGTATTTTTCAACCTTTCAACCCCACCCATCCAAAGCTAACCTTTTTATATAACTCCATTTTTTTTTCTTTTTCTTTTTCTTTTCTTTCTCACTTTTGTGCAACCAAACATTGCTACTGGTCATGGTTGGTAGCTTAATCACACACCCTTTTTCTTCTCCATTTTTTTTTTCATATTTTTTCTTTTTCTTTTTTCTAATTTAGTGTTTAAAAATTAAAATTAAGGAAGAAGATGAAGGAAAATAGAAGGGAGGGATTCATCTTCTTTCTCACTCTTGTGCGGCCAAACATTGCTACTGGTCATGGTTGATAGCTTAATCACACACTCTTTTTTTTTTTTTTTCCATTTTTTCCTTTTGTTTTTTCTATTTTAGTGTTTAAAAATTAAAATAAAGCAAGAAGATGAAGGAAATTAAAGAGAAGGGAAGGAATGGAGAAAATGGAAAAAAGAAGAAAAGAAAAAGAAAAATGGAGTTGAAGAAGAGGGTTAGGATAAGAAGTAGCAATTTTACCATTTTATACCTATATTTTTTATTTTTTATTTTAAAAAAAAACGGTGAATGAAGGGAGAGTTAAGGTTGATATATTTAACAATCCTCTAGCCTTTTTTATTTTTTAATAAAAAAAAGGCATATGAAATTATGAAAATGTCTTCATACTCTCTCGTTATTCAAATCCTAATCCTAACCCTAACAATATTTTTTTCATCATTTCCCCCACCTTCTTATAGTCATATATGCTACTTTTTATTTACTTATTGTTTCCTTGTTTTGAATTTGAAGTGGGAAAGATAAAATAAGATGAAAAAAAAAGTAGAAAAAAAAGCATGGATTTAAGACATGGGTTTAAAAGAGAGAAAGAAGATGAAGACACTTCTATAATATCAAATGTTTATTTTTTATTTATAAAATAATAAAATAAGTTGCTAATATTTATTCTTTCATACCATCATAATAATGATTTTGGATAGAATGTTTATTTTTAAATCAAAGATCAATACTATCACAATCTACACCATTTATAGAAATATAAAAAGTACACCATATTTTTGTATTTGACTCGTCAATGAAATAATATATATGATGTTGTGTAGATTGGATATAAAAAAAGAAAAAAGAAAAAAAAAGAAGTGAATTATAATTATTACGTATTAAAAATTTTAACATTCAATTACTACATGTCATGTAATAAAAGGTGAAAAAAATAATGATGTGATTAGTATTTTCCATCATTATGTTTCTATATTAGATCTTCTTATAAGGAGATTTGAAATATCAAATATGGTTGTAAAAAAGGTAAATTTAACCTTTTACAATTTACTCAAATTAAATTAATTATGAATCAATAAAAAATCAAATATCCATAATTAATTTAAATTATGATCAATTAAAAGTCATCATATAGTGTACAAGTTCTCTTTTAGTTAAATAAAAAAAAACATATATATTCTATCAATTTAAAAAAAATAGTCATTAGTTAATTTGATATTTGAAAAAAGTGATTATCAAGTCTTATTTCAGTTAAATAAAGAAAACATATATATATATATATATTCTGTCAATTTTTTTTATAAAAAAAATATCAATAATTAGTAAATTTGATAATTGAAAAAAGTAATTATCAAGTCCCATAAAGTATGAAATTAAACACTAAAATATAGACTTTTTAATCACCTCAAATGTTATTTTTAACTATAGCAAGAGTTTGAGAGGAGCACCTCAAGGGAAATCCAAAGCTTTTTCAAATGAGGCTTCAATGAATCATCAATTTCTTTAAAGTGTTTTAAACTTTAATATTAAAATCTATAAAAGACCTCTTCAATATGAGATAAAGTTGCTCAACCCTCAATCAACATTGTTCAAATCAAGCCAAAGCCCAAGTCACACAATGGTGTAAGTTAAGCCAAGATTCAAATCTTACTAAGACCTAAGTTAACACAAAACCCAAGTCAAATTAAATTCAAAACTAAATAAAGTTAAAGCTCAAATTAAATTCAAGCTTCTTCAACCTCTCGATTAACAACTAAAAAAAGATTAATCAAAAGACAAAATAGAAATTGTACTCACTCCTTTCTTTAAATAAAAAAAGAATTATGTATAAATTTTTTGTACACCTGATGAGACATCTTACTGTTATCTTTGCTTTCATTAAATTAAAGATCTCTACATTGAGCCTAAGAAAAGTTTTTGCCACATGACCTGAAGCACGACAAAGCATCTTCCCAATGGTAAACCCAAATTATTTCTTTTTCTAATCAAGTTACAAATTATGAAGTGACCTCACATAAGAACCTAGGAAGTAAATGGTACACAACCATCTCTTATGAAAAACATTCAAACCATATGCATTTAATCAACTAAAAATAAAAGAGGTATGATACCTTATCTATATCTGCATCTTCATGTGGATTTCCTCAAAGAAACTTTTATAACATTAAATAATACTACCATGTTTATTATGGTGATTAAAGCATACTTTATTAAAGAGGAAGTTATGAGATTGGCTAGGGCTATCGAAGCACTTGTCCTATATAATCAAGAGCAAGATGTCAGGATCAATGCACTTTTCCACAAGTTTAGACTCATAGTAGGACTAATAAATGATAACATTCATCCATGTCAAGATTCATCCCAAGATAACTTTGAAATTTTCTTTAAAAGAAAAGATGCCACAAAAACCATTAAAGTTTCTTCAAATGAGTTTGCCATTACAAATCCATTAAAAGAACTCATTTAAGGATAATAAAAGAAACATTGAATGGTAGATTTTATCATTCTCTCACATATGCATAACCATATACATAAAGAATTGAACTAACATAGATGCCAATAGGTTACCAACTACCAAAATTTCAATATTTTGATAGGATAGGAAACTCAAAACAACATATAATTCACTTTTTGGAAACAAGCAATAATGTTCAATGAAGTCAAGTAATTTGTTTACTCATTGAAAGGATATGCATTCGGTTGGTAGATAAATCTTTAAAGTTCTCCTCAATCATTTTTATAGTACTCGTCATGTCATAGCATGTTTGAAATGACCTATACTAAACAACAAAAAATGTGAACCATCGATTAATTTTATATATATATATATATATATATATATATGAAGCTTTATCATCCAAATTTACACCCAATGAAAGGATTGGGAACCTTATTACATCTTATAAAGTATCAATTCAAAAGCTTTTGAAGAATTACCCACACAAACACATAGCCTAGAGTTAAAAATAAATGCAAGTAAAAACATGTGTCCATTGAAGAACTTGAAGATGACACTAGTGGGGGCAAATGTATCACCAATAAGGATAAAGGAAATCTGAAATCAAATTTAACTATAATTATTTTTTGACGTTTACATGTTGCTATGCTCCACAAATAGAAAATTTTTTCTCTCTCAAGTAAGTAAGAATATATACAAGTTATTTATAAGCTGAAGTTGTTCATTCAAACAAGTTATTATAACAAGTGTTCAACTAATTGATAATATGAAACCTATAGATATACTTCAACTATCTAATACAACAAAAGTTGAAAAATAGTGATGCTCTTTAAAGAACAAACCTAAATTACATATTGCTCCTAACCTAAAATAGCTTAAACTTTAGTGACAAAGAAATAGATTTTTAAAAAAATTATGCCAAAGAAAAAAATTCTTATTCTTAAATTAAGGAGATAAATTCCTTAAATTAAGAAAATTATTTTATGAAATCATAGGAACAAATTCCTTAAACTAAAGAAGTGAAAGGAACGTCACTTTACAAATTGATGTGAAAGACTTCAAAAAAAAAAGAAGAAGAAGAAGATGCAACCCAAAGCTTAAAAAAAATAAAACGAGGCTTTAAAAAGCTATGATTAAACTTCAAATATTCTTTAACAAACATATAAAAGAATATCAAATATGATAAATAAAAAAAAAAATATAATTCGTTCACTCTCAAGGTCAAAAAACACCATGTTAAAATTTTCTTTTGTTTTTCATAATATTCAACAAAGTTTTTTATAAGTTTACTTAAAACCAAATTATCATTGACTTTCAACAAAATTATGGAGAACTATGAAACGAGATACAAATTTTTTTTTCATGCATTCCACCTTCAAGGCCAAAGATCAAGACAACTTAAAGGATTTTTGTTTGTTCTTTAAAAGGCTTAAGAAAGTTCTCGAATTAAACTTTATTATAAGAACATGCGTTTATCATTGATCAAAATCAAGATAAGTGATTATCCTTAGAACATGAGCCAAAATTGCATTGCTCTTAGCTCGCATAAGCTTAAATGGTGTATAATACACAAAAAAAAAAAAAAACAAAGTATCTAATAAGTTGAAAATCTAAAAAAAAAAAATGAATAAGTAAAAAGTTAGGACATACTCATAAGATTAAAATAAATAATAAAAGAAAATAATCTTAACAAAAAATAGAACTTAAAAAGAAAAAAAAAATGTTTGCTAAGTTAAAAACTTGAAAGAGTAAATTAGGAAAAAGTTAAAACATGTTCTCAATACTAAAAAAAAATTTGAAAAAAAAAATGTTATTTGAACTAGGTTATGATTTTTTTTTTCCCTCAAGTATATTCTCTTATATTATTATAATATTATTTCTTTTATATTTTCTTTCAAACTTTTCAAAACGACCAAACTAGATTATAGATTTATCCCAACGTATTTGATATAAAATCAAAGAATGGGCTCTATTATTATTATTTTTTTCTTCTTTGAGAGACTAGAAAATAAAAAGAAAAGGAAAAATTATTAATATGATAATTAATTTTCTTCTTCAAAGAATGAATTTTATTTACACAAAAAAACTTTAATTGAAGACCTTTGGTTTTGTTTTTTATTAGATTTAATTTTCTCAAATTTTATGAATAAGATTAAACATAAGAGAATTTCCTTAAGAAA
The DNA here is from genome assembly GCF_030704535.1 of Vitis vinifera. Classification (NCBI taxonomy): domain Eukaryota; kingdom Viridiplantae; phylum Streptophyta; class Magnoliopsida; order Vitales; family Vitaceae; genus Vitis; species Vitis vinifera. Next base: position 20,689,433 of record NC_081810.1, on the reverse strand, counting down.
AAAAAAATTAAACCTCTTAGTTTTAAAATAAAAAATAGTTGGGAGAATTACCTAATAGGGTGAGTTGAGTTGGAACAATTACTAGAAATGGTGGTCTCTTCTAATAATTATTGAGGAGAACTTTAATAGGCTTAAATACCAAAATTGCCCTTCAACTAAAACTTTTAAAATTCAAAGCATTTAAAGCACTTCACTTGATTTGTCAAGACATTTATGGTGTACGAGTCCCACATTTATTGTAATTATTGATATTCAAATTTTAAATCAAAATTGTGGGTTTAATCCTTACAATTATATATAATTTGTTATTTAAATTTACTATTTAAAATAAAAATACTTTTAAAAAATATTTTCAAAATATCATTTATTGTTTTTTTTACATTTTTTATTTTTAATCTAATTTTTAATTTTATTAAGAAAAAAATAAGTTTTATAATTGTATAATAAAAATGATGATTTTTTTCATATATATATATATATTATAATTTTAAATTGATAAATTATGTTTTTATATTAAATTCAAGCAAGATAAAATGTTTAATTTTTCATTTAGATTATCCAAAAAGAATAAGAAAATGATGGAGAAGGTTTAATCATTTTTTTATTTTTGTAATAAAGTAATTTTTTAAAATTTATATGATTTTTTTTTCCTTGGTGTTTTTTTTTTCATATATAATTTTTTTTTCTCAATGCATCAAGTGGATGATGTTAATATATTTGATATGTTAAATATTAATAAGATATAAAAAGTGATCCTCAAGATTATTACTTTTATTATAAAATGCAAGTACAACAAAAATATGTTATAATTATAATATAAATACACTTATATGACATTACAATAAAACCTAATTAGGAAATTTTTGAAATTTTTTATAAAAATGATAATTTTGTATGATCATACCATATTTCACAACATATCTATATCATAAATAATTTTTGAAACCAAATGAAATACTAATTTGAATTCACGAGACTCGTAGTTATATATATATATACAAAAATTATTAAATAATTTCAATACACTAAATGAATATTGTTAATATATTGATACGATATGTTAATACCAATAAGATATGAATAAGAATTTTTAGAATTATTACTTTTATAATAAAATATAGGTACTACATAAATGCATTATACTTACAATATAAATACATTATCATTATAATATATTACAATATAATTTAATTTATTTTTATTTAATTTTCTCGCGTGTTTACCCAATGAATAATTGTGAGTTATTCCATTTAATAGGTGTGTGTTAGTCAATTGAATATTTATATATTATTCCAATTGATGAGTGCTCGTAAAAAATAATTATTCATTATATTATGGTAACAAAGTTTTTAATTATATGTTCCATATATAAAACGATATAATAACCTTAGGATATGGTTTTTATTTATGAGATATTGAAAATTCTTTTTTTTTTTACAAGGTTCTTTAAAAAAATCTCAATTTTTTTGAAAAATTAAAAAAAAATAGCAAATTTTAAACAATCACTTGATTGTTTAGAAATGTACTATTGATTACCTATCAATCAGTACTTATCATCATGTATAGACCTCATATCATTGACAATCTCAAATTTATTTATAAATAATATAGAAAACATATTTAAGGGTAAAATTGTCCTCTAAAAATCCTCGAGATGAGTGAGTCTTCCTAATAATTATTTTTTTCAGCCTATCATATTAGGTAATTTTCCCAAAATAGTTTACTAACCTACCTTTTGATTAAAAAAAAAATAGTATTTTACGAATTTGTTCTCAAAAATATAATTTAAAAAAAATAGTTTCTTTAATAATATTTTCAATTTTTCTAAAAATATTTCTTATAAAAAAAATTATTTATTATTTTTACAAATAAAATTATATTTAAAAACTCTATAATACGCTCTACTGCTTGATGCAATAATGTGCTCTCATGGATATAATCTTTTATATTTCCCGTTATTTCTCAAAATACTACGCATACAACACCTGTAAACACCTCAGGTGAACCCTCAAAAATCATCCTGTTTTCGGCGTCTTCTCGAACTCATAAAAAATATGTTCGAAGTTTTCTCTTTCATAATGGCTTCTATTTTATTTTCTCAAATTGAAACTGATCTCTACCCATTTATAAGTACAAAATCGACTTACTATATGAGGAACAACTTCTATCAACAAACATTACTAGATCGCATTACTTGATCGTTATTAGTAACACTAGTGTGTAGTTTAATCAGTTTTGACCGTTTTTTTCCCATTATTGGCTTAATTGTTTTCCCAAATACGCTCTAAACCTTTGGAGTTTTGAGTTGCTTCTGAGATCAGGCACTGTGCCGGGTGGTTGAAGATAATAGTTAATTGGACCAACCAAAAAGCTCAAACATCCTTTTGCTGTGCCCTGACACTAAAATTTATAAACTGCAAATCATAAACCATTCCAGTAATTCCCACCATACTAAGCATTTCTATGCACAAGAAAGTGAACGAGAGACAAGGTGCTTCCCACCATACTAAGCATTTCTATGCACAAGAAAGTGAAAGAGAGACAAAGTGCCTAGATAATCTATCTAAAAAAGACAAAAGCAGACGGAAAAAAAAAAACAAAAAAGGGAAACAGGGAGACAACATAACAGGAAAATGAAACCACCCTGCAAAATTGTCCTACCCCTGAGAAGCTCCAGAGAGAATGGGACCATTGATCAATGACCCATGCTTCCCCAAGGCGGGAATGCTGAGGGAACGTTTTCTCATTTTGAAGTTGCCGGCATAAGAGCATGGTGGCTCAGACATCGGCTCATTTCTTGTTCTACTCCTTAGGAAGAGGTCTAGATTCTGTCTGTACCTGTCACCTACCATACCTACTGATTGCCCCTGATGATCAAGCCCTAGTTTAACATCATCTAACCAGTCTCCATTCTCTTGCATATCCTGCATTGCCAGATCATCATATTCTTCATCTGATTTTGTAGATTCCTCATCAACTGAGCCCTCCTGTAAGATAGAGAAAATTGGAGTAAAAATTATATCACTCTACAGGAGAGTTCAAAACTTTAGAGACAGTTTTTGTAGCAAGATGACTCAGAGGTAAATGCCTCAACCATCTGCTTTAATTTGAAATCATCACAAGGTATATATTATATCGTCTAATTCTCGTAACTGATATGCCACATGTCACTATCATTACAAAATTCACCATATAAAATGATCACCAATGACAAAATTATTTGGCACAATTTCTTGGCCTGAAGAGTCCACCAAATTCTCGAGGACCATTCCAGAAATTCATATCAAACTCAAATTCAACATCAAAATTTAAATCACTAAGCCATTTTAGTACCTCCTCATGGATCAGCTTGTTGGCGTCATCGCTGAGATCCTCATCACTGTCCACCTCAGGTGGATCATCAACCTCTTCATCACTGCCAAACACTGAATGTTCCTCCTTCAGCTGGGAGAACAAGAAAACAATCAGACATCCGGATAGAACAGTAAACAGAAACAAAGAAAACAATGATCTGCACTATTGCATTTTCTTGATTTATTTCATATGCAATAACAAGCACCAAGTACCAACAGAGCAAATTTTGAACAAACTCCAAAATAACACTTGGGAGTTGGGAAATACCTCCTTGGAAGGTCCATCAGACATCCTTGGTGAGCTGCAGCAAGAAGAGTAATATCTACTACTAGTCTCAGTTCCATCACCTTTTGACTCATCAACACTTCCAGCATGACTTGTACCACAACTTTCACTGGGCCAAGCACTTATCCCAAAGTGACCAAACTGAAGATTAATTGGTTCAGCCTTTCCAATCTGCAATGGTCCATACATAGGGATCCCAATTCCCTTCTCAGTCCTATTGCCCAGGATAGGCTTCCCATTACCATCCAATGAATCAACAGGCCAAGCCTTTGCCACAGATCCATCAGTATTAACGAGAGCCATCAGATGCCTAAAAGAGCCTTGCCTTTGGATCAGTTGAAACATTCCCTTGGAGCTCAATGAATTGGCCGCACACTGACTCCTGTATTCTTCATCAATTACAGTAACTGTGTTAGTGGTGGGGTCATAAAGTTGCTCCCCTGCCTCACGTCTTCGTAGGCAGCCAAAGACTGTTGCATGAATGGCTGCCACACTCTTATCAACATTTGTATTATTTATTTTGGGGACCAGATGTTTGTCAGCTCGATTACAGAGGTATTCTTGGATTGTTCTGATATTTCGAATATACTTCACATATTTGTTTTTTGCAGGGTCCAGTGTCATATACTTTGCACGAACAGCAAATCGTTCCAAGTGTTTGTCTTCATTTGTGATGTATATCATGAATGGTATGATTGACGGATGTTTCTTCATAAGCCCCATCTGCCAATTGGAACAACCATTGTAACTAAAAACAAAACACTAAAAGATTCCTTGTCAGGAGAAGGAAAAAAAAAATTAGAATTAGTGAAGACACTTACCACAAAATTTAGACTTAGGTGAACACCTTCAACAACTACCGACTCTTTTCGCTCTTCCCATGCAGTGATCAGCCGATCAAGACTGTCAATAACCATCTCACTTTGTGCCTTAAATCCTTCAATTGCCATCTGTTTTGGACGGATTAATTCAGCAGTACTAGAACCCACTTCTGACGATTGGGTTTCAGATTTCCCAGTTCTGGAACCCTCAAATGCCTCATCCTTAGGACGAGAGTGTGAAATGTGAGCTAATTTTTTTGCTTTCCTTTTGGCCTTTGCCTCTGACACAGCAACTGGATCCAAACATTCCCCAGCATGGTAGGTTGAAGCCCAGAGCAGGGGATTTTGCTTTTCATCTGCAAAACTCCTCATCATGTGCCGAATCGAGTCAGTAGATATCACAGTCGTAATTCCCAACCTGCTACCCTGCAAGGGATATGGTAGGCTCAAATTTTTGACCCATTGAAATTGTAAATGTTTACAGAAATAATGTGGTTTCTCATATTTGTTGCCCAATTTCAGTACTCAAAGTTAGAAATAGATTAAAAAATGGAAAACAAAGAAATGTTTTCCACATCGAAACTCCATTGATAAGCTTAAAGCAATAGGTAGTGCATAAACCTCAGTATGTAGAACAAAATAAGTTGGAGAAGTTGGATGTAAGAAACCGCACTACTTATCGAAATCAGTCTGCTGCTTTTGTTTCCACTTATGGCCTAAAAGACTAAGGTCAAGTATTTCAATTGTTCACATTGCAACATTTCCTCCCAAAGAACATAAAATATCAAGGGAAAAAAGAGCCATTGCAAAAATTTCTCAAAGAAAATGTTTTAACACATTCAGTTATCACTTGACTGAACTTAGAATGCAATTAGGTACATCATATATTGGAAGGGCAAGATTGGCACATACATACACTTCCTTTTATTGATCATCATCAGTAAAACATTTCAAAGCCTGCAATGTCACCTTAGAACTTAAAAGAAGTATTTTCTAAATGCAGAAAATGGGGAGGAATGGCAAAACCCACATTTAGTGCTATATATAATATATCTTAAGTTGCAGAAAAGAACATCAGTATTTCTAATAAAAAAGAATGAATTACCAGTAATGCAGACAAAGTAGATTTGCCACAGCCACTAGTGCCACACAACAGCACTGTTACAGATTCCTTCCTTTCTCGGATTCTGAAAGGTGAAAACAATTTCTCAGAGGAAAAAAGGAGAAAGATACAAGTGCATGGCAGGATTCTTCCAAAAATCATGTATTGTGACACACACACACACACACACAAAAAACAAAAAAAACAAAAACAAAAATGGAGAAAGGAAATTCATCAGATAAATCTCCTTTCTGGATAGAGATAACCCATAAGGCTGTAATAACCAAATAGCAACATCATTCTGAACATAAAGATGAACTAAGTTTATAAGTTCAGAGCACAGGGGAAGTTCTGGAGTTATTTAAATAGTGCAAATACAATGAGACCACCAGCTTATCCTGTGGCTGATGAGGACAAGATCAGTGTTTTATGTTTCACACTAGGAGAAGGCAAAAAACTCATTGACATTGAGTCCAGTGCCTATCTAGCTGACTGTCTATGCATGCCATATTGTTGGAGACCATGTGTATGACATCCCAATGCATACCCTGCTATGGTGAAAGAAGATAGAATGCTTGGAACTCCATAACATAGATTCTCTGCTATTTTATATCCTGGGAAATTTGACAGTATACAATGAAGTGGCTTCTTTCCAACATGATGAATCATTTATTGATAACTTCATCTGGAAATTTGGTGTTTATTTAAAATAAACTTAATAAAAAACATGATACTAGTGAGTGTGATGGCGTAATTCATGAGAAAAGAAAATTGGCAAAGGCCCTGTTTAAAAACAATCAAAGAGACATGGGAAAAAAAAATTACAAAAGAAAATTTTGTCCTGTTTATAAAATATAGATTCTTAAATTAAGTGGTTCATGGGCACCATGATCTATTCCAAATGTAGGCATGTCCTTGGAGCATAATATTTCTCATGTCACATGCCCTAATCCTAATAATAGACCACCACATTGACTAGTAATTTATTTAAAGACATGCAGATGATGCACCATTATTCGTGCTTGTTTGGAGACTTTGAAATTGACATTTGGTTAGATACAATTATGTGCTGGTATTGCTGCAAGGTCAGAGGGTAATGGTTGGATCACTGCAAGCATGCACCTATTCATTTGTCTGAGGTTCTTGAAAAAAGAATATTATGCAGCTAGAGCAGTCAAACCAAGCCCACTTTTATTGTGGTATGGTTTGGTTTTCATCACTGGTCAGCACAGTTCAGCTTCAGCATCAGTTTATCAAACTTGGGCAGTTCAGTTTGTGGTTGGTGTTAACCTAAACCAAGGAGCACGGATAAAAAAAAGAAAGGTCAAATTGCACCATCTCTACAGTAGGTAAGTGCCTCTTTTTCTCTAA